>NC_064291.1:16974287-17230722 GCF_019186545.1 Solanum stenotomum | reverse complement strand
AGATTGAGCTTCGGGACATACTCGAGAGGTAGCGGTTCATTCCAGACGTGCCCTTGAGTTATCTTTACTTTCAGTTTTGTTCTATTCGAGAACTATACTCTGAGACTTGTATATTTTTATTCGAATTCTGTATTTAGAGGTTTGTACATGTGACAACCAAATTCTGGGTAGTGTTGAGTCTTAATTAAAGTCTTCCGCTTATTTATTATCTTTTATTCTCGTATTTCTACTTCTCTATCATTGTGGTTGGGTTAGGCTGACGTGTCCGGTGGGAAATGGACACGTGCCATCACATCCGAATTTGGGGTGTGACAAAAACATTCCAAATTTAAACATTACAACACAAACCCAATGTGGTTCCACAAATCTGAAACTTACAAGCCTAATTATTTTTTTAAGTAATTTGTAAATACCATAATTTTCTAACAAGTCATCAAAAATATGTCATTAACTATTTCTACTCATATTTTGATATATTTGGTGTGAAAAGAAAAAAAATTGTAATTGTTTCACATGAAAAAATATAATTTTTTCCATCATTTAAGTGATAATTCATTTTTTATGCAATTTCATAGTAAACTAGTTCGGTATAGGAAATAAATGGGAAAATCATATTTTGTACCGTTGAAAAAAATCTTTGTTTGTAATAGTGGTACATTAATTGAGTGGTATAAAATAATGTATAATCCCATTTGTGAGTGAGTATTAGTGTTTGTGTATGATTAATGTCTATTTAGATCGATTACCAAAACAAGGTAACAAAGAGGTTTTGCTTGGAAATGACTTTGTTATGCTTTTCCTTTTTTTTTTTTTGGTTGTAGATAGATAAGGGACAATGGAATAATTAAGGGAAATATGATAGAATTATAAAATATGGGACTCTTTGGTCTCCAAAATAACGAGATAAATACATGAACAATTTTCATATCTTTATTGCTTATTCCATTTTCCGGCTAATATCCTTCTTTCAATGTTTTCACTCTTTTCCAACAGAATACATTGATATTTCATCGATCTCACTTGCTAGGGTTTTCAACTCTCGTTTAAGGTCAATTGGAGGATTCAATTTACGATTTGGAAAATCTTTTAAGGGTTTTGGTCTCTTCATCTAAGCACTAATTCTAAAAGAATAAATATCATGCTTTTGATTCTAGCTTTATATAAACAAAATTTTAAATAAATTACAACAACATCATTTCAATGAAATGAACAAAAAATGAAAAAATAAAATATGTAATTTATAAAATTTGTAGGGTCGGATTGTTGTGTTGTCGGGTTGTTCTACTCCAATCTTTCAAGAATTTGATTTTTAAATATGGGGTCGCTTGATTTTCCAGGTTGGGACCATGAAACCTAAATTTTCGAAGCGAAAAAAATTTCGGAAGTTGAAAGTGAATGGGGAAGATGAAAGGAAAGTGAAAAGTGTTAGAGAAACTAACACTTTACAAAGTGCAAGAAAAACTTACAATTTATAAAGTGGAAAAAATGTTCTATTTTCTATTAAAATATAGACGCTAAGATACTAATAAAAGTCGTTTGGAATATTGGATAAAATAGAAAAAAAATCTATACTAAGCCTATTTAGTTACTTACTAGAATAATGGCTTACTTGGGTCAATTTAATCTCTTTGTGGCTCAAATCTCTCCAAATGATATGTGAACAAACCAGAAATAGAAAATTATATTTTTTAAGACTAAAATATCTCTTACATATATACATATTTATCAATATATCTCATAATATTAACATATCTCATAAGTTTTCTTGAATTTTAATTTTAATTTTAATTTTTCTTATAATAATTGTTTTTTATATTTATTTTTATGCTTTACATCGTTATTTATATATTATATTGTATATATTACTTTATGGATTATTTTATAGTATAAAAAATGAAAGTAACAACGATATTTTTATAGGATTAAAAAAAGAGAGAAAAAGTAACAATTAAAGATTTAGACCCTCCCAAAAAAAGTAACAAATAACAAAATTTTCTTTTCTTAATTTACTCATTTTTATTTTTATTTGACTATTTTGGAACTTTAGAGTATTATAACAAAAAAAAAAGGATAATAGCTTAGATTGAATCAAAAAAAT
The DNA here is from genome assembly GCF_019186545.1 of Solanum stenotomum. Classification (NCBI taxonomy): domain Eukaryota; kingdom Viridiplantae; phylum Streptophyta; class Magnoliopsida; order Solanales; family Solanaceae; genus Solanum; species Solanum stenotomum. The sequence goes on along the minus strand of NC_064291.1, from coordinate 17,228,624 downwards.
ATGTAACAAATAACAAAAAGATTCATCTTTTCAATATTTTTCAACAATATTTATCTATGTACAATATTGATTGAAAATTTTAATATGTATATTTTAAATAATTATATTACAAATATAATTAAAGTGTCTGTAGGAGATGTTTAAAATAGTTTCTCTCTATAAAACAATGGTATTATTAAAAGCACATTGATACTTGTCATTTTTCGTAATTTGACTCTCAGAAGCACTTTTTACAGAAAATTAGTCAAACACAAATTGCTTATCAAAAGCACTTTTCAAATGAATTTGCCAAACACAAATTTCTTTTTTTGAAAAGCACTTTTCTGAAAAGCTATTAGAAAAAGCGCTTCTAAGAAGAAATAGTTTTTAGCAGCAACGCAAAACATGCTTTAGGTCTCGTGAATGAAATCGGTGTTGTATTAGGCAGATGAACTCTCCTAGCATATCTGTTTGGTCATAAATATTTTTTAAAAAAATTATTTTTTCATACAATTTATTATTATTTGATAAATATTTGTCACGTCCCGATTCCTCGAGTAATAATGGCACCTACTATAACCCACCGTAGGCAAGCCAACATGTATCCCAAAACTACAAGTAATGGGATTGAGAGTAGAAAACTAAACTCAAACTAAACAATAATATAAATAACGAGAATCATAGTGACGCACCAGAAGCGTGGTGGGCCCATAACCCACAGGGTCACCTTGCACAAACGGCTCTAGAGGTTCAGCTGACACCGCCACCAGCCGCCGCTCATCCGAATAACTTAGATGGTATCACACCACTATGATAACAGAAGATGCTCGGGGTGTTTCATAGATTGTCACCGCCAAGGTTTTCTGGGCTATTGGGGAGGATGCCCATGAGTTTCTTACTACTTGGCTAGAGCTGCTACATGCATTGGATTTGGTTGAGTCGAGAGGAGCCGACTTCACCGTTTATCAGCTAGATGGGCATGTCAGACAGTGGTGGCGCTCTTACTTAGAGACCAGGCTAGCTAGATCTCCATTGGTATCATGGACAGAGTTCTTAGAGGACTTTTTGGCTAGGTTCATTGCGTGGAGCGTCAAGGATCAGCTTCATGATGAGTTCTCGAGGTTGGAGAGCTCTATTACTATGTTTATGAGGCTAGATTCCACGAGCTCTCCCATCATGCTAAGATAATTCTACCGATTGTGTAGGAGAGAGTTCGATGCTTTGTTCGAGGCTTGAGACTCCAACTTTGGATGTAGACTCAGTCTATAGTTTCAACGGGTCGTTAATTTCTAGATGTAGTTGACCATGCCTGTACTATTGAGAAGCTCCGTCGCGAGTCCCAAGGGAGCACCGACAAGAGGACCAAACAGGACGATATTCACAATGTGACCCTTTTTAGGCTGAGAGATCCACATAATAGGCTTTGCTAGATGTTTAAGTAGGGTCTGTCCAATCGTCATTCCAGGCATTACCATATGCTACAGAGGGTGACCAACACTGTTAAAGTGGCTATAGTGCCAGTCCTAGTCATGGCTGAGGTGGTGTTCAATCGGATTCTTTAGGTTGAGGTGGCCGACCTCTAGTTGCGAGCAAACCGCCACAGGGTTGTTATGACTGTTCCTAAAATGCCTAATGGCAAAACCCGCGCCGAAAGCCTCGGGATTTGAGCCGACCATGTCACTAGCCTAAAATGACTATTCCAAAGCTGATGGAATTGTTAGAATTCTATTTTGAGGTTGTTTACCTGACGTTTTGACTAAAGACAGTGCTAACAAATCATAAATTACTTGGGGTCGCTATAAGAACACTCTAAATGACGAAAAGAAGTTATTAAGGCGAAAATGACTTGGAGGGTAATTACAACATCCATTACTAAAAATGACTTTTGTCAATGAAAATAAGAGTCAAGAAGTACTTGAAGGCTTAAATAAGTCATGAAACTGCTCTTACATCTCCTGCTCGATCTCCTAAGTAGCCTCTTCGACAAGACGATGCCTCCAATGGATCTTAAGAATAAGAATGACTCTGGATCACAACTTCCTCACATCTTTGGCTAAGATGGAAACTGGCTCCTAAATATGATGTGACGTCATCCAACTCAATCGCATCATACTGGAGCATGTCAGACTTATTTGGGACATACCGGCGCAACATCGAAACATGAAAAACTGGATGAATAGCATAGAATGCTTGAGGCAAGCCTAACTCATAGGCAATATCACCAACTATCCTCAAAATTTCAAAATGTCCGATATATCTGGGGCTAAGCTTTCCCTGCCTCCTAAATCTCATCACGCCCCTCATGCGAGATACTCAGAGGAACACTCTATCAGCAACGACAAACTTCAGCAGCCGACACCTATGATCCGCATAACTCTGGTGTTTACTCTGAGTCGTACTGAGCCTATCCTGAAACACCCTCACATAATCTAAGGCCTCCTGAAGCAAGTCTGTACCACACGACCTAGGCTCTATAGACTCAAACCAAGCAAACAGAGCGCGACAATGCCTACCATATAAGGCCTCAAACGGGGCCATCTGAATACTAGAGTGGTCACTGTTGTTGTACGTAAACTCTGCCAAAAGCAAGAACTGGTCCCACTGACCTCCAAATTCAGGCCCGCTACATATCTCAAGAACCCAAATAGTGCGTTCTGACTGACCATCAGTCTGCGGGTGAAATGTTTTGCTATGGTCGACACGAGTGCCCAACTCCTCTTGAAAAACCCTCCAAAAACTAGAAGTGAACTGCGAACCCCAATTTGAAATGATAGAAACAGGCATACCATGAAGACGAACCACAAAACTTGTCACAACCCGATTCCTCGAATCATGATGGCGCCTACTATAACCCACCATTAGGCAAGCTAACTCGTATCCCGAAACTACAAGTACTGGGATTGAGAGTGAAAAACTAAACTCAAACTAAAACAACAACATAATTAACAAGAATCATATATGAAGATGCGGAAGCAAGCCAAAATATATATACAAATAAGATATCCCTCCCAGAACCTAGAAGTCACATGTACAGAGCTACTAACAAAATGAGTACAAGTCCCAAAGGACCATAGAAACAAGACTGTCTCAAAAAGCAAAAGACACGTCAATAAATATAGATGGAGACTGTTATAACTCTAAACGCCAAGTGTTCATCCCCGTCTCCGAATCAGATTGTCGTAGATCCGATGTCAACACCGGTAGCTGGTGCTCGGACTTGCATTATGAAAATAGATGCAGAGTGTAGTATGAGTACCAAAATAATAGGTACCCAGTAGGCCTCATAGGCCGACTGACCAAGAAAAGAAAAATCAATATGAAATGCGAGAATATAAAAAACTACAAGAACAAGAAATCTAATAGGTATGCACATGAGTGTACTAACATACAAAGAAAAGGCAAATGACTAACTAAATTCGACCGGGATCCCATATACCCGACAGCTACTCTCAGGCGCAAGCTAAAAGTAAAACTCGAGCAGACTCCCATAAGCCCAACAGGTACAATGGAGAGTTTAAAATGGAATAAGAGGTTCCAATGAAGCCAAGATTTCCACAACTTTCGGCAGACTTGAGCTGAACCACTCCATATGCCTGAAACTCATCCAGAAGTGATAGGGGCTAAAGACTTGTATCGAATTGAAGATGGAGGATCAAAGAATTGAACCAAGATTTGGAGTAACCGAGGACTTGAACTAAAGGTAAGGATAATCGTGGACTTGAACCACATATAAATATGACCAAGGACTTGAACCGAGGTGAGAGTAGCTATGGACTTGAACCAAGTTGTAAAGGGCGGTGGACTTGAACCACGACTGCAAATGGCGGTGGACTTGAACCATGGCTGAAGAAAGGCAGGACTTGAACCAAGGCTATAATACCAAGGCGAGGTCTTGAACCACGAATAGAGGTAAATCGACTAGAAATAGGATCAGCGGCCAACCGAGCTTCACGGGGAGTACCCCCAATCCGAGTGTCATCAATAAACCACTCCAGCCCGAACCATATCGAACCAGAATCGACAAGTAACTTCCATTCCAAGAATCACAGACATAGGAATCAATGGAAATTGGGGATATATGGATATATGGTTCCAAGAGCAGTGTTACTGCCTATCTAAGGCCCAAACTATCAGACTCAGGTCTGCTACATCAGTCTACATATAGCTAAGTTATCCAAAGCGACGACGGGGAGATTACAAGGCCCAATGGCTCCAATAGGACCCAAGTCTATTGAAATCACTAGCCTAAACCTAAACTAAAGCCAAACATGCTCCAACGATATTCAGAAATCACAAATAAGGTACACCACAAGGTGAGGATGATCAACAAATACAATAGGCATGCTTCAACCGACTGGAATAACCGAAAAGTAGCCTAAGACATGGATTCTAGGAATTTAACATGATTAACCACTAATTCAACCTCAAATTCATACAAATCTACATACAATTACCTAATCATGCTCAGTCTAAGGATAGAGAAGCCGTAGCCTACCTATAGGCTAAACCCACACGCTCCAAATCATGTTTCCAAAGCTTTTCCCTTTTGTACATCCTTGAAACGTTGACACACTATAAAAAATAGAATAAAAATGTCAATATGGTCGTTTTGACACCAAATTCACATTTTTCAGAGAGAACACTAAAATCGGTTCCAAAACGGGATTGTGAAATCCACACAAGGAATCCTGAAATCAACTCCGTGAAACGGTTCAGTTTACCTCCCCAAACTTATGTCAAAAATAGAATACAATTCGAGGCTAGAAACAACTCGGAATCAGTCCATGCATTTAAATCACCATTAAAGCTAAAAAAGAAGAGAGGACAACAACTAAAACTAAAAAATTAACTCAAATAGAGGTCCCTGACAGTCCTCGAGCACTCCAATGCGTAGCCGCACCAATTCAGAGCAATTCAGCCTTTGAATCACNTTTACCTCCCCAAACTTATGTCAAAAATAGAATACAATTCGAGGCTAGAAACAACTCGGAATCAGTCCATGCATTTAAATCACCATTAAAGCTAAAAAAGAAGAGAGGACAACAACTAAAACTAAAAAAATAACTCAAATAGAGGTCCCTGACAGTCCTCGAGCACTCCAATGCGTAGCCGCGCCAATTCAGAGCAATTTAGCCTTTGAATCACCCAAAATGGAGTTAAAATGAGAGATAAATCGTGTTTAAAAAATGAGGGTTGAATGTTGATTTTCGGCTTTAAATAATGGCAGATTTGGTCGCTAAAAGGACTTCTGGTTGCTAAAATTTTACACTAGATATTAGATTTTTTTCACTTTTTTTTCAAAGTCTGCGAACGGACTCTCGAGATTAATTTGGGATCTGATAAAAATAAACTAGATATGCTACCCCACTATATTCGAAATTCCGGACTCAATGGAATTGTCGGATTTCCATAAAACGATTCATATGATAGAAATACCCCCTTAGGATCCATTAGGCCTAAAACTCAACTTTTCGCCTAAACACAAAAAGAAGATCTCAAGACCCAAACGAAAAGTCCTACTAGACCAAATTCAACATTTTCAGAGCTAATGACGCTGGCGAAATTCTCGTATGACAATTAATTCTCCGAATGTTGTCCAAAGTAAACTCTAGGCCTTTAAGCTTTCCAACATCTTGTCTAAGTCATCAAACTCACACAGGAAACCTTAAGACCCAAACTAAAGGTCCTATTAGACCAAACTCGATGTTCCAGAGCTAATTGCGCTGATGGAATTTCAATCCAAGCACGTTTACTAAGAATGTTGACCAAGGTTCAATATAGGCCAAAACTTAAAAGCTAAAATTCCTAATGGCACAAATTTGCGATGAAATCCTTGGGATTTGAACCGACTATGCCACTAGCCTAAAATGACCATTCTGAAGCTGATGGAACCATTAGAATTCCATTCTGAGGTTGTTTACCTGACATTTTGACTAAAGTAAGTTTAAAAAGCTCCAAAATAGGGAAACAAACATAAAACCCAAACGAACCACTAGGAAACCAAATAGTAAGTTGTAGCAAGTCATAAATGATTTGGGGTGGCTATAAGAACGCTCTAAATGACTAAAAGATGGAATTAGGGCGAAAGCGACCACGAGGTTCATTACAATATTTTTGGTAAATAATCTAAATTCTCAATTTTTTATGTAAAAAGTAGGACTACTAAGGATAATTTTATCATCAGAAAAGGGCCAAAACTTCCCTCTAACTATTCACAATAAATCAAATGTACCCTTAATTATTTTTGGGCCTAAAACTACCAATGTGTAAATAATAAGAAAAAATTACCTTACTACACAACCTTTCTTTCCATATTCTCTAAAATTCCCTACCATTTCAAACTATTACAAAAATCTCCCTTTTCCTATTCTTCTCTCCTTTTTCGGATACATCACTCACAACCCTTGCAACACAATGATTTTTCTTTTTGCTATTTTCATGTCTAAAATCCCTCTCATCTATTAGCAGTTACCTCCATCACTCCATTTTTCAATTTCAAATTTATTCTCTCTCCAGTTCATTAATTTCAAGTTCCTAAAGAGGTAGAACTTTTTCTTCATCAATATTTTTTCCAAATCTTCAATTATCATTTTTTGTTTAAAAATAGTTTTTTCATCTATAGTTTTATGATGTATATGAGTTTTTCTCCCTCTTTTAGTATTTGACATACCCAATTTGATTATGAGGATGAAAACTTTCATGAAAAAAGATTAGAACAATGAAACGACCCATTAATCATGAAAATATTGAGAGAAGAGAAATCGAAGAAAGAAACATGCTTGAGCACTAAATCTACTGTTGAAAAAAGACCCAAAAATAATGAAAAAATTTGGATCTGCCATTACACGACCATCACTACCAAAGATACAGATTTACAATGTATCTCGTTTATTTTTATTCTGAAATTAGTTTTTGTTGGTGTTATCACTAATTTGATACATCACTGCTACAATACGCTTTGTTTTATGCAATGTATCATGTTCATATTTAAGGTATTGATACAGAACTCTAATGTCGTTGAATAATCTATTATTATCATTCTTTTAAAAAAATATCTTTTTCATCTAGAATTTTTGGATTCATATGGATTCTGCTCACTCTTTTAGTGTTGTGCCTACCTAATTTGAGTCCGAGGATGAAATTTTTTTATGAAAATAGATCGAAACAACAAAACAATTAATTAATCATGAATAATTTGAGAGCAATGTAATGACCGGTTCCCTTCGTTATGGAAAAACCAACGGGGACAGGAATTTGGACCAGAAACTTCTGAGTAGTGACTTGGAAATTTCTAGACTAGGCGAGACTTGGACGAAATCTAAGTCAGGTAAGTTCTAAGGAAATTCGGTAATCGATGAAGAATTTAATTTTGATTTTGGTCACAAGAGTGGATAGCTAAGATGTTAAAGAGCCTATGTTTAGTTTCATATTCTGACACATATATTGGATAGGGTGTCACATTGCGACACATGTACATTAGATCGGGTGTCGCGTTCCGACACACTAACAGTTTAGGTGTGGATTCCATGAGAGGACAACTTGTGATTGTTACGTTCATATCTACCTGTCATTGATATTGGGAAATTGTATGTTGCTCCTAAATGTTAAAGAGCCTATGTTTAGTTTTTCATTCATTCAGACATTTTTCTTATGTTTAGTTTCCGGGTTGTACCCCATTTTTTTCCTTAGACTTGTTGAGTGGTAGTGTTTTGGTACAATGACTTTCAGGTCTAGGGGTTGAATTTCCACGAAAGTTATGCTTAGTTGTTTTGTTAAGACTTCATAGTTTATGGACACTCCGTATTACTTTCATCATTTAAACCTACTTCCGTATCTTTAAATACTTTAGTTTCTTCAAATTACTTAGTCGGGTTGTATTAATTATTCTTCCACCAGAGGGTTAGTGTGGGTGCCAATCATGGTAGGCTGGGTCGTGACAAAGTGGGTATTAGAACCCTAGGTTTATTGATCTCATTGTACTAAAATGAGTCTAGTAGAGTCTTGCGTTATGATAAGGAGATTAGATACGAATCTATACTTTTCTTTGAGAGGCTACAAGACTTTAGGAAATCTCTCTGTCTTCTTTCCTTTCGTGTTATGACTTGATTCCAATTGTTATTTGGTGATCCAAATTAGTATCTAATCTCCTTCACTCTTCTGTCTATACATAGCTAACACATGATACAACATCATTAGGCTCGTACCTCCCATCAATGAGCTAACAAAGGAGCCCGCAACATGAGGCTATGGCCGAGTCAAGGGTAGAGGGAGAGGAAGAGACAGAGGTCGAGGAAGGGTAGCACCAGCCAGGGGTGGAGCCCTAGTTGAGAATGCTCCAAAGCAAGAGGCCCTTTTTGAAACCCAAGAAGAGGTGGAAGATAATGTAGAGATCAAAGACGAGGAGGATGTTGGACCATAGGGGGATTCACAGGCTGAGATTATCGACATCCTTTCTTAGGCCCAGTTTTAGCTGAGCAGATCATGACTTTTGTGAAGGGGTTGGTCGGCCCTGGAGTCCTTCCCACATATCAAGAGGCTCAACCTCCAGCCAACCTCCCCATTGCTTCTATTGTTCCCAAGGTAGATGGAGCATTAGGCACTGATGCCTTTTTCCATCCCCTATTGGGTCCTGTGATGACTGGTACTGATCATAAAATGTTGACTATGTTTCTGAAGCTGAAGTCGCCTGTGTTCTATGGTTTTGAGAGTGAGGACTCCTATGAGTTAATTTTGGATTGCTATGAGAGGCTTCACAAGTTAGGCATTGCAGATTAACATAGAGTAGATTTTGTAACCTTCCAGCTTCAAGGTGATGCTAAGCAGTGGTGGAGGGCCTATGTGGAATGTAGATCACTAGTTTTTCCTCCACTCACTAGGACATAGTTCCATGCGATTCTTCTAGAGAAGTATGTGCCCCGGACTTTGAGGGATCAAAAGAAGGATGAGTTCTTGGCCTTGGAGAAAGGTGGTATGATGGTAGCTGCTTATGAGGCTAAATTACATGCCTTGTCTGGATATGCTACACAGTTGGTTACTACAGAAGAGGAAAGGATTCGTCAATTCGTCAAAGGATTGACATACCTCATTTTTATGCCTTTCCTGGTAAGACCGAGGCTGAGGCGTGTGATGCAGTGATCACATGAACTATTCTTGTTTGTGACTGAATGGGTACAATTTTGTTTGATGCGGGTTCTACTTATTCATATGTGTCAGTTCTGTTTGCCTTGGGATTTGATGCAGTTTGTGATGTGCTTGATGCCCCCATCTATGTTTCAACCCAGTTTGAGAGTTTGTAATAGTCACCCATGTATATCGTGTTTGTCCTATCCTGTTTATGGGTTTTTAGACTTAGGCTAATTTGGTTATTCAAGATATGACCGACTTTGACAGAATCTTAGGCATGACTTGGTTGTCCCCCTATTATGTTGTGCTTAATTGTAATTCTAAGTCTGTAACTCTAGAGATCCCAGGTAGGGAAAGGTTAGAGTCGGAAGGGGTGGACAAGCCTAAGCCAGCTAAGGTCATATCTTTCGTTCGGAGTAGGAAACTGGTGGGGTAGGGGTGTATTTCGTATTTAGCATTTATTCGGGATATTGATGATGAGTCTTCCTCTATTAAATCTATTCTAGTAGTTTTTGAGTTCAAAGAAATATTTCCTACTAATTTTTCTAGTATGCCTTCTGATAGGGATATAGATTTCTGCATTGTTTTGGAATTGGGCACTCACCCCATCTCCATTCCTCCTTATCGCATGGCTCCAGTGAAATTGAGAGAACTTACTCAAGGATTATAATGTTACCATCCAGTATCATCCGGGTAAGGGTAATGTGGTGGAAGACGCAGTAAACCTAAAGACGGTGAGTATAGGTAGTCTAGCTTGCTTCGGTGTGTCCATACGACCTTTGGCCAAGGAGATTCAAACCTCGGAGTTTAAGTTCATACAGTTGGGCATCTCAGAGAAAGGTGGGGTGTTAGACATCATTGAGATTAGGCCCACATTCATTGAGGAGATCAAGGCGAAGCAGTTTGAGGATGAGAGTTTGAATGAGCTCAGAAAGAAGACAGTGTCTGGAAAGGCATAAGATGCGACTCTTGATGCGGGTTGTGTTCTCAGTTTTAAGGGAATAATTTGTGTTCCCTGAGTGGATGACTTGATTTAGAAGATGTTTACAGAATCCCATGGCTCGCGGTATTCCATTCATCCGGGAGTGACCAAGATGTATCAAGACTTGAAACGATTTTATTGGTGGCCTGGCATAAGACATAGCTAAGTTTGTAGCTAAGTGACAAAACTGTCAGCAGGTAATGTATGAGCACCAAAGGCGTGTAGGTTTGCTTCAGCGAATGCCAATCCCTGAATGGAAATGGGAAAAGATAGCTATGAATTTTGTGGTTGGTCTTCCCAAGACCTAGGGGAATTTTGACTCCATTTGGGTGGTGGTTGACAGTCTGAATAAGTCAGCCCACTTCATTCTAGTCAGAGTAGACTATAATGCTCAACAATTGGCTAAGGTTTATGTGAAGGAGATAGTGAGGCTGCATAAGGTGCCTCTTTCCATCATTTCGGACCGTGGTACATAGTTCACATCCAAGTTTTGGGGAAAATTGTATGAGGAGTTTGGCACGCAACTCACTTTTAGCACAACCTTCATTCCACAGACGGACGACCAGTCAGAGAGAACTATTCAAGTGTTAGAAGACATGTTGAGTGCATGTGTGATTGACATTGAAGAGCATTGGGATAAGTTCCTACCTATGTGTGAGTTCTCCTATAATAATACTTACCACTCATGCATAGACATGGCACCGTTTGAGGTACTTTATGGGAGGGGATGTAGATCACCCATTGGGTGGTTTGAGGTTGGAGATGTGAAACCTTTGGTGGTTGATTTGGTGAAAGATACTCAGGATAAGGTGAGAAACATCCAAGCTAAGCTTCTAGGAGCCAGAGTCGACATAAAAAGTATGTTGACCGTAAGGTAAGGGACATGACATTCCAGGCTGGTGAGCAAGTTCTTCTAAAAGTGTCACCCATAAAGGGGGTGATAAGATTTGGCAAGAAGGGCAAGCTTAATTCTCGATACGTCGATCTATTTGAGTTCTTGACTATGTAGGGCCAGTGGCATATCAGTTTTCTTTACCGCCTAGCTTATCTGGAGTTCATCTAGTATTCTATGTGTCCATGTTGAAGAAATATGATGGGGACAAAGATTACATCATAACGTGGGACTCAGTTTTGTTAGACAAAGACCTTCTGTATGAGGAGTAACCGGTTGCAATTCTTAATCGCGATGTCCGGAAGCTGAGGACCAAGGAGATAAAATCAATGAAAGTTCAATGGAAGAAACTACTTGGAAAACTGAGAAGGACATGCGAGAAAAGTATCCCTAGTTATTCGATGATTCAGGTACTACTCTACTCTTACCTTTGCCAATTCTCCTAGTTTATCACTTGGGGATGAGTTATGGGTAAATTGGTATCTATTGTAACGACCGGTTCCTGTAGTTATGGAAAAAACAACGGGGAAACGAATTTGGGATAGAAAACTTCTTAGTAGTGACTTGGAAATTTCTAGCCTAGGCCAGACTTGGACGAAATCTGAGTAAGGTGAGATCTAGGGCAATCCCGTCATGGCTGGGAGATTTAATTATGAGTTTGATCACATGAGTGGATATGCAAGACGTTAAGGAGCCCTTACGACTTTACATAATCGAATTCAAGCGAGTATAATTCTCGAAACTGATCTTGGCGTGAAATGGTAGTTTTAGAACGTCAGGGGTCGAAGATGTGTTGCGAAATGGGAGCTTGGAACTCAAATTCTGAGTTTTTTTTTCTGTGAAAGCCGCCGGGGTGGGTCTAATCCCGCCAGGACGATGTCGTTGTGGCGGTATTAGTCTCGCCGTGATGGGCCAGTCGTGACTTAAGTCGGTGAAAAACCCCAATTTCGTTATTCTCTACAAAACTTCATTCGTCAGATCTAAGGGACTACCCAAGGTAGTTTCTTATCAGATTCCCATGAATTGTAGCGCTAAAGGTAAGGAAATTACTCCCCTAATCCATATTTCGATTCTTAGAACTTAGAATCATGGGTAATTATTGTTGGGGGAGGTTTTTGGCTTGAATTTAATGGTGGGAAAAGACCTAGTTGACCATTAGGATAATGGGTTTCGCCTTGGGTTGATAATTTTGTTATAATCCGGGTAAATTAGACCCTGTTTAGTGATCTTTTCATTAATTGCTTGTTTTAGATCAAGAACGAGTTGAAAGACTTCAAAAATGGAAGACTCACATGTCTTAGGAGTATTCAGGCTTGATTTCGAGGTAGGTGATGGCTCGATTTCCTATTGTGTGATATATGCCAATTAATTTCTTCATTGTATGCATGCATGTATGTTAATATGGAAACACGAATCAAATCTAATAAAATGATTATGTGTGAACAATTACATGCCATGAACTTATTACTTGATTGTATGACTATGAGCATTGTTCATTATGGGTGTGATTGTGATAATGGTTGTACTGACTGGATCAGGTGTCACGTTCTGACATATATATTGGATTGGATGTCATGTTTCGACACATATATTGGACAGGGTGTCACGTTCCGACACATGTATATTGGATCGGGTGTTACGTTCTGACACACTAACAGTTTAGGTGTGGGTTTGATGAGTCCTAGATTTGAACTTATTTAGCATGTTGTTCTTATAGATTTAGAGTCCTCAAATGCTTAACTGTGCCATTAACTGATGTTAAATCCTTGATTTCCAGGTATATGGATCGAGGAACAAAGCAAGGACATTAACAGGCAAAAAATAACAAAACAAGCTATAGAAATGAAGAAGGGCTAGCCTGAGGATCGCCAAGAGCACTCGGCGTGTCGCCGAGTGGCTCATCTGACCGCCTAAAGTTCTAGTGTAAAGAACCAAGCTGGCGACAAAAATGAGCAATTGGTGAATCGCCGAGTAGTTTCGCGAAGCCAAGTTAGATCGCCCAAAGTTACATACCTTGAGGATGTTGAGTGTCAAGGCGAAAAGGCGATGTAAGAGTGGCTTGGCGAGCCCGACTTACTTCGCCGAAGGGCCCTTCATGGCTCAATTTTGGCAACTACAAACAAGATTCTGAACATTTTTAGAAGGGGACCCGAGTTAGTCTTGAGACATCTATTATTGAATTTTCATTTTTAGTCTAGAACAGTTTTCTATGGGGTTTCTGAGTAGACTTGAAGGTTTTGAGACTAAATTTGGAGATTTCGCAAGTGGGTTTTGAATTTTCTTCGAATTGAAGCATTGTAAAGCTTGAATTCCTCTTACCCAGTTGATGGCTAAGTGATTCGGTAATAGTTTTTATCTTTTTATGATGTTGGGCTAAAACCCCAATTCTTGGGGTGTGATCGAGTGATTATGATGTTGGGCTAAAACCCCTATCTTCCTTATAGTCTAGACTACTCAATGATATTTAGTTGTTTACTAGTAGTTGCAATTACCCATATGCCTATATATGCCTATAATCGATCATATCCCGAGAATATATCTCCTTATTGTTGTCTATAATCGTTTGCGACTGTTTGTAGTTGATAATTTCAAACCAAAATACCCCCATTTTACATTCGTGTCACCCCTTTAATTTAATATCTTTTTCCGATAATGTTTATTACTATGGCTGATTAGACCGTATTTATACTTCTTAATTGAATTTAAAACACGTACCATTCCCTGTGGGATTCGACCTCAACTCATTTAGTTGCGTTTTATACTGATTTACGATTGTTGACACTTAGAATTGGAAGAAGTGTCTTCGAAACATTATTTTAATCAGGGTTCCATGAGAGGATCACTTGTGATTGTTACGTTCATATCTACCTATCATTGATATTGGGAAATTGTATGTTAATTACTCCTAAATGATAATTGAATCATGTATTTCTGCGTATGTGTGTTTATTGTGTTGTAAATACTTGTGTATATTTCACTGACCGGAGTAGCCGCGTGCTCCTACCAGTACACCGTGGTTTCGTGTACTGATACTGCACTTTCTCTTTTTTTGTTGAGTACTGTGCATCTTCAGGCGTTACTGGCAGACCTTAGTTAGGAGATCATTGACCGAGACCAAATTTGAGGGTGAGCAAGTTATTTTAGGCTGCTATCGACCCATCATTAGTTTGGTCCATTCTTTTCGAACTCAGTATATTAATTCATTCAGATATTTTGCTTATATTTAGTTTCGGGTTGTACCCGTTTTTTTTCCTTAGACTTGTTTAGTGGTAGAGTTTTGGTACAATGACTTTCAGGTCTAGGGGTTGAATTTCTGCGAGGGTTATGGTTAGTTGTTTTGTTAAGACTTTGGAATTTGTGGGAACTACAAATTAATTTCGTCATTTAAACCTGCTTCTGTATCTTTAAATGCTTTGGTTTCTTAAAATTGCTTAGTCGAGTTGTAGTAATGGTTGTCCCAACAGAGAGTTAGTGTGTGTAACACCCAGAAAACTAGTAGGCTAAACCAGAACTTGATGTTAGGGTTAGAGTCTTGAATATAACTCACCGTACCTAAACATAAAGGGTTTCATGTTGGAATGTCAAGGTACGACCCCCAAGGATTAAGCATGGGTCCTTGCGGAGGACCCCTAAAAGTTGCGTGGACAGTGACCTACGGAGGGGGACTTACGCCTTATGGGTCAGCCCACTCCCGTGGGTGAGGGGCCGTGGGTCAAGAGCCTGAAACCAGGTCACTGAACCCCAACCCACGCTTCACCAACATGGGTCGTGGGTCCAACCAAGGTCCGTCAGTAAGGGTCGTGGGTTCAACCACGGTCCGTCAGTAAAGGTCGTGGGTGGTCACCTTGAAACAATTTGTGGGAGTTAGTTTAGAGGCACTTTGGCGTTTTTCGGTTTTAATTAATATTAGGTGACGTCTTTTTATTCTAACTTAGACTAACTATAAAATGATTTTAGACCCCTAAACTAAGTCATCCAAATCATTCTTTCTAAATTCCCAGAAGAACTCATCCTCTCCAAAAATTCTCTCCTTAGAACTCAAGGAAGAATAAGAACAAGGAAGTTAGAGCCTGATGAGTCAGAAATTTGGACTCATTTAGAGATTTATTTGTACAAATTTAGTGTCCTCAAATGCTTATTTTGTGCCAATAATTGATGTAAAATCTTTGATTTCTAGGTATATGGATTGAATAACAAAGCAAGGACACTAATTTGCAAAAAGGAACAAAGCGAACTAAAAGAATGAAGAAAAGCGAGCCTGGTGATAGCCAAGTCCACTTGGCCAGTCGCCGAATGGCTACTTGACCACCTAAAGTTCCATTGTGCAAAGCCCTGAAGGAAAGAACCAAGTTGGCGAGAGAAATGAGCAGTTGGCGGATTGTCGAGTGGTTCCGTGATGCAGTTTTGGATTGCCCAAAGTTACAAACGTTGAGGATGTTGAAGGCCAAGGAAGAAGGGCGATGGGAATGACTAAAGGGTGGATCATCGAGTGGTTCGGCGAGCCTGACTTACTGCGCCGAATGGCTCTTCGCAGCATATGTTTGGCGACTATAAATACATTTTTGAACATCTAGTTTAGTACCTATCATATGTCTAATTTTCATTATATCAAATTGTCATATTTATTCTGAGTATTGAGAAAAGTTTTTCCCTATTTTTCCTTAGCTTTGAAGAATTTAATTTTTTCACTTTTGAGAAATTGGAAGCGGGTCTTTGAGATTCTTCGAATTGGACCATTGTAAGAACGAAATCAATCTTACCCAGTTGATGGAAACTAAATTTGGTAACAATTTTTATCTTTTTCTGATGTCTAGCTAAAATCTCAATTCTTGGGGTGTGAATATGTGATTATGGGCTGAATTAGTTTATGGGTATTGCTAATTGTTAGTTTAAATGTTGTTTAGAAGTGAGTTCAATCAGTAATTGTGGTTTAATCTAAGAATTGTAGTTGCAAATACAATTCTACCCTTGTGTTTTTGGTTTGCTCGAGAGAGAGGTTTTAAAACTAAGATAATGATTGATGGTTAATGTGTATTGGGTTAACATGGGTTCAACTCGAGAGAGTGAATCCTAAACCCAATTCAACACATTCAGTTCGAGAGAGTGAATGGACAACGGTGTGGGTTGTTCTTGTTTTGCTTGCTTGTTGATGTTCGAGAGAAGTAGACTTGATTTGGGGTAAATTGTTCGAGAGAAAATTTACCTCCTCTATAGTCTAGATTACTCCCTAATATACATCTATTTCCTAACAGTTGTAATTACCCATTTGTCTATATTAGCCTATAATCGAATCACATTGAAACGACCCCAAAAATGCCCGAAAATGTGCTTCGAAAACACCTATAATTGTAGTTTTCATATATCTCAAAATATGTGTATGATTTCGGAAATTCGACTTCATATTCTTATTCATGGGGTCAAATTGAGTGGGAATTGGGTCTAACCGGAATTTTAGAGCAACTGTATCAAAATTCGAAAATCGCAAAAAATGTGATTTGGAGGGTCAACTTTAAAGGGGCATATCTCTTAAGCACACAAGGATCTGGAAAGGCCACAACTTATTAAATTAAAGCTCTTTGAGTTAGCTTTCCAACGTACTTGGTTTCACCTCATTCCGAGTTAGGATGAAGGAGTTATGACCATTTTAGTAAAATCTGTCTGTGCAGATTTGCAATTTCCAGTGAGCTATTTTTTTTAAGCCTCATTTTTTAGGCTAAGTGTTAGGGACGTTTTTTTTAAAAAGGGGATATGTCCCATACTTAGTCATTTTTAACTTCAAAAACACTCTCTAAGCCCTCTCCAAAATTCCACCAAGATCCTCAACCAAATTCAAAGATCTCAAGCTCTAATTCCGGATTCAAGACTCAACCTCAAGCTTCAATTCTCCATTCCAATCTTCATCAAGGATTCTCCAAAGTTGAGGTATGTGGGTTTGATTGTGGAAACCTTCCTTCCCACAAGTCCAACCATTTATCCTCTATTACTACTTCAAGTTTATGGGTCCTTATGGTTATTTACGAACTCTTGAAGTGTGGAATTACTACTACACACCCTATTATGGTCTATTTTGCATACAATCATGAAATGGAATTATTATGTGATGTTTATGGTTTTCATGCTTCCATGATCAAATTATGAAGGTTGATATGTATGTGTGTATGTTGTTGGTGGGCTGATTTATATGGATTTTGGAATTGGTTGGACTTAGTACTTTTGAAATACATGATTTTATTTACATGAACAGTAGCCCACCATGTGTTTGATAAAATGCCCATTTATAGAATTCTTATGAAATGGAAGGTCCAATGTACGTCCTATGAGTCAGATGGTTGTATAATTATTGAAATGATGATGAAATGGACACATGTATATGATTTTCTCTATATAAGTGTTGTGAGTCGATCAAGCCTAGCTCGGGGGGGTTGTAGGCCCGGGTAACCGTATTGAGGGGTTGGTACCTTGGTTGCCTAGTACGGGGGGTAGTAGGCCCGTATAACCATATCGAGGGGTTTGTACCTTGGTACCTAGCTCGGGGGGTGGTAGGCCCGGGTAACCATATTGAGGGATTTGTACCTCTTTCGCCTCTCCAACGGGGTGGTAGGCCTTGGAAATACTATATTGATGGTCACTCGCCACACATGTACTACGCCCAACTAAATATGATTTTTATGTAAGCATCATTATACATATCATCTCATTAATACGCTATCTATCGTGTATGATTATGCATTTTGCCTGTGATGTCCATCTATTGTTGCATTGCATTGCATCCCATATACTTAGTACATTCAAACGTACTAATGCATACTCTATGCGTACATGATGTCATCATGTAGGGACCGGAGCACCGCTTGACCATCTTCTTCCGCGTGGCTAATACGATTTTCTATCTAGGTTATTGGTGAGTCCTCCATTCCGGAGACGTTGCTTATGATCTCTTGCTATGTATAAGACTTTTCTTTTTTAGTTATGTATTGACTATGAAGGTGAGCCCGGTAGTTTGTCTTGGCCCCCGCTAAGTACCCATGTTTAGAGGTGGTGTTAGACAAGTTGTGTGTTATGCTTGAGCTTGACTCTTCTATGGTATTTATGTATCATTTCCTTTTCTTTCTCTTACTCCCTTAGTCCCGATTTCCCCTTGATTATGCTTATCTCTTATGGTCATTTTAATTGCTTCTGCGACCAAGGATGTGTAATGATACGCTATGAGGCTTGTTTGGGGTTCCTTCGGGTTCCCCATTCGCCGGTCACATCTAGGCCCTAGGCTTGGGTCGTGACAAACTTGGTATCAGAGCACTAGATTGATAGATCCTCGGAGTCCAACACACCGCGTTGATTAGAGTCCGATTCATTGTTGTTTTGTGCACCACAACTACGAGTAGGAGGCTATGAGACATTTTAGAAAATGTTTCCCTTCTCCATGTTCTAAGTCGTGCTGTAGAGTTGAATTATGTTTTTCCCTAACAATTGTTCTTTGCTATGCTAGATCATGCCTAATACAAGAGGAAGACGAGCCCGTGCACCCGAGGAAAATAGACCAATGGGGATCTTCAGGATGCCCTTACTTTATTTGCACAAGCTATGGCTAATCAAGCCAACCACGGGGCCCAAGCCCCTCAGGCTCCTACCCCGGCATCTCGGGTGAGAGACTTCGTGCGGATGAATCCCCCGGAATTCTATGGGTCTAAGTTAGACGAAGACCCTCAAGAGTTCATTGATGAAGTCCACAAGATATTAGCTATCATGGGCATGAGGTCAGAAGATAAGGCGGAGTTGGCGGCCTACCAACTAAAATAGGTGGCCCAAATATGGTACAACCAATGGAAGGAAGAGAAGGGGGCAAACTATGTGGTGCCTTGGGAAGAGTTCAAAACGGCTTTCCTTAATCGATTCTTTCCTCTTGAGCTTAGGGAAGCCAAATTGGTGGAGTTCATGAATTTAAAACAAGGGTCTATGAGTGTGAGGGAGTATGCCCTCAAGTTTAACCAACTTTCAAGATATGCTCCACACTTGGTTGCCGACTCACGATCTAGAATGAACAAATTCGTGATGGGTGTGTCCGACCTAGTGAGTGAAGAATGCCGGTCCGCAATGTTGATTAGTGACATGGACTTGTCCCGCTTGATGGTCTATGCCGAACAAATGGAGGAGGAGAAGTTGAGGAAGAGGAGGGGTCATGAGGCCAAGAGGGCCCATTTTGAGGGCAAGTTCCAAAGTCGAAGGGGAGGCCGATTTCGTCAAGGCCAAGGGTCTTCTCATGCGCCCCATAGGGGGTTTGCCAGTGACGTTCCAAGGGCCCAAGGTGTTGGTGGTATGGGTCCTATTGATGTATGTTCGAATTGTGGTAAGGGCCATGGTGGCTCGTGCTTGAGAAATACCGGTGCTTGCTACAGTTGAGGGGAAATGGGGCACAAGGCAATGGATTGTCCTCGGAATTGCAAAAAGGGTAAGGAGGTCCGTCCACAAGGTGCCAATGCGGTTCCTTTGGGGAGAGGGGGCCGACAAGATGGTACCCCAAGACACAATCGATTTTATGCTTTGCATGGGAGGCAAGGGGTCGATGAAGTCCCCGACGTCGTTACCGGTCTGTTGAAAATCTTTGACTTTGATGTATATGCATTAATTGATCCGGGTGCCTCTCTTTCTTTTGTCACCCCCTTTGTTGCCAACAAGTTTCATGTTGAGCCCAACTTGTTGCGTGAGTCATATAAGGTGTCTACTCCTATTGGTGCATATATTGTTGCTAGGAAGGTCTATAGAAATTGTCCTATTTGAATCTTGGATAAAATATTGCCTTGTGATCTCGTTGAGTTGAACATGGTCGATTTTGATGTTGTTCTTGGGATGGATTGGTTGCATGCATACTATGCTTCCATTGATTGTAGAACCCGTAGGGTCAAGTTCCAATTCCCAAGTGAACCCATTCTTGAGTGGGAGAGCCAAAATGTGGTAGTCAAGGGTAGGTTCATCTCTTGCATTAAAGCCCGTAAGTTGATCTCTAAGGGGTGTCTCTATCACCTTGTGAGGGTTAGGGATGTGGAGTCCAAAACCCTTCTTACAGAGTCAGTTCCGGTCGTAAATGAATTCCTTGATGTCTTTCTTAATGACCTTCCCGGTTTTCCTCCCGAAAGGGAAATAGATTTTGGCATAGACCTCCTCCCCGATACTCAACCCATTTCTATTCCCCCTTACCGTATGGCCCCGGCGGAGTTAAAGGAGTTGAAGGAACAATTGAAGGACTTGTTGGAGAAGGGTTTTATTAGGCCTAGCCAATCACCATGGGGTGCACCGGTGTTGTTTGTGAAGAAGAAAGATGGGTCCCTTAGGATGTGTATTGATTACCGGCAACTCAATAGGGTCACCGTCAAGAATAAATATCCTCTTCCTAGGATTGATGACTTGTTCGACCAATTGCAAGGGGCTAGCCACTTCTCTAAGATTGATCTTCGGTCCGGGTATCATCAAGTGAAGGTGAGGGAGTGTGACATTCCCAAGACAGCCTTCCGGACTAGGTATGGGCATTATGAATTTGTGGTCATGTCCTTTGGGTTGACCAATGCACCGGCTATCTTCATGGACCTAATGAATAGGGTCTTTAAACCCTACCTTGATTCCTTTGTTGTGGTCTTCATTGATGATATTTTAATCTATTCGCATAGCGAGGAAGAACATATGGGTCACTTGAGGGTTGTGTTGCAAAGATTGAGAGAGGAGAAGTTGTATGCCAAGTATGAAAAGTGTGAATTTTGGTTGAGGGAGGTTGCCTTCCTAGGTCATGTGGTGTCGGGGGATGGTATTAAGGTAGACCCTAAGAAGACCGATGTGATTAGAAATTGGCCTAGGCCATTGACCCCGTCGGATATTAGGAGCTTCTTGGGCTTAGCGGGTTACTACCGGAGATTTGTGAATGGGTTTTCTTCTATTGCTTCTCCCATGACTAAGTTGACACAAAAGAAGGCTAAGTTTGAGTGGACCGACGAGTGCGAAAGGAGTTTTCAAACCTTGAAAGATAAACTTGTGTCCGCTCCTATATTGTCACTACCGGATGGGCTTGAGGGATTTGTTGTGTATTGTGATGCTTCTAGAGTTGGCTTGGGTTGTGTCCTAATGCAAAATGGTAAGGTGATAGCCTATGCTTCTAGACAACTCAAAGTGCATGAAAAGAACTATCCTACGCATGATCTTGAATTAGCCGCGGTGGTGTTTGCTTTAAAGATTTGGCGTCATTACTTGTATGGGGTACATGTTGATGTGTTCACCGATCATAAGAGCCTCCAATATGTCTTCACCCAAAAAGATCTCAACTTGAGACAAAGAAGGTGGCTAGAATTTCTTAAAGATTATGATATGAGTGTGCATTATCATCCCGGTAAAGCTAATGTGGTGGCGGATGCTTTGAGTAGGGTGTCTATGGGTAGCCTAGCTCATGTTGATATTGGTGATAGGGAAATGGCTAGGGAGGTGCATCGGTTGGCTAGGTTGGGGGTTAGGTTGGAAGAGGTTGGTAATGGTGGTGTGGTCGTTGTTGATGGTGCTAGGTCTTCCTTGGTTGATGAGGTGATAGCAAAACAAGATCTTGACTCTTCCTTGTTAGAATTGAAGGCCTTGGTGAAAGAGGGCAAGGTGGAAGTTTTCTCCCAAGGGGGAGATGGTGCCCTTAGGTACCAAGGTAGGTTGTGTGTGCCTTGTGTTGATGGTTTGAGGGAGAAAATTCTTGAGGAGGCTCATAATTCTTCCTACTCCATTCACCCCGGTTCCACCAAAATGTATAGAGATTTGAGGGATGTGTATTGGTGGGGAGGCATGAAGAAGGACATTGCCAAATTCGTCTCCGGTTGTCATAGTTGTCAACAAGTCAAGGCCGAACATCAAAGGCCGGGTGGTCTAACCCAAGACATAGAGATTCCTACTTGGAAGTGGGAAGAAATTAATATGGATTTTGTAGTTGGTTTACCCAAGACTAGAAAAGGTTTTGATTCTATTTGGGTGGTGGTTGATAGGATGACAAAATCGGCTCATTTTCTACCGGTAAAGACAACATATGGGGCGGAAGATTATGCAAGGTTATATATTCATGACTTGGTAAGGTTGCATGGGATTCCTCTATCCATCATATCGGACCGTGGTACTCAATTTACTTCACACTTTTGGAAGTCCTTTCAAAGGGGTCTAGGTACGAGAGTTAAGCTTACTACGGCCTTTCACCCGCAAACGGATGGACAAGCCGAAAGGACTATCCAAACACTTGAGGATATGCTTAGGGCTTGTGTATTGGAGCTTAAGGGTAGTTGGGATGATCATCTTCCATTGATTGAGTTTGCCTATAACAATAGCTATCATTCTAGCATCGGTATGGCTCCTTTTGAGGCTCTCTATGGGAGGCGTTGTAGATCACCGGTTGGGTGGTTTGAGGTTGGTGAGGTGGCCTTGTTAGGACCAGATCTAGTTATGGAGGCTCTTGAGAAGGTTAGGATGATTAGAGAAAGGTTGAAGACGGCCCAAAGTCGCCAAAAGTCCTATGCCGATGTGAGGAGAAGGGCTCTTGAATTCCAAGTTGGTGATTGGGTCTATTTGAAGGTGTCACCCATGAAGGGTGTGGTTCGTTTTGGTAAGAAGGGCAAGTTGAGCCCAAGATACGTGGGTCCTTATAAGGTGATGAGGAGAATTGGCAAGGTAGCTTATGAGTTGGAATTGCCTAGCGAAATGGATTTGGTTCATCCGGTATTTCATGTGTCTATGTTGAGGAAGTGTGTGGGTGATCCGAATGCCATTGTGTCTCTTGATGTTGTGGGTGTTGTTGAAGATAATTTGACCTATGAAGAGGTTCCGGTCCAGATTTTAGATAGACAAGTGAAGAGGTTGAGAAACAAAGATGTGGCTTCCGTTAAAGTCCTTTGGAGAAATCAACAAGTTGAAAGTGCTACTTGGGAGGCCGAAGCGGACATGCAAAGGCGATATCCTTATCTTTTCCACTCCACTCAAGCCTGAGGTATTGATCTAAGCCCTTTATAAAATCTCAGGTCTTAAGTTCAGCCCCCATGTCATTGCATACATTCATGTTTAAGTTGACAAGTTCATTGTGGTTTTACAACTATGTTGAGGTTTTTGAAATAAGGTGTAAGTGCATTGTTGCATCCTTATGTGGGCTGATATTGCCATGTTTGTGTCCCTCATGTACGTTTCTTTAACATTCGGGGACGAATGTTCCCAAGGGGGATATATTGAAACGACCCCAAAAATGCCTGAAAATGTTCTTCGAAAACACCTATAATTGTAACTTCCATATATCTCAAAATCTGTGCATGATTTCGGAAATTCGACTTCATATTCTTATTCATGGGGTCAAATTGAGTGGGTCATGGGTCTAACCCGAATTTTAGAACAACCGTATGAAAATTCGAAAATCGCAAAAAATGTGATTTGGAGGGTCAACTTTAAAGGGGCATATCTCTTAGCACACAAGGATCTGGAAGGGACACAACCTATTAAATTAAAGCTCTTTGAGTTAGCTTTCTAACGCACTTGGTTTCACCTCATTCCAAGTTAGGATGAAAGAGTTATGACCATTTTCGTAAAATCTGTCTGTGCAGATTTGAAATTTCCAGTGAGCTATTTTTTTTTAAGCCTCATTTTTTTGGCTAAGTGTTAGGGACATTTTTTTTAAAAAAAAGGGGATATGTACCATACTTAGTCATTTTTAACTTCAAAAACACTTTCTAAGCCCTCTCCAAAATTTCACCAAGATCCTCAACCAAATTCAAAGATCTCAAGCTCTAATTCCGGATTCAAGACTCACCTGAAGCTTCAATTCTCCATTCCAATCTTCATCAAGGATTCTCCAAAGTTTAAGTATGTGGGTTTGATTGTGGAAACCTTCCTTCCCACAAGTCCAACCATTTATCTTCTATTACTACTTCAAGTTTATGGGTCCTTATGGTTATTTACGAACTCTTGAAGTATGAAATTACTACTACACACCCTATTATGGTCTATTTTGCATATCATCATGAAATGAAATAATTATGTTATGTTTATGGTTTTCATGCTTCTATGATCAAATTATGAAGGTTGATATATATATATGTATGTTGTTGGTGGGCTGATTTATATGTATTTCGAAATTGGTTGGACTTAGTACTCTTGAAATACATGATTTTATTTACATGAACAGTAGCCCACCATGTGTTTGATAAAATGCCCATTTATAGAATTCTTAGGAAATGGAAGGTCCAATGTACGTCCTATGGGTCGGATGGTTATATAATTATTGAAATGATGATGAAATGGACACATGTATATGATTTTCTCTATAAAAGTGTTGTAAGTCGACCAAGCCTAGCTTGGGGGGTTGTAGGCCCGGGTAACCGTATCGAGGGGTTGGTACCTTGGTTGCCTAGTACGGGGGGTAGTAGGCCCGTATAACCATATCGAGGGATTTGTACCTTGGTACCTAGCTCGGGGGGTGGTAGGCCCGGGTAACAACATTGAGGGATTTGTACCTCTTTCGCCTCTACAAGGGGGTGGTAGGCCTTGGAAATACTATATTGATGGTCACTCGCCACACATGTACTACGCCCCACTAAATATGATTTTTATGTAAGCATCATTATACATATCATCTCATTAATATGCTATCTATCGGGTATGATTCTGCATTTTGCCTATGATGTCCATCTATTGTTGCATTGCATTGCATCCCATATACTTAGTACATTCAAAGATACTAATGCATACATGATGTCACCATGTAGGGACCGGAGCACCGCTTGACCATCCTCCTCCGCGTGGCTAATACGATTTTCTATCGAGGTTATTGGTGAGTCCTCCATTCCGGAGACGTTGCTTATGATCTCTTGCTATGTATAAGACTATTCCTTTTTAGTTATGTATTGACTATGAGGGTGAGCCCGGTAGTTTGTCTTGGCCCCCGCTAAGTACCCATGTTTGGAGGTAATGTTCGACAAGTTGTGTATTATGCTTGAGCTTGACTCATCTATGGTATATATGTATCATTCCCTTTTTTTCTCTTGCTCCCTTAGTCCCGATTTCCCCTTGATTATGCTTATCGCTTATGGTCATTTTAATTGCTTTCGCGACCAAGGATGTGTAATGATACGCTATGAGGCTTGTTTGGGGTTCTTTCGGGTTCCCCATTCGTCGGTCACGTCTAGGCCCTAGGCTTGGGTCGTGACACAAATCCCAAGAACCCGTGCCATTATTGTTATTTCGTATTGATTTACGATGTTTGTAGTTGATAATTAAAACCAAAACCCTCTTATTTGATAATTGTGTCACCCCTTGATTTGAATTAGGTTTTTATCCGATAAAGTCTATTCCTATGGCTGATTTGACCATGTTCACACTTTACTATTGAATCTCAAACACTGTTTTGTGGATGTATGAGCTTGTGTCTCCTTATTTTGAATGCAAATGGTTTTTGACCCTTCTAAAAAAGTTTGCCACCTCTAGATTGTGTTTGAATGTGGTTGTTCTTGTGCAAATTTGAGTGTCGGTCATGATCAATACCGATGTACTTGAATAGTGATTTCAATCGAACAAAAATGAATGTGTGGCTTTGATGAGGCCAAATGAAGTTGCGTAGGCAATATGTGAGCTTTTTGCATCTCGTTGTGACTAGCTGATTATCGAATTGAGTCTCTTGTGATAAACATTTCACACTAGCAAAAGTGTGGAGTCTTGTTTCATATTGGTGCCAATGCCTTGTGTAATGAGCTTACCGTGAACTATGTGTGATGACACCTAGAATTTTCCCCGTTGGTCTGGTTGACTAAGTGATGCAAGCTCTTGAAATGATCTTAGACAATAATTTTAAAGAGTGAAACAATTTGACATTATACCTCTTTTGTGACAAACCTTGTGAGTGTGTGAACTTTGTTTGAACACCATTTGAGCCTTTCCCTTTTCTTGGAAGAAAATTGATGCAATTGTGATCCTTCTTTATCCATTCACCCATAATCCTCATGAAGTATGGGTTGTTTGAATAGCCAACTTAGGCCAAAAGCTTAAGTTGGGAGTGTGGTGAAAAAAAGAAGGTAAATCAAAAAGTGTGAAGAAGTCCCCCTTTATCCCTGATTTTGAAAAAAGATGGAATCCCTCCATACAAAAAAAAAAAAGAGAAAGAGAAAAGAAGAATGAAAAAGAAAAAGAAAAAATAGGGTTGAGAAACAAAGTTGAAAAAGAAATGGGATGTCCGATATTCCCTGTGAAGTGAATAATGGGGTGAATTTTGAGCATGAGTGAAAGTGTTGAAGAAAAGGAAAGAGAGTGTTGTTCATACCACATTTCATGAGGATAGTAGCCACTGAATCTAAATGACCATACCTTTACACTAAGTCCTGTAACAAGCCTTGAAAAGACCTTTTGATCTTGTGTGAGCTAAAATGAATGTTGAGCGGAAAATAAGGGCAAGCAAACATATGGGTGAAGTCATGCATGAGTTCATCTTTGTGAGTGTGAAAGTACTTGTATGTGATTCCGGAGCTATAAATTATTGAAGAATTGTGTGTGAATATGGAATCAACTTTGTTGTGAGGGTATTTGAGTACCTTTGTTGAGCTTGAACTTGCATTTGAAGCAACTATTGTGATGAGTCCACAATTTGGACTCATTTAGGATTTATTTCAATAGAATTAGTGTCCTTACATGCATATTTTGTCTCAATAATTGATCTAAATCCTTAAGTTTCAGGTATTTGGAGTTTGAGGCAAAGCATGGACACTACTTGGCAAAAAGGAACAAAATGGCTGAAAAGACGAAGAAAAAAAGTCTTGAGGATTGCCTAATGCATTAGGCAAATCGCCGAATAGCCTTAACCTCGCCCAGAGTTCCAGTGTGCTGAGCCTTGAAGGAAAAGATAAAGTTGGCGATGAAAGGGAGCCGTCGGTACGTCGTTGAATGATGAGTCCACAAATTTGACTCATTTAGGGCTGTATTTTAATAGAAATGGTGTCCTTAAATGCTTATTTTATCTCAATATCTGATGAAAACCCTTAAGTTTCAGATATTCGAAGTTTGAAGGAATGCATGGACACTACGTCGCAAAACGTAATGAAAAGAACGAAGAAATGAAGGCATGCGGCTCATCGAGTCCACTTGGCGAGTCACCGAAGGCTCTTACTTCTCCTTTTGTTCTAGTGTTCTGAGCCCCGAAGAAAAGGATCAAGTCGGCGGAAAAAAGGAGCAGTCGACGCATCGCCGAGCAATTTCGGGAAGCAGTACCATGTCGCCCAATAACCCAGAGCACGACGATGTTGAGGGCTGGTGCAAGACGGCGATGAACTACACCAAAGGGCGAATCACTGAGTTGATTGGCGATTCTGACTAATGACGTTGAATGATTCGTTGCAGCACATATCTGTGTAAACTATAAATACTAGTTAGAGTTTTAGTTTTGGGGAGGAACAATTATTATAATTTTCAGTTAGAGTCGAACAATTGTGATAGTTTTCATATAGCATAGTACTTTTGATATTTTTGCTCTAAGTTTGAGAGGGTTTTGAAGACTTGAAGAATAATAGGTTTTCATCTCCAAGGATTTGGACTTGGGTCTCTTGATTTCTTCATTCTTGGCCTGTAACAAGACTTAAATCTTCATACCCATTTGAATGCAGACTCATTTAGGTATAAATTTATATCTTTTGATGTGTCGCTAAAAACCCCAATTCTTGGGGTGTGATTTAGCGAATATGGGTTAAGATAATTGTTGGGTCTTGCTTCCTAATAGTCTATTCGTAGTTTAAATGTGATTACGTTTTTTTGTTTTGGATGAATTTAATGAATTTGTAGTTGCAAATACAAGTTTATTTATGTGTTTTTGGCTTTCGAGAGAGAGAGGTCGTAAAACTAAGACCACTAGATTGATGGCCAGTGTGAGTGGGTCGACATGAGGTTCAACTCGAGAGAGTGAACCCTAGTCCCAAGTCCACACACTCAGCTCGAGAGAGTGAGTGAGTTAAGGCGTAGGCTCGTTGTAATGTGGCAAATTGGTGTCCGAAAGGAACGCATTTGAATGGGGTAAGTTGCTCGAGAGAAAGTTTATCCCCCTTAAAGCTTAGCCTAGTTAGAATTACTCTATGAATCTTCTATCGAAAGCATGTACCCAATAATATAGCTTAACCCGTATTCCCGTCACATCCCAAGGATCCCTTCTCATTACTTAGAAACCGTTTGTTTATTTTACTGTTTTAACTTACTAGTGACAAAATCCCCCATTGTTAATTGACACGTTTGTGTTCCCCATTAATTTATAATGTTTCTAATCGTTAATGTCTTTAGCTAAGACTAGTTAGAACTAAATTTTATTTTTCTATAAATTCTCAAAACCACTCTATTGGGACGATCCCAACCCTTGGTTGGGTTACTATACTATTGCATGATCGTAGACACTTGCATTGGAAGTTGTGTACTTCATTACGAAACATCACCAAATAGTTCCGCAAAGAAGTACTATATCGCCCAATGATCCAGAACGCGAAGATGCTGAAGGCAAAAGCTGAAAGGCGATGAAGCAAACCAAAGGGCGGATCGCCGAGTGCATCGGCGACCCCGACTAACTTCGCCAAGTGATCCTTCGCAACACTTTATTTTTACAACTATAAATACTAGTTTGAATTTTTATCTTAGTATGCAATTTCAGAGACAACATTTTATCTTCTAAGCTTTCAAGTAGAGAACATTTTGGTTAGCTTTTGAAGATTTGAAGACTTCCAATTCCAATAAATTGGAAGTGGGCGTTGAAGATTCTTCATCCTAGACTGGTTAGAAGTGAATATAAATCATACCCAGTTGATGTTATTTCAATTTGGTATCATTTTCTTCCTTTTCTCTATGTCTAGCTAAAACCCCAATTCTTGGGGTGTAATTTTGTGAATATGGGTTAAATTTCCTATTGGGTATTGCTTACTGTTAATCTATATGCTGGTTAAATGTGATTTCATTTAGTAGTTGTGTTTGAACTTAATGGTATTGTAGTTTCAAATACGATTTCATCTTAGTGTTTTTGGCTTTCTCGAGAGAGATAATTATGGGGTTCGGGACACTAACCTTTTGTGCTATTGGGATGTTAGGAAGAAATGAACTCCGACTCCACGCACAAATCAATCAACCAAAATACAATAGAGATGTAGCGATATTGAAAATAAGACAAGGTGTAAGCTTACAACGTTTGAAAATGAGGGAAATCATAGGACATTCAAACTTTTAAACCTTTTGCTTGAAAAACCGTCTAGTTCTTGCCCATTTGGCGACATTAGTCATGAGCGCCGAACCATTCGGCGTCATGCCGAGTAGGCACATTCTTAGCTGAGTTTTACAGAGTCCCCCAGTCAATTGAGGAATTCAAATGGTGATATAAAGCGCGGTGGCCGAGCTAATCGGTGACTCGCCAACCGAACATTTCTTTCGCCAACCTGCTTCTTTTAAAAATGCTTCTTACTCTTCATCCTACACAATCAATGCACCATTATTTCTAAAACCAACGTAAAACAATAAAAGGGTTTTGGGTTGCCTCCCAAACAATGCCTTAGTTAACGTCGTGGCACGACGCAAGTCCACCTTCAAACCTCATTCTTGGGGTTAGCCATAATATCACTCGGCAAACCCCCTTGCTGTCTCAGATTTAGGTGAGACGAGATATGACCCATCTAGGTTTCTAACTGCTTGATTGAAACTGAATGGGAGGTGACGTTCTTGCTAAGGGTATATACATCTTCTTTCATTCCTTTTAGCATTTTATCTAACCCTTCCACTTTGTCGAGGATACGTGAGAGCATATCCTCAGACCTACCACCTTCCAAATTCTTGGGTTTCTGGCGCTCATGGGGAGGCACATATCTATCCTTCTCCCCATCTTTCAAATACGGATTACGGTCCCTCCATTCAAGGTCTCGGTCCTTCTAGCCTTCGTCTCTAGCACAACCTTGGTTACCACCCTGCCTTGGGTAATTTGAGTGGTAGCCACCGCCTTGGTTGGCTAGAAAATTTACCTCCTCGTTATACAAGGATTCAAATTTCATCTCCTCAAGATTAGCACACCCGACCCCCACAACGTTGAAACCACGGGCACTAGCCCCCATGACATTATTAAATAAAATATCAAGTTACGTCATGATTTTGGCCATGTTCTGGTCTCTCTCATTGTCTTTTTCAATATGCTCCTTGGATAGCTTGAAGGTGAGAGGGGAGACTTGGTCCTCACAAGTGTACCATGCTCTGTTGATGGTTGTCATGCCATCTAAAAGCTTGGTTGCTACTGCATAGGGCTTCTACATTAATCATCTCGACGAGAATTAGTCGACGATACCTTTGTTTACCTAGTTCAAACTCCGGTAGAAGTATTGAAGTAGCACGTTATCAGGCAACCAATGGGTTGGGCATTGTAGCACCAACTTTTTGAACCGTAGCCAAGTCTCGTGCAAACGCTCTCCTTCCAGACGCTTAAAGCTCTGGATGCTATCCCTAAGTGACATCATCTTCGAGGGAGGGAAAAATCACACTTGAAATGCAGTTACTAATTCCTCCCAAGAAGTGATGGATTCTCGCGGCAACTCGGCTAGCAATTTGCACGCCTCTCCCATCAACAAGAAAGGGAATAACCTTAATCAAACTGACTCCTGAGAGATGTTTTTGAACGAGAATGGTCCGTATACATCTACAAAGTTTCGAAGATGCTCGCGAGGATCCTCATGAGCCAATCCACTGAAAAGTCCCTTTAGTTGCAAGAGTTGTAGCATGGTGCTCGTTATGTGGAACACTGCATTTTCCTCGTCTGGGGTTAAACGGATGGCTCCAACACCTCCCATGAGATGGGGGTGATTAATGTTGGGCTCTTGGACATCGCTGAGATTACCGATGTCATCTTGGTGGCCTACATGGCTACCGTTGCTACCGTTAACACTCATTCTTTCTGAAATTTCACATAAGCAAATAAAACAAAACCAAAAATTAGGTGAGTAAACTACAACTAAGAAGAACAAAAATTCTACTAATCTAAAAATTCTCAAATAACACCACTCCCCGACAGCGGTTCCATTTTGATGTTTGCGTAATCAAGACACAACTTTCGATAAAAGTGTCTACGATCGTACAATAGTTTAGTAACCCAACCAAGGGTTGGGATCATTCCCAAGAGAGTGGTTTTGAGAATTAATATAAAAATAAAATTTAGTTCTAACTAGTCGTAGCTAAAGACATTAATGATTAAAAACATTGTAAATTAAAAGGGGGGACACAAGAGTGTCAATTAACAATGGGGGAGTTTTGTCACAAGTAAGGTAAAAACAGCAAAATGAACAAGGGTTTCTAAGTAATGAGAGGGGATCCTTGGGATGTGACGGGAATACGAGTTAACCTAGATTAGTGGGTACATGCTTTCGATAGACACTGCAACATTTTAGGCCTATGGCCACACTAAATCTGGACAACGCTTGTAAAGTGTTGCCTAAAATATTTTTGGGTACGCTTTTAAAGTGTAGCCAATTTTTTTAACTTTTGGCTTCGATAATATTAGCAACACTTGTAAAGCGTACTCTTTAATGGTATAGGCTACACTTTATAAGTGTTATTATATTATGATATAATTGGCAACAACTATTTATATATATGACCACACTTTTAAAGTGTGCTATTTTTATAATTGAAAAAACAACACATTACAAGTGTAGCTTTAATGTTTTCACTATAATATTATATTTCCTCCAACATTTTCAAGTCTGGCAACAATTTTTATTTTGCAAAAAAATATACTTTATGTCATAAAACATAAAACCTTTCAACTATTTGGTCTTTGCCCCAAATCAGAAAAAAAAATATTTATTTCTTGTAGAACAAAATTTGCTCCAAATATGAAACTTTCCCCATTTTCTTGAAGAACAAAATTTGCTCCAAATCTGAAACTTTTCAAGGGCTCACAAATTAACAGGTATTTCTTCATTAATACATAAAGTAAAGATTCTTCACTACGATTTTGCTACGATTTCTTCAGCAAATTGAAGGAATGAATTCTCCTAAGCTGACTACGATTTTGCTCCTAATCTGACTACGGTTTTGCTCCTGCGATTTACTGCCATTTTGCTCCTAATCAGCTGACTACGTTCTTTACGATCTGACTACGAGTTTGCTCCTAATCTGAAAATTTGTTCATCATGAATCGCTCGTCTAGATGTTCTAATAAGCTTGAAGAACAAAATTTTCTCCAAATCTGATTTTTTTTCTTTTCGATGTTCTAGTCTAGCTGATGAACAGGATAGAACAAATTGCTTCACTTCAGAAGATGGTGTNCTTTAGGGTTTTCATCAGATATTGAGATAGAATAAGCATTTGAGGACACAATTTCTATTTAAATTATATCCCGAAATAAGTCCAATTTGTGGACTCATCAGGGATCTTCACTCTCCTTCATTTTTATTTACTTTCGATACATTTTTAGTTTACATTTGAGAACAATGTTAAGTTTTTTTGGTGGGGTGAAGGTGTTTTGATACCTATCCTTTTGGTTGTATTTCGTTTCGTTTTATTTTGAGATATTTTGTTGTTTTTTTATGTTTTGTTTTGTTGTGTTTGGTTGAAAAACTCCTTTGTGCTTGAATGTGAATGAATCTGGTTTTACCTCATTGATCTCTAACTTGATTTCTTGATTTTTGATTGTTGTTGATGTTCTCTTGTACATTTGAGTGTTGGTTGTGACCAATACCAATGACTTGAATAATGTTCTTTATGAACAATATTTTGTGCAAGTCCAATGAGGAAATTTGAGTTTCATAAGTCCTGTTCAAACTCTTAGCATCTCATTGTTACTAGTCAAATTGTTGAGGTGAGTCTTGTAATGACTGTTCCGCACAAGCTTAACTTATAGAGTCATAATCGATGATTATGTTGAATACCTTGTGTGGTGAGGTTTACTTGAAATATATGCATGGTGATATCTAGAACTGTCCCCGTTGGTCCGATTGACTAATTTTGGTAAATGAAGAAAATGATCTTAGACATGAATTTTTGAGAGTGAACCGAATTGCTATAGTTTTTGTGTGACCACCTTATGAGTGTGTGAACCTAGCTTGACACCATTTAAGCCTAACCCTTTCTTTGGATGAAACATGAACACAAATGACCTTGTCCTCCCCACCTAAAGCTTTCATGAAACATTGGTCTGTTTGAATAGCCAACTTAGGCCAAAAGCCTAAGTTGGGGGTGTGGTAAGAATAAGGAAAGAAATCGAGCAAAAAGTTCATGAAATCCATCCTTGGAAACTTGTGTTGAGGAAAAAGATAGAACCTCCATATTAAAAAATAGAGAGAAAAGTAAAAAAAAGAAATGAAATGAAAAATTTGTATTAATTGTGCATTGTGGAAGTAAAAGGGATGTCCGATGAGCTAGACCAAAATTTTTGTGTGCTTTGAATATGTCAAGGATGGGTTGTGAAGATGAAAATAATGAAAGAAAAAGAGAAGAAGTAAAAGTTGAGCCATGCCTCACGAAGATAGAAGTCACTAAGCCAAAGTGATCATACCTTTACCCTCAGCTCAGTTACAAGCCTTGAAAGACCTTTTTTATCTTGCATGAGCCAGCCGAATGATGTGTTGGTGGGAAAATACGGGCAAGCCTATGGGTAAAATCGTACATGTGTTTCTTATTGAGAGCGTGAAAGTTGATTTTGGTTCCTTAAATTGTAATATTTGATTGGCTTTGTGAGAGCATGGAATCATTCTTGATGTGAGGGCTTTTGAATACTCATGTTGAGAATGAATTTGCATTTGAGGTGATCATTGTGAGCTTGAACTCTATTTGATGATGACTAGTCATAGTTTGAAACTTTCAGTGCACAATTCAACATTGTAGGTGTGGATTGAACCATGTGTGCATTCATGTTGAGTCTTAAGTAGCACTATTTGTAGACATTCCTGTTGGCTTGATTGATTTTGTATTTTACTGGAGGACAAACAAAAGTTTAAGTTAGGGGTGTTGATGAGTCGGAAATTTCGACTCATTTAGGGCTTATTATTCGATGATATAGTGTCCTCAATTCCTATTTTATACTCATAACTGATATTTTTATGTTAATATATAGAAATGAAGGCTTAAGACTGTGGAACAAACATTATGACGCAAAAAGGAGTGAAAAAGTTGAAGAAAAGAGAAGTTAGAGCTCGCAAAAGTCACTCAGGACTCACCAAGTGGGTCTCTAGCTCGCGTTAAGTTCCAGAGAAGAAGACCATGGACCAAGCCAACTTCGTGAGCAAAATGGTGACTCGACAACGTGCTAAATGGGTCAGCGATAGAGATCAAGCTTGCTAAAATTTCCAGAACAAATTGATAAAGGAGCCAAGCCAAAAGGCGAGAAGAAGAGCAACTTGGTAGATCGTAGAATGGGTCGGCGATCCCGACTTATTTCGCCGATTTTACTCCGTGCTGTAATTTTGGGAACATATAAATACAAATTTTGAAAGAAGAAAAGGAGTTCCCAAACTGTTTACTTCTGGGTTTTTTAGAGTTTTCACACTTTTCTCTTTGTTTAACATTATTAGTAGAGTTTGGGATTAAGATTTAGAGATTTTAAGATTTTAGCTTCGATTTCAACATTTGGATATTGCAGATCGTTAGCAATTCAAATGGAAAACTTTGTTGGTAACGATTTCCTGCTTTTCACTATGCTTAGTTAAAACCCTGTTACCTTAGGGGTGTGATCATGTAGTCGAATGCGTTAATTAGCTGATGGGTGTTATCAATTGTTGATTATAATGTTGTTTCAAAGTGGGTTCAACTATTTGTTTATGTTTTGATTGACGAATTGTAGTTGCAAATTCAATTCTAGTTGAGCTATCTATGCTTGCTTGAGAAAGAGGTAATAAAGTAGAATGATTGATTAATAGTTGTATTGATTGCGTCCTTAAAATTCTATCTTGAGAAAGTGGATTTGATTGCGTCTTTACAAACCCAGCTTGGAAGAGTGAGTCAATTAAGGAATTGAGTTGTTTGGTAGTGTTAAGCTTGTTTAGATTTGAGAGAACTCACTTGAAACACAATAGTTGATTGAGAGATGACTGTTGTACCCAAAACCTAGCTTACCCATTGTGATTCAACAATTTAAACAATTAGTAACTACCTATTACACGAAATTTGCATTCAACTTAGCACATTCCTAAATCCTAAGGTCCAATCTCGAATTGTCTGCTTCCCGTGTTAAGTATTCTTTGTCATAAATTGGTTACTAATCCCCCCCCCCCTATTTGTTATGAATCGTTGAAACATTGTCATTTGTTTTCATGTTGTGAGACTTTTAATTCTACGAATGATTAGGACAAGCTTTTACTTCTTAATTGAAATCTTACCGTATCACTCCCTATGGCATCGACCCCAATTCTTAATTGGGTTTATACTTGTTAGCGACCTCCTACACTTAGAATTGGATAAAAGTGTAGTTGAGCGTTATGAGTATTGCAAGATAATAAGGTTCCCCAACGTGTTCGCGAATAAGATGTCCCCCAATATAACAAGCATGTAAAGTTTGGAAATCTTCTCAACCCGCTCCAGTGGAGTAGCATTACCTATCTGATCTACCTGTAACTGATCTCTCAAGTAACCGGTAATGCTATGTATCCGCACCCAACTCGCACCATCCATATAAGTATGTGCTACGACACATCCTACTAGTGTCTCTAATAAAGTACGCCATGGATGAATCCTCTGTGCAGCATCCTACATGTACACAACATCACCATTGATGTGCAAACCCAACAAGACCTGCACATACTGCAATCGTGACCTCACCAAAAGGTAAGTTGAAGCAGTGAGTGTCCGGCCTCTAACGCTCAACCATTGCCATGAAAAGGGCACAATCATACTACATCAAACCCATACAAACTACATCANTGTATCCGCATCCAACTCGCACCATCCATATAAGTATGTGCTACGACACATCCTACTAGTGTCTCTAATAAAGTACGCCATGGATGAATCCTCTGTGCAGCATCCTACATGTACACAACATCACCATTGATGTGCAAACCCAACAAGACCTGCACATACTGCAATCGTGACCTCACCAAAAGGTAAGTTGAAGCAGTGAGTGTCCGGCCTCTAACGCTCAACCATTGCCATGAAAAGGGCACAATCATACTACATCAAACCCATACAAACTACATCATACAAACTGGACCTACGTAGGATCTCCTCAACACATCCATTATGTCAGTGGAAAAAAAATAAATTTCAGGCATCGTTCATGCGCACCATCTTCACAAGGCTACTAAATTATATCTAACATTTCCATAACAATTCTTATTTATGCTCGTGCTGAGAGAGAAGAAGAGCACGATCAATTTGTCCAGGATTCACAACACGCTCCATTATATGTTGTACGAAAAATTCTATTAATCCGTTTCATATACCCTGTGTGGTTTCATAAATAGAAAAATTATAAGAAAAATTATGACGTTAAAGTTTTTTAGCATGCATCAAAACTGTAATGACCCTAAAGGTCATTTTTGGAAATTTTCATAAAATGACCATTTTACCCCTCCCGATAATTGCCCCGAGTCCTAATTGTTGTATTTTCGAGGTTGGTTTGAAGGAAAATTGATGAAAAGTTGAGTTTTTAAGAGTTAAAGTTTGGTTAAAAGTGCTATTTCGAGTCATTTGGAGTTTCGAGACTCGAATCGGATTTTCGTCGATTCCAGCAGTTTTAGAATGTCGAAACGGGTCTATGAGAATTAAAGGAGTCGAATTTGGAGTTAAAATGAAGATTTGAGGTCCTAAGTTGCTANTGAGTTTTACAGAGTCCCCCAGTCAATTGAGGAATTCAAATGGCGATTTAAAGCGCGGTGGCCGAGCTAATCGGTGACTCGCCAACCGAACATTTCTTTCGCCAACCTGCTTCTTTTAAAAATGCTTCTTACTCTTCATCCTACACAATCAATGCACCATTATTTCTAAAACCAACGTAAAACAATAAAAGGGTTTTGGGTTGCCTCCCAAACAATGCCTTAGTTAACGTCGTGGCACGACGCAAGTCCACCTTCAAACCTCATTCTTGGGGTTAGCCATAATATCACTCGGCAAACCCCCTTGCTGTCTCAGATTTAGGTGAGACGAGATATGACCCATCTAGGTTTCTAACTGCTTGATTGAAACTGAATGGGAGGTGACGTTCTTGCTAAGGGTATATACATCTTCTTTCATTCCTTTTAGCATTTTATCTAACCCTTCCACTTTGTCGAGGATACGTGAGAGCATATCCTCAGACCTACCACCTTCCAAATTCTTGGGTTTCTGGCGCTCATGGGGAGGCACATATCTATCCTTCTCCCCATCTTTCAAATACGGATTACGGTCCCTCCATTCAAGGTCTCGGTCCTTCTAGCCTTCGTCTCTAGCACAACCTTGGTTACCACCCTGCCTTGGGTAATTTGAGTGGTAGCCACCGCCTTGGTTGGCTAGAAAATTTACCTCCTCGTTATACAAGGATTCAAATTTCATCTCCTCAAGATTAGCACACCCGACCCCCACAACGTTGAAACCACGGGCACTAGCCCCCATGACATTATTAAATAAAATATCAAGTTACGTCATGATTTTGGCCATGTTCTGGTCTCTCTCATTGTCTTTTTCAATATGCTCCTTGGATAGCTTGAAGGTGAAAGGGGAGACTTGGTCCTCACAAGTGTACCATGCTCTGTTGATGGTTGTCATGCCATCTAAAAGCTTGGTTGCTACTGCATAGGGCTTCTACATTAATCATCTCGACGAGAATTAGTCGACGATACCTTTGTTTACCGAGTTCAAACTCTGGTAGAAGTACTGAAGTAGCACGTTATCAGGCAACCAATGGGTTGGGCATTGTAGCACCAACTTTTTGAACCGTAGCCAAGTCTCGTGCAAACGCTCTCCTTCCAGACTCTTAAAGCTCTGGATGCTATCCCTAAGTGACATCATCTTCGAGGGAGGGAAAAATCACACTTGAAATGCAGTTACTAATTCCTCCCAAGAAGTGATGGATTCTCGCGGCAACTCGGCTAGCAATTTGCACGCCTCTCCCATCAACAAGAAAGGGAATAACCTCAATCAAACTGACTCCTGAGATATGTTTTTGAATGAGAATGGTCCGCATACATCTACAAAGTTTCGAAGATGCTCGTGAGGATCCTCATGAGCCAATCCACTGAAAAGTCCCTTTAGTTGCAAGAGTTGCAACATGGTTCTCGTTATGTGGAACACTGCATTTCCCTCGGCTGGGGTTAAACGGATGGCTCCAACACCTCCCATGAGATGGGGGTAATTAATGTTAGGCTCTTGGACATCGTTGAGATTACCGATGTTGTCTTGGTGGCCCACATGGCTACCGTTGCTACCGTTAACACTCATGCTTTCTGAAATTTTCACACAAGCAAAAAAAATAAAACCAAAAATTAGGTGAGTAAACTACAACTAAGAATAACAAAAATTCTACTAATCTAAAAATTCTCAAATAACACCACTCCCCGGCAGCGGTGCCATTTTGATGTTTGCGTAATCAAGACACAACTTTCGATGCAAGTGTCTATGATCGTACAATAGTTTGGTAACCCAACCAAGGGTTGGGATCGTTCCCAAGAGAGTGGTTTTGAGAATTAATAGAAAAATAAAATTTAGTTCTAACTAGTCGTAGCTAAAGATATTAATGATTAAAAACATTGTAAATTAAAGGGGGGACACAAGAGTGTTAATTAACAATAGGGGGGGGGGTTGTCAAAAGTAAGTAATAACAACAAAATAAGCAAGGGTTTCTAAGTAATGAGAAGGGATCCTTGGGATGTGACGAGAATACGGGTTAAGCTAGATTATTGGGTACATGCTT
Organism: Solanum stenotomum; assembly: GCF_019186545.1. Lineage (NCBI taxonomy): Eukaryota > Viridiplantae > Streptophyta > Magnoliopsida > Solanales > Solanaceae > Solanum > Solanum stenotomum. The sequence continues at coordinate 17,189,798 of NC_064291.1, read as the reverse complement.
TCAATAGAAGATTCCTAGAATAATTGTGAGTAGGCTAAACTTTAAGGGGGATAATCTCTCTTGAGCAACTTACCTTGTTTCAAATGCGTTCCTCTCGGACACCCACTTGCCGCATGAAGACCAGCCTACACCTTAACCCACTCACTTTCTCGAGCTGGGTGTGTGGACATGGGATTAGGGTTCACTCTCTCAAGCTAAACCTCATGTCGACCCACTCACACTGGCCATCAATCTAGTGGTCTTAGTTTTACGACCTCTCTCTCTCGAAAGCCAAAAACATATAAATAAACTTGTATTTGCTACTACAAATTCATAAATTCATAAATTCATCCACAACCACTAAACAAAATTACATTTAAACTACGAATAGACTATCAACAAGCAAGACCCAGCAATTATATTAACCCATATTTGCTAAATCACACCCCAAGAATTGGGGTTTTTAGCCACACATGTATAAGAGATAGAAATTTATACTAAATTGAGCTTGCATTAAACTGGGTATGATGATTTAAGTCTTGATATTGGCCAAAATTGAAGAATCCAAGAGACCCAAATCCAAATCTTGAAGATGAAACCCTTTGGAACTTCAAGTTTTCAAAACCCTCTCAAACATAGAGCAAAAATATGAAAAAATACTATTCTATATGAAAATTATAATAATTGTTCGACCTTTAAAACTACAACTCTAACTAGTATTTATAGTTATCACAAATTTGTGTTGCATTAGATCATTTGGCGTCGTTAGTCGGAATTGCCAATCAACTCGGTGATTCTCCTTTAGGAGTAGTTCATCATCGTGCTATGGGTCATTAGGCGTCATGGTACTACTTCACAAAACTTCTTGGCGATGCACCGACTGCTCCCTTTTTCCGCCGACTTAATCCATTCCTTCAGGGCTCAGCACACTGGAACAAAAGGCGAAGTAAGATCCTTTGGCGACTCACCAAGTGGACTCGGCGATCTTCAAGCCTTCATTTCTTCGTTCTTTTAAGCTTTTTCATTCATTTTTGCGACGTAATGTCCATGCTTTCCTTCAAATTTCAAATACCTGAAACTTTAGGGTTTTCATCAGATATTGAGATAGAACAAGCTTTTGAGGACACAATTTCTATTTAAATTATATCCCTAAATAAGTCCAATTTGTGGACTCATCAGGGATCTTCACTCTCATTCATTTTTATTTACTTTCGATACATTTTTAGTTCACATTTGAGGACAATGTTAAGTTTTTTTGGTGGGGTGAAGGTATTTTGATACCTATCCTCTTGGTTGTATTTCATTTCATTTTGTTTTGAGATATTTTGTTGTTTTTTTATGTTTTGTTTTGTTGTGTTTGGTTGAAAAACTCCTTTGTGCTTGAATGTGAATGAATGTGGTTTTATCTCATTGATCTCTAACTTGATTTCTTGATTTTTGAATGTTGTTGATGTTCTCTTGTACATTTGAGTGTCGGTTGTGACCAATACCGATGACTTGAATAATGCTCTTTATGAACAATATTTTGTGCAAGTGCAACGAGGAAATTTGAGTTGCATAAGTCTTGTTCAAACTCTTAGCATCTCATTGTTACTAGTCAAATTGTTGAGGTGAGTCTTGCAATGACTGTTGCGCACAAGCTTAACTTGTAGAGTCATGATCGATGATTATGTTGAATACCTTGTGTGGTGAGGTTTACTTGAAATATATGCATGGTGATATCTAGAACTGTCCCCGTTGGTCCGATTGACTAATTTTGGTAAATGAAGGAAATGATCTTAGGCATGAATTTTTGAGAGTGAACCGAATTGATATAGTTTTTGTGTGACCACCTTATGAGTGTGTGAACTTAGCCTGACACCATTTAAGCCTAACCCTTTGTTTGGATGAAACTTGAACACAAATGACCTTGTCCTCCCCACCTATAGCCTTTGTGAAGCATTGATCTGTTTGAATAGCCAACTTAGGCCAATAGCCTAAGTTGGGGGTGTGGTAAGAATAAGGAAAGAAATCGAGCAAGAAGTTCATGAAATCCATCCTTGGAAACTTGTGTTGAGGAAAAAGATAGAACCTTCATATTAAAAAATAGAGAGAAAAGTAAAAAAAAGAAATGAAATAAAAAAATTGTATTAATTGTGCATTGTGGAAGTAAAAGGGAATTTCGATGAGCTAGACCAAAATTTTTGTGTGCTTTGAATATGCCAAGGATGGGTTGTGAAGATGAAAATAATGAAAGAAAAAGAGAAGAAGTAAAAGTTGAGCCATACCTCACGAAGGTAGAAGTCAATAAGCCACATTGATCATACCTTTACCCTCAGCTCAGTTACAAGCCTTGAAAGACCTTTTTTATCTTGCATGAGCCAGTCGAATGATGTGTTGGTGGGAAAATACAGGCAAGCCTATGGGTAAAATCGTACATGTGTTTCTCATTGAGAGCGTGAGAGTTGATTTTGGTTCCTTAAATTGTAATATTTGATTAGCTTTGTGAGAGCATGGAATCATTCTTGATGTGAGGGCATTTGAATACTCATGTTGAGGATGAATTTACATTTGAGGTGACCATTGTGAGCTTGAACTCTATTTGATAATGGCTAGTCATAGTTTGAAACTTTCAGTGCATAATCCAACATTGTAGGTGTGGATTGAACCATGTGTGCATTCATGTTGAGTCTTAAGTAGCACTATTTGTAGACATTTGTGTTGGCCTGATTGATTTTGTATTTTACTTGAGGACAAGCAAAAGTTTAAGTTGGGGGTGTTGATGAGTCGGAAATTTCGACTCATTTAGGGCTTATTATTCGATAATATAGTGTCCTCAATTCCTATTTTATACTCATAACTGATATTTTTTTGTTAATATATAGAAATGAAAGCTTGAGACTGAGGAACAAACATTATGATGCAAAAAGGAGTGAAAAAGTTGAAGAAAAGAGAAGTTAGAGCTCGCAAAAGTCACTCGGGACTCGCCAAGTGGGCCTTTAGCTCTTGTTAAGTTCCAGAGAAGAAGCCCATGGACCAAGCCAACTTGGTGAGCAAAATGGTGACTCGACGACGTGCTAAATGGGTCAGCGATAGAGATCAAGCTCCCCAAAATTTCCAGAACAAATTGATAAAGGAGCCAAGACAAAAGGCAAGAAGAAGAGCAACTTGGTAGATCGTAGAATGGGTCGGCGATCCCGACTTACTTCGCCGATTTTACTCCGTGCTGAAATTTTGGGAACATATAAATACAAATTTTGAAAGAAGAAAAGGAGTTCCCAAACTGTTTACTTCTGGGTTTTTGAGAGTTTTCACACTTTTCACTTTGTTTAACATTATTAGTAGAGTTTGGGATTAAGATTTTAGCTTCGATTTCAACATTTGGATATTGCAGATCGTTAGCAATTCAAATGGTAAACTTTGTTGGTAATGATTTCTTGCTTTTCACTATGCTTAGTTAAAACGCTTTTACCTTAGGGGTGTGATCATGTAGTCGAATGCGTTAATTAGCTGATGGGTTTTATCAATTGTTGATTATAATGTTGTTTGGAAGTGGGTTCAATTATTTGTTTGTGTTTTGATTGACGAATTGTAGTTGTAAATTCAATTCTAGTTGAGCTATCTATGCTTGCTTGAGAAAGAGGTAATAAAGTAGAATGATTGATTGATAGTTGTATTGATTGCATCCTTAAAATTCTATCTTGAGAAAGTGGATTTGATTGCGTCTTTACAAACCCAGCTTGGAAGAGTGAATCAATTAAGGAATTGAGTTGTTTGGTAGTGTTAAGCTTGTTGAGATTTGAGAGAACTCACTTGAAACACAATAGTTGATTGAGAGATGAATGTTGTACCCAAAACCTAGCCTACCCATTGAGATTCAACAATTTAAGCAATTAGTAACTACCTATTACACGAAATTAGCATTCAACTTAGCACATTCCTAAATCCTAAGGTCCAATCTCGAATTGTCTGCTTCCCATGTTAAGTATTCGTTTGTCATAAATTGGTTACTAATTCCCCCGCCCCCTATTTGATATTAATCGTTGAAACATTGTCATTTGTTTTCATGTTATTAGACTTTTAATTCTACGAATGATTAGGACAAGCTTTTACTTCTTAATTGAATTCTTACCATGTCACTCCCTATGGCATCGACCCCAATTCTTAATTGGGTATATACTTGTTAGCGACCGCCTACACTTAGAATTGGATAAAAGTGTAGTTGAGCGTTATGAGTATTGCAAGATAATAAGGTTCCCCGACGTGTTCACGAATAAGATTTCCCCCAATATAACAAGCATGTAAAGTTTGGAAATCTTCTCAACCCGCTCCAGTGGAGTAGCATCACCTATCGGATCTACCTATAACTGATCTCTCAAGTAACCGATAATGCTATGTATCCGCACCCAACTCGCACCATCCATATAAGTATGTGCTACGACACATCCTATGAGTGTCTCTAATAAAGTACGCCATGGATGAATCCTTTGTGCAACATCCTACATGTACACAACATCACCATTGATGTGCAAACCCAACAAGACCTGCACATCCTGCAATCGTGACCTCACCAAAAGGTAAGTTGAAGCAGTGAGACTCCAGCCTCTAACGTTCAACCATAGCCATGACAAGGGCACAATCACACTGCATCAAACCCATACAAACTACATCATACAGACTGGACCTACGTAGGATCTCCTCAACACATCCATGATGTCGGTGCAAACAAAATAAATTTCAGGCATCGTTCATGCGCACCATCTTCACAAGGCTACTAAATTATATCTAACATTTCCATAACAATTCTTATTTATGCTCGTGCTGAGAGAGAAGAAGAGTACGATCAATTTGTCCAGGATTCACAACACGCTCCATTATATGTTGTACGAAAAATTCTATTAATCCGTTTCATATACCCTGTGTGGTTTCATAAATAGAAAAGTTATAAGAAAAATTATGACGTTAAATTTTTTAGCATGCATAAAAACATTCCAAATTTAAACATTACAACACAAACCCAATGTGGTTCCACAAATCTGAAACTTACAAGCCTAATTATTTTTTTAAGTAATTTGTAAATACCATAATTTTCTAACAAGTCATCACTAATATTTCATTAACTATTTCTACTCATATTTTGATATATTCGGTGTGAAAAGAAAGAAATTGTAATTGTTTCACATGAAAAAATATAAATTTTTCCATCATTTAAGTGATAATTCATTTTTTATGCAATTTCATAGTAAACTAGTTCGGTATAGGAAATAAATGGAAAAATCATATTTTATACCGTTGAAAAAAATCTTCGTTTGTAATAGTGGTACACTAATTGAGTGGTATAAAATAATGTATAATCCCATTTGTGAGTGAGTATTAGTGTTTGTGTATGATTAATGTCTATTTAGATCGATTACCAAAACAAGGTAACAAAGAGGTTTTGCTTGGAAATGACTTTGTTATGCTTTTCCTTTTTTTTTTTTGTTGATAGAGAAGGGACAATGGAATAATTAAGGGAAATATGATAGAATTAGAAAATATGGGACTCTTTGGTCTCCAAAATAACGAGATGAATACATGAACAATTTCCATATCTTTATTGCTTATTCCATTTTCCGGCTAATATCCTTCTTTCAATGTTTTCACTCTTTCCCAACAGAATACATTGATATTTCGTTGATCTCACTTGCTAGGGTTTTCAACTCTCGTTTAAGGTCAATTGGAGGATTCAATTTACGATTTGGAAAATCTTTTAAGGGTTTTGGTCTCTTCATCTAAGCACTAATTCTAAAAGAAAAAATATCATGCTTTTGATTCTAACTTTATATAAACAAAATTTTAAATAAATTACAACAACATCATTTCAATGAAATGAACATAAAATTAAAAAAATAAATACGTAATTTATAAAATTTTTAGGGTCAGATTGTTGTGTTGTCGGGTTGTGCTACTCCAATCTTTCAAAAATTTGATTTTTAAATATGGGGTCGCTTGATTTTCCAGGTTGGGACCATGAAACCTAAATTTTCGAAGTGAAAAAAATTTCGGAAGTTGAAAGTGAATGGGGATGATGAAAGGAAAGTGAAAATTTTGGTTAAGGTAATTCTTCTTACAAAGTGTTAGAGAAACTAACACTTTACAAAGTGCAAGAAAAACTTACACTTTATAAAGTGGAAAAAACGTTCCATTTTCTATTAAAATATCGACGCTAAGAGACTAATGAAAGTCGTTTGGAATATTGGATAAAATAGAAAAAAAATCTATACTAAGCCTATTTAGTTACTTACTAGAATAATGGCTTACTGGGGTCAATTTAATCTCTTTGTGGCTCAAATTGGTTCTGAACTCTCCAAATGATATGTGAACAATACGTTTTACAGAAATTAGGAGCTTGTTTGGAATTGCTGTTAGAAGGACAAGAGTGTTTTTTTTTTTAGAAAAAAAAAGTTATTTTGAGTAATTAAGTGTTTGACAAATTCTTAAAACTGCTTTTAAATGGAAGCATAAGCAGTTTTTTTGTTGTTAGGGAGAAGCTAAAAATTTCTGCTTTTTAAAAAAACCAGAAATAGAAAATTATATTTTTTAAAACTAAAATATCTCTTACATATATACATATTTATCAATATATCTCATATTATTAACATATCTCATAATATTAACATATCTCATAAGTTTGCTTGAATTTTAATTTTTTTATAATAATTGTTTTTTATATTTCTTTTTATGCTTTACATCATTATTTATATATTGTATTGTATATATTACTTTCTGGATTATTTTATAGAATAAGAAATAAAAGTAACTATGATATTTTTTTAGGATTAAAAAAAGAGAGAAAAAGTAACAATTAAAGATTTAGACCCTCCCAAAAAAAAGTAACAAATAAAAAAATATTTCTTTTCTTAATTTACATATTTTTATTTTTATTTGACTATTTTAGAACTTTAGAGTATTATAACAAAAAAAAAGGATAATAGCTTAGATTGAATCAAAAAAATATGTAACAAATAACAAAAAGATTCATCTTTTCAATATATTTCAACAATATTCATCTATGTACAATATTGATTGAAAATTTTAATATGTATATTTTAAATAATTATATTACAAATGTAATTAAAGTGTCTGTATGAGATGTTTAAAATAGTTTCTCTATAAAACAATCTTAATATTAAAAGCACATTGATACTTGTCTTTTTTCGTAATTTGACTCTCAAAAGCACTTTTTACAGAAAATTAGTCAAACACAAATTGCTTATCAAAAGCACTTTTCAAATGAATTTGCCAAACACAAATTACTTTTTTTGAACAACACTTTTCTGAAAAGCTATTGAAAAAAGCGCTTCTAAGAAGAGATAGTTTTTAGCAGCAACGCCAAACATGCTTTAGGTCTCGCGAATGAAATCGGTGTTCTATTAGGCAGATGAACTCTCCTAGCATATCTGTTTGGTCATAAATATTTTTTAAAAATATTATTTTGTCATACAATTTATTATTATTTGATAAATATTTGTCAGGACCCGATTCCTTGAGTAATGATGACACCTACTATAACCCACCGTAGGCAAGCCAACCTGTATCCCGAAATTACAAGTAATGGGATTGAGAGTAGAAAATAAACTCAAACTGAACAATAATATAAATAACGGGAATCATAGTGGCGCACCAGAAGAGTGGTGGGCCCATAACCCACAGGGTCACCTTGCACAAGCGGCTCTAGAAGTTCAGCCGGCACCACCACCAGCCGCCACTCATCCGGATAACTTCGATGGTATCACACCACTATGATAACAGAAGATGCTCGGGGTGTTTCATAGATTGTCACCGCCAAGGTTTTCTGGGCTATTGGGGAGGATGCCCATGAGTTTCTTACTACTTGGCTAGAGCTGCTACATGCATTGGATTTGGTTGAGTCGAGAGGAGCCGACTTCACCGTTTATCAGCTAGATGGGCATGTCAGACAGTGGTGGCGCTCTTACTCAGAGACCAGGCTAGCTAGATCTCCATTGGTATCATGTGCAGAGTTCTTAGAGGACTTTTTCGCTAGGTTCATTGCACAGAGCGTCAAGGATCAGCTTCATGATGAGTTCTCGAGATTGGAGGGATCCATTACTATGTCTGAGTATGAGGCTAGATTCCATGAGTTCTCCCATAAGGCTAAGATAGTTCTACCTACTGAGTAGGAGAGAGTTCGATGCTTTGTTCGAGGCTTGAGACTCCAACTTTGGATGTAGACTCAGTTTATGGTTTCAACGGGTCGTTCATTTCTAGATGTAGTTGACCATGCCTGTACTATTGAGAAGCTCCGTCGTGAGTCCCAAGGGAGCACTGACAAGAGGACCAAACAGGATGATATTCACAATGTGACTCTTTTTAGGCTGAGAGATTCACATAATAGGTTGTGCTAGATGTTTAAGCAGGGTCTGTCCAATCGTCATTCCAGGCATTACCATATGCTACAGAGGGTAAACAATACTGTTAAAGTGGCTATAGTGCTAGTCCTAGTCAGGGTTGAGGTGGTGTTCAATCGGGTTCATTAGGTTGTGGTGGCCGGCCTCTAGTTGCGAGCAAACCGCCACATGGTTGTTATAATGTTCCTAAAATGCCTATTGGCAAAAACTCGCGCCGAAAGCCTCGGGATTTGAGCCGACCATGTCACTAGCCTAAAATGACTAGTCCAAAGCTGATGGAATCATTAGAATTCTATTTTGAGGTTGTTTACCTAACGTTTTGACTAAAGACAGTGCTAACAAGTCATAAATTACTTGGGGTCGCTATAGGAACACTCTAAATGACGAAAAGAAGTTATTAAGGAGAAAATGACCTGGTGGGTCATTACAACATCCACTACTAAAAAGGACTTTTGTCAATGAAAGTAAGAGTCAAGAAGTACTTGAAGGCTCAAATAAGTCAGGAAACTGCTCCTACATCTCCTGCTCGATCTCCCAAGTAGCCTCCTCGACAAGACGGTGCCTCCAATGGATCTTAAGAATAAGAATGACTCTGGATCACAACTTCCTCACATCTTTGGCTAAGATGGAAACTGGCTCCTAAATATGGGTGAGACGTCATCCAACTCAACCGCATCATACTGGAGCATGTGAGACTCATTTGGGACATATCGGCATAACATCGAAACATGGAAAACTGGATGAATAACTGAGAATGCTTGAGGCAAGCCTAACTCATAGGCAATATCACCAACTATCCTCAAATCTCAAAATGTCCGATATATCTGGGGCTAAGCTTTCCCTGCCTCGTAAATCTCATCACGCCCCTCGTGGGAGATAATCAGAGCAACACTCTATCAACAACGACAAATCTCAGTAGCCGACGCCTATGATCCGTATAACTCTGGTGTTTACTCTGAGTCGTATTGAGCCTATCCTGAAACACCCTCACATAATCTAAGGCCTCCTGAAGCAAGCCTGTACTACATGGCCTAGGCTCATAGACTCAAACCAAGCAAACAGAGAGCGACAACTCCTACCATATAAGGCCTTAAACGGGGCCATCTGAATACTAGAGTGGTCGTTGTTGTTGTACGGAAACTCCGCCAAAAGGAAGAACTGGTCCCACTGACATCCAAATTCAGGCCCGCGACATATCTCAAGAACCCAAATAGTGTGTTCTGACTGACCATCAGTCTGCGGGGTGAAATGTTTTGCTAAGGTCGACACAGTTGCCCAACTCCTCCTAAAAAGCCCTCCAAAAACTAGAAGTGAACTGTGAACCCCAATTTGAAATGATAGAAACCGGCACACCATGAAGACGAACCACAAAACTTCTCACGACCCAATTCCTCAAATCATGATGGCGCCTACGATAACCCACCATTAGGCAAGCCAACCCGTATCCCGAAACTACAAGTACTGTGATTGAGAGGGAAAAACTAAACTCAAACTAAAACAACAACATAAATAACAAGAATCATATATGAAGATGCGGAAGATATATATACAAATAAGATATCCCTCCCAGAACATAGAAGTCACATGTACAAAGCTACTAACAAAATGATTACAAGTCCCAAAGGACCACAGAAACAAGACTGTCTCATAAAGCAAAAGGCACGTCAATAAATATAGATGGAGATTGTTATAACTCTAAACGCCAAGTGCTCATCCCCATCTCCGAATCAGATTGTCGCAGACCCGATGTCAACGTCGGTAGTTGGTGCTCGGACTTGCATTACGAAAATAGATGCAGAGTGTAGTATGAGTCCCAAAACAATAGGTACCCAGTAGGCCTTATAGGCCGACTGACCAAGAAAAGAAAAATCAATATGAAATGCGAGAATATAAAACACTACCAGAACGAGAAATCTAATAGGTATGCACATGAGTGTACTAACACACAAAGAAAAGGCAAATGACTAACTAAATCCGACTGGGCTCCCATAAACCCGACAGCTACTCTCATGCGCAAGCTAAAAGTAAAACCCGAGCAAACTCCCATAAGCGTAATAGGTACAATGGAGAGTTTAAAATGGAATAAGAGGATCCGATGAAGCCAAGATTTCCACAACTTTCGGCAGACTCCAACCGAACCACTCCATATGCCTGAAGCTCATCTAGAAGTGATAGGGGCTAAAGACTTGTACCGAATTGAAGATGTAGGATCAAAGAATTGAACCATAATTTGGAGTAACCGAGGACTTGAACCAAGGGTAAGGATAATGGTGGACTTGAACCACATATAAATATGACCAAGGACTTGAACCGAGGTGAGAGTAGCTATGGACTTGAACCAAGTTGTAAAAGGCGGTGGACTTGAACCAAGGCTATAATACCAAGGCGAGGTCTTGAACCACGAATAGAGGTAAATCGACTAGAAATAGGATCAGCGGCCAACCGAGCTTCACGGGGAGTACCCCCAATCCGAGTGTCATCAATAAACCACTCCAGCCCGAACCATATCGAATCAGAATCGATAAGTAACTTCCACTCCAAGAATCATAGACATAAGAATTGATGGAAATTGAGGATTTATGGATATATTGTTCCAAGAGCAGTGTTACTGCCTATCTAAGGCCCAAACTATTAGACTCAGGTCTGCTACATCAGTCTACAGATAGCTAAGCTTTCCAAAGTGACGTCAGGGAGATTACAAGGCCCAATGGCTCCAATAGGACCCAAGTCTATTGAAATCACTAGCCTAAACCTAGACTAAAGCCAAACATGCTCCAACGATATTGACAAATCACAAATAAGGTACACCACAAGGTGAGGATGATCAACAAATACAATAGGCATGCTTCAACCGTCTGGAATAACCGAAAAGTAGCCTAAGGCACGGATTCTAGGAATTTAACATGATTAACCACTAATTCAACCTCAAATTCATACAAATCAACATACAATTACCTAATCATGCTCAGTGTAAGGATAGGGAAGCCGTAGCCTACCTATAGGCTAAACGCATGCTCCAAATCATGTTGCCGAACCTTTTCCCTTCTGTACATCCTCAAAACGTTGCCACACTATAAAGAATAGAATAAAAATGTCAATATGGTCGCTTTGACACGAAAATCACATTTTTCATAGACAACCCTAAAATCGGGTCCAAAACGGAATTGTGAAACCCACACAAGGAATCCTAAAATCAACTTCGTGAAAAGGTTCAGCTTACCTCCCCAAACTTATGTAAAAAATGGAATACAATTCGAGGCTAGAAACAACTTGGAATCAGCCCATGCATTTAAATCACCATTAAAGCTAAAAAAGAAGAGAGGACAACAACTAAAACTAAAAAATTACCTCAAACAGAGGTCCCTAACAGTCCTCGAGCACTCCAATGAGTAGCCACGCCAATTCAGAGCAATCCAGCCTTTGAATCACCTAAAATGGAGTTAAAATGAGAGATAAATCTTGTTTAAAAAATGAGGGTTGAATACTGATTTGAGGCTTTAAATAATGGCAGATTTGCGCTAAAAGGACTTCTGGTTGCTAAAATTTACACTAGATATTAGATTTTTTTCACTTTTTTTTCAAAGTTTGCGAACGGACCCTCGAGATTAATTTAGGATCTGATAAAAATAAACTAGATATGCTACCCCACTATATTCGAAATTCCGGACTCCATAGAATTGTCGGATTTCCGTAAAAAGATTGATATGACAGAAATACCCCCTTAGGATCCATTAGGCCTAAAACTCAGCTTTTCGCCTAAACACACAAAAATAAAAAAGAAGATCTCAAGACCCAAATGGAAAGTCCTACTAGACAAAATTCAACATTTTCAAAGCTAATGGCGCTGGCAAAATTCTCATATGACAATTAATTCTCCGAATGTTGTCCAAAGTCAACTCTAGGCCTTTAAGCTTTCCAACATCTTGTCTAAGTCATCAAACTCACAGAGGAAGCCTTAAGACCCAAACCAAAGGTCCTATTAGACCAAACTCGACGTTCCAGAGCTAATTGCGCTTATGGAATTTCAATCCAAGCACGTTTACTAAGAATGTTGACCAAGGTTCAACATAGGCCAAAACTTAAAAACTAAAATTCCTAATGGCACAAATTTGCGTTGAAATCCTTGGGATTTGAACCAACCATTCCACTAGCCTAAAATGACCATTCCAAAGCTGATGGAACCGTTAGAATTCCATTTTGAGGTTGTTTACCTGACATTTTGACTAAAGTAAGTTCAAAAATCTCCAAAATAGGGAAACAAACATAAAACCCAAACGAACCACTAGGAAACCGAACATTAAGTTGTAACAAGTCATAAATGATTTGGGGTGGCTATAGGAATGCTCTAAATGACTAAAAGATGGCATTAGGGCGAAAATGACCACGAGGTTCATTACAATATTTTTGGCAAATTATCTAAATTCTCAAATTTTTATGTAAAAAGTAGGACTACTAAGGATAATTTTATCATCAGAAAAGGGCCAAAACTTCCCTCTAACTATTCACAATAAATCAAATGTACCCTTAATTATTTTTGGGCCTGAAACTACCAATGTGTAAATAATAAGAAAAAATTACCTTACTACACAACCTTTCTTTCCATATTCTCTAAAATTCCCTACCATTTCAAAATATTACAAAAATCTCCCTTTTCCTATTCTTCTCTCCTTTTTCGGATACATCACTCACAACCCTTGCAACACAATGATTTTTCTTTTTGCTATTTTCAAGTCTAAAATCCCTATCATCTATTAGCAGTTACCTCCATCACTCCATTTTTCAATTTAAAATTTATTTTCTCTCCAGTTCATTAATTTCAAGTTCTTAAAGAGGTAGAACTTTTTCTTCATCAATATTTTTTCCAATTCTTCAATTATAATTTTTTGTTTAAAAATAGTTTTTTCATCTATAGTTTTATGATGTATATGAGTTTTTCTCCCTCTTTTAGTATTGGGCATACCCAATTTGATTATGAGGATGAAAACTTTCATGAAAATAGATTAGAACAATGAAACAACCTATTAATCATGAAAATATTGAGAGAAGAGAAGTCGAAGAAAGAAGCATGCCCGAGCTCTAAATCTGCTGTTGAAAAAAGACCAAAAAATAATGAAAAAATTTGGATCTGCCATTACACGACCATCACTACCAAAGATACAGATTTACAATGTATCTCATTTGGTTTTATTCTGAAATTAGTTTTTGTTAGTGTTATCCCTAATTTGATACAACACTGCTACAATACACTTTGTTTTATGCAATGTATCATGTTCATATTTAAGGTATTGATACATAACTCTAATGTTGTTGAATCATCTACTATTATTATTTTTTTTTAAAAATATCATTTTCATCTATAATCTTTGGATACATATGGATTTTGCTCACTCTTTTAGTGTTGTGCTTACCCAATTTGAGTCCGAGGATGAAATTTTTTATGAAAATAGATTGAAAAAACAAAACAATTAATTAATCTTGAATAATTTGAGAGCAATGTAATGACCGGTTCCCTTCGTTATGGACGGGGACAGGAATTTGGACCAAAAAACTTCTGAGTAGTGACTTGAAAATTTCTAGCCTAGGCCAGACTTGGACGAAATCTAAGTCAGGTAAGGTCTAAGGAAATCCGATAATCGATGAAGAATTTAATTATGATTTTGATCACAAGAGTGGATAGCTAAGATGTTAAGGAGCCTATACCGCTTTACAAAATTAAATTCGAGCAAGTAGATCATGAAAATATTGAGAGAAGAGGAGTCGAAGAAAGAAGCATGCTCGAGCTCTAGATCTACTGTTGAAAAAAGACCCAAAAATAATGAAAAAATTTGGATCTGCCATTACACAACCATCACTACCAAAGATATAGATTTACAATGTATCTCGTTTATTTTTATTTTGAAATTAGTTTTTGTTAGTGTTATCACTAATTTGATACATCAATGCTACGATAGGTTTTGTTTTATGCAATTTATCATGTTCATATTTAAGGTATTGATACACAACTATAATGTTGTTGAATCTTCTATTATTATCATTATTTTTAAAAAATATATTTTTCATCTAGAATTTTTGGCTACAAATGGATTCTGCTCACTCTTTTAGTGTTGTGCTTACCCAATTTGAGTCCGAGGATGAAATTTTTTATGAAAATAGATTGAAAAAACAAAACAATTAATTAATCATGAATAATTTGAGAGTAGTGTAATGACCGGTTCCCTTCGTTATGGAAAAACCAACGGGGCCAGGAGTTTGGACCAAAATACTTCTGAGTAGTGACTTGGAAATTTCTAGCCTAGGCCAGACTTGGACGGAATCTAAGTCAGGTAAGGACTAAGGAAATCCGGTAATCGATGAAGAATTTAATTATGATTTTGATCACAAGAGTGGATAGCTAAGATGTTAAGGAGCCTATACCTCTTTACAAAATCAAATTCGAGCAAGTAGATCATGAAAATAATGAGAGAAGAGAAGTCGAAGAAAGAAACATGCTCGAGCTATAAAACTACTGTTGAAAAAAGACCCAAAAATAATGAAAAAATTGGATCTGCCATTACACGACCATCACTACCAAAGATACAGATTTACAATGTATCTCGTTTATTTTTATTCTGAAATTAGTTTTTGTTTGTGTTATCACTAATTTGATACATCACTGCTACAATAGGCTTTGTTTTATGCAATGTATCATGTTCATATTTAAGTTATTGATACACAATTCTAATGTTGTTGAATCATCTATTTTCATCATTTCTTTAAAAAAATATCTTTTTCATCAAGAATTTTTGGATACATATGGATTCTGCTCGCTCTTTTAGTGTTGTCCTTACCCAATTTGAGTCCGAGGATGAAATTTTTTATGAAAATAGATTGAAAAAACAAAACAATTAATTAATCATGAATAATTTGAGAGCAGTGTAATGACCGGTTCCCTTCGTTATGGAAAAACCAACGGGGATAGGAATTTGGACCAAAATACTTCTATGTAGTGACTTGGAAATTTCCAGCCTAGGCCAGACTTGGACGAAATCTAAGTCAGGTAAGGTCTAAGGAAATCCGGTAATCGATGAAGAATTTAATTATGATTTTGATCACAAGAGTGAATAGCTAAGATGTTAATGAGCCTATACCGCTTTACAAAATCAAATTCGAGCGAGTATAACTCCAATTGAAGTCTGGAAAAAACACCAATTTCATTATTTTCTGCAAAACTTCGTTCTTCAGAGCTAAGGGATGATCCATGGCAATTTCTTATCAGATTCCCACGAATTCTAGCGCTAAAGGTAAGGAAATTACTCCCCTAATTCGTATTTCAATTCTTAGAAATTAGAATTTTGGGTAATTATCATTGGGGGAGGGTTTTCGCGTGAATATAATGGTGGAAAAAGCCCTTGTTGAACATTAGGATCATCTGTTTGGCCTTGGGTTGATAATTTTGTTATATCTAGGTAAATTAAACATTTTTTAGTGATCCTTGCATTAATTGCATGTTTTAGATCAAGAATGAGCTGAAAGACTCTCGAAAGGGAAGGCTCACGTGTCTTAGGACTATTCATGCTTGATTTAGAGGTAGGTAATGGTTTCATTTCATGTTGTGTGATCTATGTCAATTAATTGCTTCATTGTATGCATGCATATATGTGAATAGGGAAATGCGAATCAAATCTAATGAAATTTTTATGGGTGAACAATTACATGCCATGAACCTATTACTTGATTGTATGACTATGAGCACTGTTCATTATGGGTATGATTGTGAATGTGGTTGTTCTGATTTGATCGGGTGTCACGTTCTGACATAATTATTAGATTGGGTTTCATATTCTGACACATATATTGGATAGGGTGTCACATTGCGACACATGTACATTAGATCAGGTGTCACGTTCTGACACACTAACAGTTTGGGTGTGGATTCCATGAGAGGACAACTTGTGATTGTTACGTTCATATCTACGTGTCATTGATATTGGGAAAT
The DNA here is from genome assembly GCF_019186545.1 of Solanum stenotomum. Taxonomy (NCBI): domain Eukaryota; kingdom Viridiplantae; phylum Streptophyta; class Magnoliopsida; order Solanales; family Solanaceae; genus Solanum; species Solanum stenotomum. Next base: position 17,173,457 of record NC_064291.1, on the reverse strand, counting down.
TGTATGTTGCTCCTAAATGATAACTGAATTATTAATTTCTATATTAGTGTTTTTCGTGTTTTAATTACTTGCGTATATTTCGTTGACCAGAGTAGCTGCGTGATCTTACCATTACACAGTGGTTTCGTGTATTGATACTATACTTGCGTTTTCTTTGTTGAGTACATGGCAATTTCAGGCAGCTACTGACAGACCTCAGTTAGGAAATCATTGACCGATACTGGATTTGAGGGTGAGCTAGTTCTTTCAGGCTGCCATGGATACATCATTACTTTAGTCCATTCTTTTGAAACTCAGGTTATTCATTTATTTCAAACATTTTTCTTATGTTTAGTTTCGGGGTTGTCCGCCTTTTTTTCCTTAGACTTGTTGAGTGGTAGTGTTTTGGTACAATGACTTTCAGGTCTAGGGGTTGAATTTCCATAAAAGTTATGCTTAGTTGTTTTGTTAAGACTTCGGAGTTTAGCGGAACTCCGTATTACTTTCGTCATTTAAACTACTTCTGTATCTTTAAATGCTTTAGTTTCTTAAAATTACTTAGTTGGGTTGTATTAATGGTTCTCCCACCAAAGGGTTCGTTTGGGTGCCAATCACGGTAGGCTGGGTCGTGACAGAGTGGGTATTGCCTTAGGTTTGTTGATCTCATTGTACTAAAATGAGTCTAGTAGAGTCTTGCAGAATGATAAGGAGATTAAATACCGATCTGTACTTTTCTTTGAGAGGCTACAAGACTTTAGGAATTCTCTCTATCTTCTTTCGTTTCATGTTATGACTTGATTCCAATTATTATTTGGTGATCCAAATTAGTATCTAATCTCCTTCACTCTTCTGTCTGTACATAGTTAACACATGATAAAACATCATTAGGCTCGTACCTCCCATCAATGAGCTAACAAAGGAGCCCGCAACATGAGGCTTTGGCCGAGTCAAGGGTGGAGGGAGAGGAAGAGGCGGAGGTCGAGGAAGGGTAGCACCAGCCAAGGGTGGAGCCCAAGTTGAGAATGTTCCCAGGCAAGAGGCCCCTTTTGTAACCCAAGAACAGGTGGAAGATAATGTAGAGATCAAAGATGAGGAGGATGTTGGACCATAGGAGGATTCACAAGCTGAGATTATTGACATCCTCTCTTAGACCCAGTTTTAGCTGAGCAGATCATGACTTTTCTGAAGGAGTTGGTCGGCCCTGGAGTCCTTCCCACAATTCAAGAGGCTCAATCTCCAGCCAACCTCCCCATTGCTTCTATTGTTCCCAAGGTAGATGGAGCATTAGGCACTGGTGACTTTTTCCATCCCCTATTGGGTCCTGTGATGACTGGTACTGAGCATGAAATGTTGACTATGTTTCTGAAGCTGAAGTCGCCTGTGTTCCATGGTTCTGAGACTGACGACGCCTATGAGTTAATTCTGGATTGCTATGAGAGGCTTCACAAGTTAGGCATTGCACATTAACATAGAATAAAGTGCGTGACCTTCCAGCTTCAAGGTGAGGCTAAGCAGTGGTGGAGGGCCTATGTGGAATGCAGATCACTAGTTTTTCCCCCACTCACTTGGACATAGTTCCATGCCATTCTTCTAGAGAAGTATGTGCCCCGAACTTTGCGAGATCAAAATAAGGACGAGTTCATGGCCTTGGAGAAATGTGGTATGACGGTAGCTGCTTATTAGGCTAAATTCCATGCCTTGTCCAGATACGCTACATAGTTGGTTACTACATAAGATGAGAGGATTCGTGTGCTCGTCAAAGGATTGACATGGCTCATTTTTATGCTTTTCCGGGTAAGACCGAGGCTGAGGCGTCTGATGTAGTGATCACTTGAACTATTCTTGTTTGTGACTAGATGGCTATATTTCTGTTTGATGCGGGTTCTACTTATTCATATGTGTCAGTTCAGTTTGCCTTGGGATTGGATGCAGTTTGTGATGTGCTTGATGCCCCTATCTATGTTTCAACCCAGTTTGAGAGTCTGTAATAGTCACCCATGTATATCGTGTTTGCCCTATCCTGTTTATGGGTTTTTAGACTTGGGCTGATTTGGTTATTCAAGATATGAATGACTTTGACATAATCTTAGGCATGTCTTGGTTGTCCCCCTATTATGTTGTGCTTAATTAGAATGCTAAGTCTGTAACTCTAGAGATCCCGGGTACGTAAAGGTTAGAGTGGGAAGGGGTGTACAAGCCTAAGCCAGCTAAGGTCATATCTTTCGTTCGGACTAGGAAATTGGTGGGGCAGGGGTGTATGTCGTATTTAGCATATATTCAGGATATTGATGCTGAGTCTTCCTCTATTAAATCTATTCCGGTAGCGTCTGAGTTCAAAGAAATGTTTCCTACCGATTTTTCTAGTATGCCTTCGGATAGGGATATAGATTTCTGCATTGTCTTGGAATTGGGCACTCACCCCATCTCCATTCCTCCTTATCGCATGGCTCCAGTGGAATTGAGAGAATTAACATCTCAAATACAGGAGCTTCTTGATAAATGTTTCATCCGTCCTAGTGCTTCCCCGTGAGGTGCTTTTGTATTATTTTTTAAGAAGAAGGATGGTAGTATGAGGATATTCTTAGACTACCGACAGTTGAATAGGGTCACCATTCAAAATAAGTATTTGTTGCCTCAGATAGATAATCTCTTTGACCAGTTGCAGGGTGTATCAACTTTCTCTAAAATTGACCTAAGGTCTGGTTACCATCAATTGAAGATTAGGCCTGAGGATGTACCAAAAATGGCATTTAGGACCCGCTATGGGCATTATGAGTTCTTAGTGATGTCATTTCTGTTGACCATTACTCTTGCCACCTTCATGGGTGTGATGAATGGTGTGTTCGAACCATTCATGGATTGTTTTGTTTTTGTCTTTATTGACGACATTTTGGTTTATTGGAAGAGTAAGGAAGAGCATGGCGATCATTTTCGTATTGTTTTGGGTGTCCTTGGGAAATAAAAGTTGTATGCAAAATTTTCCAAGTGTGAGTTCTGGTTGACTTCAGTTGCCTTTTTGGGGCATGCGGTGTAGAGGGAAGGGTAGTGGTAGATCCCCAAAAGATCGAACCAGTCAAGAACTGGGTCTGACCTAGCTCTGTGACTAAAGTTAGGAGTTTTGTGGGACTCGCCAGCTATTACTGATGTTTTGTGAAAACAATTGCTTCTATCACTATGCATTTGACAAGGCTGACCCAAAAAGAGGTGCTTCTTGATTGGACTGACAAGTGTAAAGAGAGCTTCCAAAAGCTCAAGACCCTTCTGACCATATCACATATTCAGGACCTGCCGGTGGAAGGTAAAGATTTCACTGTTTATTGTGATGCATCACTTTTGGGTTTGTGTGCTGTGTTGATGCAAGATAAGAATGTCATAGCTTATGCATCACGACAGCTAGAGGTGCATGAGAGAAACTACGTGGTGCGTGATAAGTTGGCAGAGGTAGTGTTTGCTCTCAAGATCTGGCGGCTTACCTTTATGGTGTCAAGTGTGAGGTGTTTACCGATCATCGTAATCTACATTATGTATTCACCCAGAAGGAACTTAATTTGAGAAAACGAAGGTGGATGGAGTTACTCAAGGATTGTAATGTTACCATCCAGTATCATCCGGGTAAGGGTAATGTGGTGGCAGACGCATTAAGCCTAAAGACGGTGAGTATAGGTAGTCTAGCTTGCTTGGGTGTGTCCATGCGACCTTTGGCCAAGGAGAATCAAACCTTGCAGTTTAAGTTCATGCAGTTGGGCATCTGATAGAAAGGTGGGGTGTTGGCCATCATTGAGATTAGGCCCACATTCATTGAGGAGATCAAGGTGAAGCAGTTTGAGGATGAGAGTTTGAATGAGCTGAGAAAGAAGATAGCGTCTGGAAAGGCATAAGATGCGACTCTTGATGCGAGTTGTGTGCTCAGTTTTAAGGGAAAAATTTGTGTTCCATGAGTGGATAACTTGATTAGAAGATGTTTACAGAATCCCATGGCTCGCGGTATTACATTCATCCGGGTGTGACCAAGATGTATCAATACTTGAAACAATTTTATTGGTGGCCTGGCATAAGACATAGATAAGTTTGTAGCTAAGTGACAAAACGGTCAGCAGGTAAAGTATGAGCACCAAAGGCGTGCAGTTTTGCTTCAGCGAATGCCAATCCCTGAATGGAAATGGGAAACTATTGCTATGGATTTTGTGGTTGGTCTTCCCAAGACCTAGGGGAATTTTGACTCCATTTGGGTGGTGGTTGATAGTCCGACTAAGTCAGCCCACTTCATTCTAGTCAGAGTAGACTATAATGCTCACCAATTGGCTAAGGTTTATGTGAAGGAGATAGTGAGGCTGCATAGGGTCCCTCTTTCCATCATTTCGGACCATGGTACACAGTTCACATCCAAATTTTGGGGAAAATTGTATGAGAAGTTTGACATGCAACTCACTTTTAGCACAACCTTCATTCCACAGACGGATGGCCAGTCAGAGAGAACTATTCAAGTGTTAGAAGACATGTTGAGTGCATGTGTGATTGACTTTGAAGGGCATTGGGATAAGTTCCTACCTATGTGTGAGTTCTCCTATAATAACACTTACCACTCATGCATAGACATGGCACCATTTGAGGAACTTTATGGGAGGGGATGTAGATCACCCATTGGGTGGTTTGAGGTTGGAGATGTGAAACCTTTGGTGGTTGATTTGGTGAAAGATACTCGGGATAAGGTGAGAAGCATCTAAGCTAAGCTTCTTGTAGCCCAGAGTCGTAGAAAAAGTATGTCGACCGTAAGGTAAGGGACATGACATTCCAGGCTGGTGAGCAAGTTCTTGTAAAAGTGTCACCCATAAAGGGGTGATACGATTCGGCAAGAAGGGCAAGCTTAATCCTCGATACATCGATCTATTTGAGTTCTTGACTATGTAGGGCCAGTGGCATATAGGTTGTCTTTACCGCCTAGCTTATCTGGAGTTCATCCAGTATTCTATGTGTCCATGTTGAAGAAGTATCATGGGGACAAAGATTACATCATAACGTGGGACTCAGTTTTGTTAGACAAAGACCTTCTGTATAAGGAGTAACCGGTTGCAATTCTTAATCGCGATGTCCGGAAGTTGAGGACAATGAAGATAAAGTCCATGAAAGTTCAATGGAAGAAACTACTTAGGAAACCGAGAAGGACATGCGAGACAAGTATCCCTAGTTATTCGATGATTTAGGTACTACTCTACTCTTACCTTAGCCAATTCTCCTAGTTTATCACTAGGGCATGAGTGATGGGTAAATTGGTATCTATTGTAACGACCGGTTCCTGTAGTTATGGGAAAAACAACGGGGAAAGGAATTTGGGATAGAAAACTTCTGAGTAGTGACTTGGAAATTTCTAGCCTAGGCCAGACTTGGACGAAATCTGAGTAAGGTGAGATCTAGGGCAATCCCGTCATGGCTGGGAGATTTAATTATAAATTTGATCACATGAGTGGATATGCAAGATGTTAAGGAACCCTTACGACTTTACAGAATCGAATTCAAGCGAGTAGAATTCTCGAAACTGATCTTGGCGTGAAAGGGTAGTTTTAGAACGTCAGGGGTTGAAGATGTGTTGCGAAATGGGAGCTTGGAACTCAAATTCTGAGTTTTTTTCTCCGTGAAAGCCGCCGGGGTGGGACTAATCCCGCCAGGAGGATGTCAATGTGGCGGTATTGGTTCCGCCGCGATGGGCCAGTCGCGACATAAGTCGTGGAAAAATCTCGATTTCGTTATTCTCTACAAAACTTCATTTTTCAGAGCTAAGGGACTACCCAAGGTAGTTTCTTATCAGATTCCCATTAATTCTAGCACTAAAGGTAAGGAAATTACTCCCCTAATCCATATTTTGATTCCTAGAACTTAGAATCTTAGGTAATTATTGTTGGGGGAGGTTTTTGGCTTGAATTTAATGGTGGGAAAAGCCCTAGTTGACCATTGGGATAATGGGTTTCGCCTTGGGTTGATAATTTTGTTATAATCCGGGTAAATTAGACCTTGTTTAGTGATCTTTGCATTAATCACTTGTTTTAGATGAAGAACGAGTTGAAAGACTTCAAAAAGGGAAGACTCACATGTCTTAGGAGTATTCAGGCTTGATTTCGAGGTAGGTAATGGCTCGATTTCCTATTGTGTGATATATGCCAATTAATTTATTCATTGTATGCATGCATGTATGTTAATAGAGAAACACGAATTAAATCTAATAAAATGATTATGTGTAAACAATGACATGCCATAAACTTATTTCTTGATTGTATGACTATGAACATTGTTCATTATGGGTGTGATTGTGAAAATGGTTGTATTGACTGGATCGAGTGTCACGTTCTGACATATATATTGTATTGGATGTCACGTTTCGACACATATATTGGACAGGGTGTCATGTTCCGACACATGTATATTGGATCGGGTGTCACGGTTCGACACATTAACAGTTTAGGTGTGGGTTTGATGAGTCCTAGATTTGAACTCATTTAGCACGTTGTTCTTATAGATTTAGTGTCCTCAAATGCTTAATTGTGCCATTAACTGATGTTAAATTCTTGATTTTCAGGTATATGGATCGAGGAACAAAGCAAGAACACTAACAGGCAAAAAATAACAAAACAAGCTGTAGAAATGAAGAAGGGCTAGCCTGAGGATCGCCAAGAGCACTCGGCGTGTTGCCGAGTGGCTCATCTGACCGCCTAAAGTTCCAGTGTACCAAGCCCTGAAGTAAAGAACCAAGTCGGCGACAAAAAAGGGTAGTTGGTGAATCACCGAGTAGTTTCGCAAAGCCAAGATAGATCACCCAAAGTTACAGAGCTCGAGCATGTTAAGTGTCAAGGCGAAAAGGCGATGTAAGAGTGGTTCGGCGAGCCCGACTTACTTCGCCAAAGGGCCCTTCATGGCTTAATTTTGGCTACTACAAATAAGTTTCGGAATATTGTTAGAAGGGGACCCGAGTTAGTCTTGAGATATCTATTATTGAATTTTCATTTTTAGTCTAGAACAGTTTTCTATGAAGTTTCTAAGTAGACTTGAAGGTTTTGAGACTAAATTTGGAGATTTCTCAAGTGGGTTTAGAATTTTCTTCGAATTGAAGCATTGTAAAGCTTGAATTCCTCTTACCCAGTTGATGGCTAAGTGATTCGGTAACAATTTTTATCTTTTTTATGATGTTGGGCTAAAACCCCAATTCTTGGGGTGTGATCAAGTGATTATGGGTTGAATTAGTTTATGGGTATTATTAATTACTAGTTTAAATGCTATTTAAAAGTGAGTTTAATCATTAATTGTGGTTTAATTTAAGAATTGTAGTTGCAAATATAGTTCTATATTTGTGTTATTGGCTTGCTCGAGAGAGAGGTTTTAGAACTAAGATTATTGATTGATGATTTGTGGGTATTGGGTTGAACTGGCTTTGCTCGAGGGAGTAAATCCTAAAACCAATCCTATCCATCTAGCTTGAAAGAGTGGATGTGTTAAGGTGTGGGTTGTTCTTCATTGTCATGCTTGTTGATGTTCAAAAGAAATCACCTGATTCGGGGTAGTTGTTCGAGATAAACCTATCTCCCTTATAGTCTAGACTACTCACTGATATTTACTTGTTTACTAGTAGTTGCAATTACCCATATGCCTATATATGCCTATAATCGATCACATCCCGATAATCTATCTCCTTATTGTTGTCTATAATCGTTTGCGACTGTTTGTAGTGGATAATTTCAAACCAAAATCCCCCCATTTGACATTCGTGTCACCCCTTTAATTTAATGTCTTTTTCCGATAATGTTTATTCCTATGGCTGATTAGACCATATTCATACTTCTTAATTGAATTTAAAACACGTACCATTCCATGTGGGATTCGACCTTAACTCATTTAGTTGCGTTTTATATTAATTTACGATTGTTGACACTTAGAATTGGAAGAAGTGTCTTTGAAACATTATTTTAATCAGGGTTCCATGAGAGGACCACTTGTGATTGTTACGTTCATATCTACCTATCATTGATACTGGGAAATTATATGTTAATTACTCCTAAATGATAATTGAATCATGCATTTCTGTGTATGTGTGTTTATTGTGTTGTAAATACTTGCGTATATTTCACTGACAAGAGTAGCCGCGTGATCCTACCAGTACACTGTGGTTTCGTGTAATGATAATGCACTTGCTCTTTTTATGTTGAGTACTGTGCATCTTCAAGTGGTTACTGGCAGACCTTAGTTAGGATATCATTGACCGAGACCGGATTCGAGGGTGAGCAAGTTATTTCAGGTTGCCTTCGACCCATCACTAGTTTAGTCCATTCTTTTCGGACTCAGGATAATAATTCATTAAGATATTTTGCTTATATTTAGATTCGGGTTGTACCCTTTTTTTAACTTAGACTTGTTTAGTGGTAGAGTTTTGGTACAATGACTTTCAGGTCTAGGGGTTGAATTTCTGCAAGGGTTATGGTTAGTTGTTTTGTTAACACTTTGGAATTTATGGTAATTCCATATTAATTTCGTCATTTAAACCTGCTTTTGTATCTTTAAATGCTTTGGTTTCTTAAAATTGCTTAGTCGAGTTGTAGTAATGGTTCTCCCAACAGAGAGTTAGTGTGTGTAACACCCAGAAAACTAGTAGGCTAAACCAGAGCTTGATGTTAGGGTTAGAGTCTTGAATATAGCTCACCGTACGTAAAAAAAAAGGGTTTCATATTGGAATGTCAAGGTACAACCCCTAAAGACCAAGCATGGGTCCTTGAGGAGGACCCCTAGAAGCTGCATGGATAGTGACCTACGGAGGGAGACTTACACCTCATGGGTCAGCCCACGCCTGTGGGTGAGGGGCCGTGGGTCAAGAGCCTGAAACCAGGTCTCTGAACCCCAACCCATGCTTCACCAACACGGGTCGTGGGTGGTCACCTGGAAACAATTTGTGGGAGTTAGTTTAGGGGCACGTTGGCATTTTTTTGTTCTAATTAATATTAGGTGACGTCTTTTTATTATAACTTGGACTAACTATAAAATGATTTTAGACCCCTAAACTAAGTCATCCAAATCATTCTTTCTAAATTCCCAGAAGAACTCATCCTCTCCAAAAATTCTCTCCCTAGAACTTAAGGAAGAATAAGAACAAGGAAGTTAGAGCCAGATGAGTCAGAGATTTGGACTCATTTAGGGATTTGTTTGTACAGATTTAGTGTCCTCAAATGCTTATTTTGTGCCAATAATTGATGTAAAATCCTTGATTTCTAGGTATATGGATTGAGGAACAAAGCAAGGACACAAATTTGCAAAAAGGAACAAAGCGAACTAAAAGAATGAAGAAAAGCAAGCCTGGTGATCGCCAAGTCCACTTGGCCCGTCGCCGAATGGCTACTTGACCACCCAAAGTTCCAGTGTGCAAAGCCTTGAAGGAAAGAACCAAGTTGGCGAGAGAAAGGAGCAATTGGCGGATCGTCGAGTGGTTCTGCGATGCAGTGTTGGATTGCCAAAAGTTACAGACCTTGAGGATGTTGAAGGCCAAGGAAGAAGGGCGATGGAAATGACTAAAGGGTGGATCACCCAATGGTTCGGCGAGCCTGACTTACTGCACTGAGTGGCTCTACGCAGCATATGTTTGGCAACTATAAATACATTTTTGAACATCTAGTCTAGTACCTATCACATGTCTAATTTTCATTATATCAAATTGTCATATTTATTCTGAGTATTGAGATAAGTTTTTCCCTAGTTTTCCTTAGCTTTGAAGAATTTAAGTTTTTCACTTTTGAGAAATTGGAAGTGGGTCTTTGAGATTCTTCGAATTGGACCATTGTAAGAACGAAATCAATCTTACCTAGTTGATGGAAACTCAATTTAGTAACGATTTTTATCTTTTTATGATGTCTAGCTAAAATCCCAATTCTTGGGGTGTTATTATGTGATTATGGGCTGAATTAGTTTATGGGTATTGCTAATTGTTAGTTTAAATGTTGTTTAGAAGTGAGTTCAATCAGTAATTGTGGTTTAATCTAAGAATTGTAGTTGCAAATACAATTCTACCCTTGTGTTTTTGGCTTGCTCGAGAGAGAGGTTTTAAAACTAAGATTAATGATTGATGGTTAGTGTGTATTGGGTTAACATGGGTTCAGCTCGAGAGAGTGAATCCTAAACCCAATTCAATACATTCAGCTCGAGAGAGTGAATCCTAAACCCAATTCAACACATTCAGCTCGAGAGAGTGAATGGACAACTGTGTGGGTTGTTCTTATTTTGGTTGCTTGTTGATGTTCGAGAGAAGTAGACTTGATTTGGGGTAAATTGGTCGAGAGAAGGTTTTCCTCCTCTATAGTCTAGCTTACTCCCTAATATACATCTATTTCCTAATAGTTGCAATTACCCATTTGTCTATATTAGCCTATAATCGAATCACATCCCAAGAACCCGTGCCATTATTGTTATTTCGTATTGATTTACGCTGTTTGTAGTTGATAATTAAAACCAAAACCCCCTTATTTGATATATGTGTCACCCCTTGATTTGAATTATGTTTTTATCCGATAATGTCTATTTCTATGGCTGATTTGACCATGTTCACACTTTACTATTGAATCTCAAACACGTACTGCTCCCTGAGAGACTTGACCCCAGCTCATTTATTTGGGTTATATACTGATTAACGATCGTTTATGCTTATAATTGGAAGAAGTATCCTTTAAACGTTATTAATCAAAATAGCGCCGCTGCCAGGGATCGAACCCGGGTCACCCGCGTGATAGGTGTGAATACTTACCATTATTCATTCTGAATAGGATCTAATTTTCAATATATTGAATGGTATTTCCATACCTACCTCGTGTGTTTATCATTTTTTAGTATATATTGGGTTTTTGTGCTATAAATTGTGTTTTGACAATGTTTTGTGGATGTTTGAGCTTGTGGCTCCGTATTTGGAATGCAAATGGTTTTTGACCCGTCTAAAAAAGTTTGCCACCTCTAGATTGTGTTTGAATGTGGTTGTTCTTGTGCAAATTTGAGTGTCGGTCATGATAATACCTATGGCCTTGGATAGTGCTTTTAATCGAACAAAAATAAATGTGCGGCTACGATGAGGCCAAATGAAGTTGCGTAGGCAATATGTGAACTTTTTGCATCTCGTTGTGGTGAAAAAAGAAGGTAAATCAAAAGATGTGAAGAAGTCCCCCTTTATCCATGATTTTGAAAAAAGATGGAATCCCTCCATACAAAAAAAAAGAGAAAGAGAAAAGTATAATGAAAAAGAAAAAGAAAAAAAAAGGGTTGAGAAACAAAGTTGCAAAAGAAATGGGATGTCCGATATTCCCTGTGAAGTGAATAATGGGGTGAATTTTGAGCATGAGTGAAAGTATTGAAGAAAAGGAAAGGGAGTGTTGTTCATACGACATTTTATGAGGATAGCAACCATTGAATCTAAATGACCATACCTTTACACTAAGTCCTGTTACAAGCCTTGAAAAGACCTTTCTGATCTTGAGTGAGCTAAAACGAATGTTGAGCGGAAAATAAGGGCAAACATATGGGTGAAGTTATGCATGTGTTCATCTTTGTGAGTGTGAAAGTACTTGTATGTGATTCTGGAGCTATAAATTATTGAAGAATTGTGTGTGAATATGGAATTAACTTTGTTGTGAGGGGATTTGAGTACCTTTGTTGAGCTTGAACTTGCATTTGAAGCGACTATTGTGATGAGTCCACAATTTGGACTCATTTAGGATTCATTTCAATAGAATTAGTGTCCTTAAATGCATATTTTGTCTCAATAGTTGATGTAAATCCTTAAGTTTTAGGTATTTGGAGTTTCAGGCAAAGCATGGACACTACTTGGAAAAAACGAACAAAACAACTGAAAAGACGAAGAAAAGAAGGATTGAGGATCGCCTAATGCATTAGGCGAATCGCCAAATGTCCTTAACCTCGCCCAGAGTTCCAGTGTGCTGAGCCTCGAAGGAAAAGATCAAGTTGGCGATGAAAGGGAGCAGTCGGCGCGTCGCTGAATGATGAAAACCCTTAAGTTCCAGATATTCGAAGTTTGAAGAAAAACATGGACACTATGTCGCAAATTGGAATGAAAAGAACGAAGAAATGAAAGCCTGCAGATCGCCCAGTCCACTTGGCGAGTTGCCGAAGGATCTTACTTCTCCTTTTGTTCCAGTGTGCTGAGCCTTGAAGAAAAGGATCAAGTAGGTGGAAAAAAGGAACAGTCGGCGTATCGCTGAGTAGTTCCGCGAAACAGTACCATGTCGCCCAATAACTTAGAGCACGACGATGTTGAGGGTTGGTGCAAGACGGCGATGAACTACACCAAAGGGCGAATCGCTGAGTTGATCGGCGATTCCGACTAATGACGTTGAAAGATCCGTTGCAGCACAAATCTGTGTAAACTATAGATACTAGTTAGAGTTTTAGTTTTAGGGAGGAACAATTATTATAATTTTCAGTTAGAGTAGAACAATTGTGATAGTTTTCGTATAGAATAGTACTTTTGATATTTTTGCTCTAAGTTTGAGAGAGTTTTGAAGACTTGAAGAAGAAGAGGTTTTCATCTCCAAGGATTTGGACTTGGGTCTCTTGATTTCTTCATTCTTGGCCTGTAACAAGACTTAAATCTTCATACCCATTTGAATGCAGGCTGATTTAGGTATAAATTTATATCTCTTGATGTGTCTCTAAAAACCCCAATTCTTGGGGTGTGATTTAGCGAATATGGGTTAAGATAATTGTTGGGTCTTGCTTGTTGATAGTTTATTCGTAGTTTAAATGTGATTTTGTTTAGTGGTTTTGGATGAATTTTATGAATTTGTAGTTGCAAATACAAGTTTGTTTATGTGTTTTCGGCTTGCTCGAGAGAGAGGTTGTAAAACTAAGACCAGTAGGTTGATGGCCAGTGTGAGTGGGTTGACATGAGGTTCAACTCGAGAGAGTGAACCCTAGTCCTATGTCCACACACTTAGCTCGATAAAGTGAGTGAGTTAAGGCGTAGACTGGTCTTCATGCGGCAAATGGGTGTCAGAAAGGAACGCATTTGAATGGGGTAAGTTGCTTGAGAGAGAGCTTATCCCCCTTAAAGCTTAGCCTAGTCACAATTACTATATGAATCTTTTACCGAAAGCATGTACCCAATAATCTAGCTTAACCCGTATTCCCGTCACATCCCAAGGATCCCCTCTCATTACTTAGAAACCCTTGTTTATTTTACTGTTTTTACTTACTAGTGACAAAATCCCCCATTGTTAATCGACATGTTTGTGTTCCCCATTAGTTTGTAACGTTTCTAATCGTTAATGTCTTTAGCTACGACTAGTTAGAACTAAATTTTATTTTTCTATAAATTCTCAAAACCACTCTATTGGGACGATCCCAACCCCTGGTTGAGTTACTATACTATTGCACGATCGTAGACACTTGCATCGAAAGTTGTGTCCTTCATTACGAAACATCACCAAATAGTTCCGCAAAGCAGTACTATATCGCCCAATGATCCAGAACGCGAAGATGTTGAAGGCAAAAGCTGAAAGGCGATGAAGCAAACCAAAGGGCAGATCGCCGAGTGCATCGGCAATCCCGACTAACTGCGCCGAGTGATCCTTCGCAACACTTTTTTTTACAACTATAAATACTATTTTGAATTTTTATCTTAGTATGCAATTTCGGAGACAACATTTTATCCTCTAAGTTTTCAAGTAGAGAACATTTTGGTTAGCTTTTGAAGATTTGAAGACTTCCAATTCCAAGAAATTGGAAGTGGGCATTGAATATTCTTCATCCTAGACTGGTTAGAAGTGAATATAAATCATACCCAGTTGATGTTATTTCAATTTGGTATCATTTTCTTCTATTTCTCTATGTCTAGCTAAAACCCCAATTCTTGGGGTGTAATTTTCTGAATATGGGTTAAATTTCCTATTGGGTATTGCTTATTGTTAATCTATTTGCTGGTTAAATGTGATTTCGTTTAGTAGTTGTGTTTGAACTTAATGATATTATAGTTTCAAATACGATTTCATCTTAGTGTTTTTGGCTTTCTCGAGAGAGAGGTTTTAAAACTAAGACTACTAAATCGATAGCTGGTGGTTATTGGGTCGTCATGGGTTCAGCTCGAGAGAGTCAATCCTAGACCATTTCCAACATATTCAGCTCTAGAGAGTGAATGCGCTAAGGCGGAGGTTGTGCTTAAAAGTGGTAACTCGGTGTTCAACAGAAATCGAGTTGATTCGGGGTAAGTAGCTCGAGACAGAATTTACCCCCACTAAAGTCTAGCCCAGTTACAAATGTTCAACAATTGACTATTAATAGCATTTACCCGATTGTGTAGTTTATCCTGTATTCCTATCACGTCCCAAGAATCTCGTCTCCCTAATTCGTATCTTCTTATTTTCGATGTTTTTGTTCATTAATTGAATACAAACCCCCTATTGATAATTGACATTTGTGTGAACCCCTTAATTTATTATGTTTTTACTCGATAATGTTTTTAGCTATGGTTAACTCTAGCATATTTGCGCTTAACTCTTAATTTTTAGAAATCGCTCAATTGGGACTCGACCCCAACCCATTTGGTTGGGTTATATTACTATTGTACGATCGTAGATACTTTAATTGGAAGTTGTCTCTTGATTATGCAAACATCAAAATGGCACCGCTGCTGAGGAGTGGTGTTACTTGAGAATTTTGAGTTGAGTCAAATTTTGCTTTTCTTAGTCGTAGTTTACTTACTTAATTTTTAGCTGTGTATTGCAACAGGGATGATTAGTGTAAATGGTAATTCTGGTATCAAATGGATCACCCCCGTTGATATTATTGAATCTTAGGGACAACCTCTTAACGTTCAAACAAGTGGGGGGTGAAACTATCTAGAAGATGTGGCCTAGGTTTAAGGCATTACTACAGCAGTGTCCAGCTCATGGGATGCCTGATAAATTACTGCTAGAATTCTTCTATAGAGGCATTGGTTCCGAAAGTAAAAGCATTATCAATCAACTTTTTATAGGGTGTTTGACAAAACAACCCTATGAAGTGGTAGGCCAATGCCTTGATGGTATGATTAAAGCCAACAAGGAAGCAGAAAAGGACCAAGAATGGGTTGCATTGTTGATTCAGCTAGATGATCTATCCAAGAAGGTAAAGAAGTTAGAAGTAAGGTCTAAAAAGAAGAGCAAGTACCTTCCCCCTCGTAAGTGTAAAAAGATGAAGCAACATAAGGGTGGACAAATGGAGAGCTCCTCTCACTCATTCTACTCAAAATCAAGGAACAAAATGGAGTGTTGAATGAGATAAAAGAGAATGTCGAAATGCCGAATCAAATGACGACCTCCTATTCCATGATCATTCAGCTACAAGACGCCCAAATAAGCCAATTGCTGTCATGTCTTTGCTCACAACATAAAGAGGGGTTACCTAGTAAGACTATGTCTAACCCCGAGAATGAGGTTTGAATGGTGACCTGCATCGTGCCACGACGTTAACTAAGGCGCTGTTTGGGAGGCAACCCAAAACCCCTTAAAATGCTTTATTTTTGTCTTTGTAAATAATGGTGTGTTGATTGTGCACGTTTGAGTGTGAAAGGTGTTTGAAAAAAGCAGGTGGGCGAGCGAATGTTCCAGTCAGCGCATCGCCTAAGATGTCGGCGCACCCGATTTGATCCGCCATTTGGCTCAACATAATTTTAATTTGGAGCCTGTAAAACTCGGCGAGCCCAGGAGCAACTTGGCGAGTCGCCAACTTGGTCAGCGACGTCGTTTGGATCCCTACGTAAATTGGAGGTCCTGTAAAAATCGGTGGGATAAATGACCACTCGGCGTGTCGCCGAGTAGCTCGGAAAAAATGAATAACATTGTCGAGTGGGCGAAAACTGGACGGTCTTAAAGAGAGGCAAAGATTTAAATTTCAAACCCTTTCACTTTTCCTCACTTTTTATTTGCCCAAATTCATACCTGCACTCTAGTTTCTATATCTCTTGCGTATTTAGAGTATTATTAGTGTTGATCTGTTCTCGAAGTTGGATTTTAATTGCCTCTTAGCATTTCAAAGTAATTTAATTGGCACCAAAGGTTGGTCTTCCGAACCCCAAACTTCGGCTTTACTAATTTGGTCTTATGCAAATGATATTATTGTATTGTCGTGTGCTTGGCCTCTCTGATAAGATTAGATTGTTCTAACGCCTATTTTAATTTGAGAATCTTGCCCATTTTTCTTGATTTTTGAAATCCCGTCTACTTGTGCATTGAAATGATTAAATGTTGTGTGGTTGTGCTTGCATGTTGTTTAGTTTGGCAAAATCGAGAGAAGTCTGAGTATCCCAGGGTGATTGGTGTTGTGGATCTGGGCTTAATTGAACTAATGCATGCTTTGATTTTATTTTCGGGGGTTGCGGGGTTGAATTCGAGAAAGTGGGTTAAAGGTACGTTGGGTCGTTTGGCGAGCTTGGTCGAGTTTGCCAAACAACTCGGCAGTTCACCTAATGTCTCCATCTCATCTTTAATTTCATGCTAAATAAGTAGTTAAAGTTTGTAACTTTCGGCGAGAAGCCTGAGGTTGCCGAAAGCACTCGGCGACTCGCCGAAGGTAGTTTTGATCGCCATTTGTCTGCACCCCTGAACCTTTTATGTACTGTAACTTTCGGCTAACTATCCCTTGCTCACTGAATGGGATCACCGATTCGCCCAAAGCTTTTTCCCTTTGCCAACTTGCCAAAATATTTGAGCCAACTCTTTCGGCAAGCTTGATTCAGCTCGCCAAGGCGATTTGGCGACTCGACGAGTCCTTCTGCAACTGCTTCTCTATGAAATTGATTAAGTATATCTAGCTTTTCCCACTATGATTGCAGACATGGCTAGGTCTAAAGTTGTTGGGAGAAACATGCCACACCAAGGGAAAGCAAAGGGAATTACACTGAATGAGAATGCAGCTGCATCCAGGGGCAAAGCCACAAAACTGTCCACAACTGGTGGGAAAGGCAAATGTAAAGGCAAGGCATCTGAGTTATCAGAAGCAAGCTCAGACAATTATGGAATTTATGCTACTTACCTCACCCTATCTGAAGGTAAGGATGAGCATCAGGAGCCTTAAACTACAGAGTCTGAGGATGATGAGATTGTCATAGAATAGAGGGTGGAGTTACGATTTAAAAAGAGGAATGAGCCATTTAGGATCAGGAATCCACAGCCTACCACCCCTACTCCTCCAGTCCCAGAACAAGCAATGGTGCTGGTACCTCCGATGCAGGGTCCTCCGCCCAAGTCAATGAATGTATTAAAGGCTGAGGGGCAAATAATGATCCTTGAGGAAAAGCGTCTTTCCATAGATAGGGTTATCGAAAGATACCTGAAGATAATGAATTGCCTAAAACACCACAAATTCCAAATCTTCACCAAACCCTGTGGTTCTTACATTCCAAGATGAGTTAGCGAATTCTACAGTGCATACAGTGCATTTATACCCCACAGGAAGAAGCAAGCAGTAGCTTTCAAAGAAGTCGACTACGTGGTTGTCAGAGCTAAGAAGGTAACTTGTGACAGTGATGCTATGAACACAGTCTTGGGCATGTCCTCGAGTAGTAATGATCACTGTCAGCACTTGATCAAAACAGAGAAACTAGAGGAGATGAAAAAGTGGTTAGCTCTACTAATTTCAGATGGCACTCCAAAGTGGTTGCCAGAAGGGTCCCCAACTGAAAAGAAAGACATGAACGTTGTTGCAAGATTCTGGTTCGGTTTTATCAGTAACACAATCATGCCATCCCAGAATGAGTCAATCCTTCGCCTTGCTAAGGCTGCCTGTCTGGTTTGCATCATAAAGAAAACCAAGATAATTTTGGGGATGGTCATTGCTTCAGAGATTCTCATGCGTGCAAAGCAGCGCTAGACCTCACTTCCTTTCTCGGTATTGATCAGCGAGTTGTGCAGACGAGCTCGGGTGCCTAGAGATGCCAAGAAAGATGTGGAAGTGATTCCCACATCCTCTACCGATATCTAAAGGATCAAGGTAGAATATTTAAAGGACCAAGCTAAATAGAAGAAGAAGGAAGCCCCAATAGATTTTTCCCCAGTTGCAGACATAGACTTATCACCTGCAGAGGCATCTTTGCCTAATCTAGCTCCTAGGTCTTCAGGTATTCCTTGTGTTGTATCTTCTGATGCCCCTAGTTCTTCTGCTGCTGCACTGCCTCCTAGACCTACTGTTGTTGCTATCTCTCGGACTCCGATCACCTAGGCGCCATTACTTTGAATGGGATAGCTTGTCTATTCTATCGATCGTAGGGCAGTCAAGCTTGATACCTCCATTCCTGATATGATTCGGGCTACTTTGACTGATGTTGTGACACCATTGAGCGCTGCCATTGATACCGTTGCGGCAAGGATAGCGGTGTGTGAGCGTGGTGAAGGAGCCACCGAGGAGGTGACGGCTTTAAGAACTTCCATTGCTGAGCTGAGGAAAGATGTGGACTACCTGAAGTCCACCGATATGTCCATGGTCTTTGGAATAGTGGATATTCCAGATGTGCCAGAGATGCCTCCAACCACCGCCGGACATGAGGATCGAATGGAGCAGACATCCTATCCTGAGTGAGGGTAAAGACTGATTAGGAGATGCTTGAGGAGACTGAGGGAGATGCAGATGAGAACCTGACTGAGACCCAAGCCCAGACCGATACACTTGACACTGATGCCCAGACAGATGGAGCGACTGCTTAGACAGGATCCCCTCTTTACCTCCCTCTCTGATTTGCTTTATTTCACTGTTGGATAGTTTTTATTTGCATTTGAGGACAAATGTTTTTCATTTGAGGTGGGGTGAGGCCCACCTTTGTGCTCTGTTTTGTTTATCTATTTGGGCCTTGTGCTAAATTTATGTTACACTTCTTTTTGTGGAAGGTTTGAGGTTGTGGCTCCTTGCTTTAAATTGAAAATAATTTTTGACCCTTTCGAAAAATTTTAGCGACTCTTGTATGTGTTGAATGCGGCTGTTCTTTTTCAAATTTGAGTATCGGTTTTGATCAATACCGATGACTTGAATAGTGCTCATAATCGAACAAACATGAATGTGCCGCTACAATGAGGCCAAATGAAGTTGCATAAACAATATGTGAACTATTTGCATCTCGTTGTGACTAGACAATTATCGAATTGAGTCTCTTGTGATGATCGTTGCACACTAGCGAAAGTGTGGAGTCTTGTTTGACCTTGGTGTCAATGCCTTGTGTGATGAGCTTACTGTGAACCATGCATGATAACACCTAGAATTTGCCCCATTGGTCCGGTCGACTAAGTAAGGCTATCTCTTGATATGATCTTAAGCAACTTCGAAGAGTGTGACAATTTGACATATATCTCTTTTGTGGCCTACCTTATGAGTGTGTGAACCTCTTTTGAACACCCCTTGAGCCTTACCTTTCTATGGAAGAAACTTGATGAAAACATGACCTCCCTTAATCCACTACCTATAATCCTCTTGATTTGTGGTTGATTGAATAGCCAACATAGGCCAAAAGCCTAAGTTGGGGGTGTGGTGAAATGAGAAAGCGAGTAAACAAGTGCATGAAAAGTCTCTTTTAACCCATGGTTTTGAGAAAAATGGAACCCTCTATACAAAAAAAAAAGAGAGGGAAGAAAAAAGAAAAGAATGAAAAAGAAAAAGTCATGGAATAAAGTACAAAAGAAATGGGGTTTTCGAATAATTCATGGAAAGTGAATAATGGGATGACTTATGAGCACTAAAGAAAATGAGGAAAAAAGAGGAAAGGAAGTATTGTGAGCACCACATTTCATGAGAATGAAAGTCACTGAACCTAAATGATCATACCTTTACACTCTTCCACATTACAAGCCTTGGAAAGACCTTTTTGATCTTGATTGAGCTGAAGCAAGTGTCGATTGAAAAATATGGACAAGCATATGGGTGAAGTCATGCATTATGTTCATCTTTGTGAGTGTGACCGTTGCATTTGATTCCGAAACTTTAAATTGTTGAACCATTCTGTGTGAATATGGAATCATTCTTTGTGTGAGGGCACTTTAACACTGTAGTTGAGCTTGAACTTGCATTTGAAGCAAATATGGTGAGCTTGAGATTCTTTGATAATGGTGTGTCACAACTTGAAACTTTGAGTTCACATTTGATCTTTGCATGAGTAAATTAAATCTTATGTGTGCATTCATGATTGAGTCTTGTGTAGCACTGTTCGAGACATCCTTTTTGAACTGCCGAACTTGAGTTTTAGTTGAGGACAACCAAAAGTTTAAGTTGGGGGTGTTGATGAGTCCACAATTTGGACTCATTTAGGGCTTTATTTTAATAGAATTAGTGTCCTCAAATGCATATTTTGTCTCAATAACTAGTGTAAATCCTTATTTTTCAGGTATTTGGAGTTTGAGGCAAAGCATGGACACTACTCGGCAAAAAGGAACAATATGGCTGAAAAGATGAAGAAAACAAGGCCTGAGGATCGCCTAATGCATTAGGAGAATCGCCGAATGTCCTTAACCTCGCTCAAAGTTCCAATTTGCTGCGCACTAAAGGAAAAGATCAAGTTGGCGATGAAATGGAGCAGTCGGTGCGTCGCCGAATAGTTCCGCAAAGTAATACTATATCGCCCAATGAACCAGAACGCGAAGATGCTGAAGCCAAAAACTAAAAGGTGATGAAGCAAACAAAAGGGCGGATCGCCGAGTGCATCGGCGATCCCGACTAACTATGCCGAGTGATCCTTCGCAATACTTTTTTTTTACAACTATAAATACTAGTTTGAATTTTTATCTTAGTATACATTTTTAGGGACAACATTTTATCTCCTAATTTTTCAAGTAGAAAACATTTTGCTTAGCTTTTGGAAGATTTGAAGACTTCCAATTCCACGAAATTGGAAGTGGTTGTTGAAGATCCTTCATCTAACACTCGTTAGAAGTGAATTGACAGCTAGTGGTTATTGGGTCGTCATGGGTTCAACTCGAGAGAGTGAGTGGGATAAGGCGGAGGCTATACTTAAAAGTGGCAACTCGGTGTTCAAGAAAAACCGAGGTGATTAGAGGTAAATTGCTCGAGAGAGAATTTACCCCCACTAATCCAACCTAGTTACAAATGTTCAGCCATTGACTATCAATAGCATTTACCCGATTGTGTAGTTAATCCCATATTCCTATCACATCCCAAGAATTCCATCTCCCTAGTTCGCATCTTCTTATTTTCGTTGTTTTTGTTCATGAATTGATTACAAACCCCCATTGATAATTGACATTCGTGTCAACCCCTTAATTTATTATGTTTTTACTCGATAATGTTTTCAGCTATGGTTAACTTTAGCATATTCGTGCTTAGCTCTTAATTCTCAGAAACCATTCCCTTGGGACTCGACCCCAACCCATTCAGTTGGGTAATATTACTATTTTACGATCGTAGACACTTGATTCGGAAGTTGTGTCTTGATTATACAAACATCATATTGTGAACTTGAGAATCTTTGGTAATGGTGAGTCATAACTTGAACCTTTGAGTGCACAATTGATCCTTGCATAAGTAAGTTGAGTCTTGTTGTGTGCATTCATGATTGAGTCTTGCGTAACACAGTTTGAGACATCCTTTTTGAATTGCTAAACTTGAGGACAAGCAAAAGTTTAAGTTGGGGGTGTTGATGAGTCTGAGATTTGGACTCATTTAGAGATTTATTTGTATAGATTTATTGTCCTCAAATGCTTATTTTGTGCCAATACCTAATGTAAAATCCTTGATTTGCACGTATATGGGTTGAGTAACAAATCAAGGAAATTAATTTAAAAAAAGGAACAAAGCGAACTGAAAGAATGAAGAAAACCAAGCCTGGTGATCTCAAAGTCCACTTGGTGAGTAGCTGAATGACTGTTTGATCACCTAAAGTTCCAGTGTGTCAAGCCCTGAAGTAAAGAACCTAGTTGGCGAGAGAAAAGAGCAGTCGACGGATCATCCAGTGGTTCCGATATGTAGTGTTGGATCGCCCAAATTTACAGACCTTGAGGATGTTGAAGGCCAAGCAAGAAGGGCGATGCAAATGACCAACGAGAGGATCGCCGAGTGGTTTGGCGATCCCGACTTACTGCGCCGAGTGGCTCTTCGCAGCATATTATTAGCAACTATCAATATATTTTTGAACATCTAGTTTAATATCTATCATATGTCTAATTTTCATTATATCGAATTGTGATTATTATTCTGAGTATTGAGACAAGTTTTTCCCTAGTTTTCCTTAGCTTTGAAGAATTGAAGTTTTTCACCTTTGAGAAATTGGAAGTGGGTCTTTGAGATTCTTTGAATTGGACCATTGTAAGAACAAAATCAATCTTACCTAGTTGATGGAAAATCAATTTGGAAACGATTTTTATCTTTTTATGATATCTAGTTTAAACCCCAATTCTTGGGGTTTGATTATGTGATTATGGGCTGATTTAGTTTATGGGTTTATTAATTGTTAGTTTAAATGTTGTTTAGAAGCGAGTTCAATCAGTAATTGTGGTTTAACTTAAGAATTGTTGTTGCAAATGCAGTTCTACCCTTGCATTTTTGGGTTGCTCAAGAGTGAGGTTTTAAAACTAAGTTTATTGAATGATGGTCAGTGGGTATTAGGTTGACATGGGTTCAACTCGAGAGAGTGAATCCTAAACCTAAAGCTTATTGTGTAGGCTGTTCTTATTTTGCTTTCTTGTTGATGTTCGAGGGAAATCGACTTGATTCGGGGTAAATTGTTCGAGAGAACGTTTACCTCCTCTATAGTCTAGCTTACTCACTAATATACAACTATTTCCTAACAATTGCAATTACCTATTTGTCTATATTAGCCTATAATCGAATCACATCCCAAGAACCCGTCTCATTATTGTTATTTCGTATTAATTTCCACTGTTTGTAGTTGATAATTAAAACCAAAACCCCCTCATTTGACATCCGTGTCACCCCTTGATTTGAATTATGTTTTTATCCGATAATGGCTATTCCTATGGCTGATTTGACCATGTTCACACTTTACTATTGAATCTCAAACATGTACCGCTCCCTACGGGATTCGACCCCAACTCATTTAGTTGGGTTATATATTGACTAACGATCGTTGACGCTTAGAATTGGAAGAAGTATCCTTGAAACGTTATTAATCAGAGCCTATGGCTTCAAGGAGCAAGGTTTTTATACTCAATTTCGTAGGGATTCATATCTAAGGTATGGTAGTCCTTCATCCATGGATAGTCTTCATCTATGGAGTCCATCCAAATTCAATTTCAAAACAATAAATTCTCCAAAAGTTAGGGTTTGACTTCAATCTCATGGGTTCCTTATACCTTAGTTTAGTCTGGGTTAACAAAGTATGTCCCATGAGATGGAAGCCTTCTACCTTAGGGATGTCCGGGTTTCTAGTACCAATCTCCTTATCCCATAAACTATGTTCCCTCATAGGTATTTAGCTAGTGGTTCCACCTAAGCTAAGTGTATGGTTCTACCTTAGGCAAGTCGGACTACCCTTTTCAGTGTGGGTAACACCGGATTCCATGTTAAGCTCACATGGTGTATGTCGGTTAAGACTTATTCCCCACAACAAGACTATGAATTATGAACTATGGTTACTCAAGAAGCTTTATTTAGCATGGGTGTGATTTATGAGGTCTTATTCATGCATTGCACAAGTATGCTTTAAGGGTACTTGTAGTATGTTTCTCTTATGCTATGATGATCTATATGTTGACTATGCATATGACTTATGCTCTTTTCCACTTTCTTCATAATGATATTTAAACTTGGTAAAGTGCATGAGTTTTAACTAAAATATCCATTTTAGCATTTTTTAAAAACATTTTTATGCATGGCTATCATACTTAGTGCATTTTTGTACTAACACCTACTTTTCCTATACTTTTCCCAAGTGTAGGGTCTGGTTCTCAAGGTGGTCCTCATTGTGGCTAAAGCTTGGAATTGTTCACTTCTCCTAGCTTGTTGGCGAGTCCTCATGATTCGAGGACGGATGTTATCTTCTTGTAGTTTCATTTCTAGTATTTCCTTTTTGGACTATATTGTATGGGCCGTGTCCCTTTTCTTATTTCAAACATTGTAATAGATGGCTATGCTGAGACTTAGAGTCTAGACTTCCGCTTTTGTCTTTTATGAAAATTTTAGACTTGGACTTGAAGTGTGTTTTTATTCTTATTGATCTATTTCTTATGTTATGATATGCTAAGTGGCCTGTATGGAGTCCTTCGGGGTTCTACAAGCCATGTTACATCTAGGGGTACCCTTGGGTCGTGACAAACTTGTTAATTAGAGCACAAGGTGTAGAATGAGTCTGGGATCATGTCATGTCTCATAAGCCATGTCTAGTAGAGTTTTGTTCATCAGTGTGAAGTGCGACACATTTATGAATAAGAAGTTATAAGATGTTTAGGAAATTCCACTTCTTTCATTACTCTTAAGTTGTACGATAGAGTTTAACTCTATAAGGTACTTCTTCTAATCCTTACCCGGTGGTCTACAGTACATGATTACTCAAGGAGCTTTCACCGGTGGATTTGAAGGAGACAATGTTGATCAAGGAGCTCCTCCTCCAGCTCTTGATGTTCCGGTTGATCAAGTGACTAATGAGAAAATTAGGTTTGGTTTGAATTGTTGACTCAAGTCGGGATAGAAACTACAGAATTTTATGGGTCAAACATGGAGGAAGATCTGCAAGAGTTTATAAATGAGATTTCTAAGGTGTTGTACTTTGTGGGTGTGACTCCGGTAGAAAAGGTGGAATTGGCTGCCTACCAATTGAAATATGTTGGTCAAGTTTGGTTTAACCAATGGAAAGAAGCGAGGCCGGTAGAAGCGGGCCCCATGGAGTGGGAAAGGTTTGTGATTTGTTTTCTTGATAGATTTTTCCCTTTGGAGATGAGAGAGGCTAGAATACTTGGGTTTATTAACCTTTGGCAAAGTGGGATGAGTGTTGAGGAGTATGCTCGGATGTTTACTAGGTTGTCAAGATATGCTCCACCCATATTAGTCGACTCTGGAATGATAATAAGTAAGTTTCTGTCGGGAGTATCTGACTTGGTAGTAAAAGAATGTCGTATGACTATGCTTGATAAACGTATGAATATTTCTTGTCTTATGATTTATGCCCAAAGAATGGAAGAAGAAAAACTCAAGGGGAGGTATAAGGAGAAGAAGGGGTTTTGAATAAATGATGGTAATTCCTCTCAAGAAAGGTTCGATGGACATGGTCATCTTACAGTACAACCAAGGCTTTCTAGACAAGGTCTTCTTGATGCTCCTCCAAGGTATAACCAAGAGAGGGTGGCTAACCATAAGCCTCAAGGAGAGAATGGTAGTGGATCTTCTATGACTAAGACTACTTGTGTGAATTGTGGAAGGAAGCATAACGGTAAACGCCTAACCGACGTGGATGGTTGCTATGGTTGTGGTGGAAGTGGTCACAAAATGAGAGATTGCCTAGTGCTTACGGCTAAAGGAATAGAGGGCAAGCAAGATCTTTCAGGATATGTTAAGTATGATAGAAGGCATACAGGTGAATGCCTAGCGGGGTCCAATATTTATTTTGATTATGGTAAGATGGACCACAAGATAAGGCATTGTCCTACAACTGCTAGAAATGAATGAGATAGTCGTCGTAGGTCTCAACCCTACCCTTTATCCGGTCTAGTTGGTTTGGATACTAGTGCTCCAAAGGAAGGTAGATTCTATGCCCCTCAAGCTAGAGATGGACAAGATTATCGTCCTGATATGGCTACCGGTATGTTGATAGTTTTCCTAATAGATGTTTATATTTTATTAGATCTCGGTGTTGCTTTTTCTTTTGTGACGCCTTATGTGGAAATGAGATTTGATATGCTCCCCGATGTATTGTTAGAGCCTTTTATGTCTCTACTCTTGTAAGTGATACTATTGTTATTAAGAGGACTAAAGAAAATGTCTTGTTTCCCTACCCTATAGAGTTACTCTTGTTAATTCGGTAGAACTTGAGATGATAGACCTTAATGTTATTCTCAGTAGGGATTGGTTGCATTATTTTATGTCTCTATTGATTGTAAAACTCGGATGGTTAGATATTAGTCTCCAATTGAGCCTATCCTAGTATGGAAGGGGAAGTTCCTATGCCTAGAGGTTAATTGCTCCTTATATAAAGGTTAGGAGGGTTATGACTAAAGGTTACTTTTACCACCTAGTTAGGGTGAAGCACATAGATTCATGTTTGACTAACTTTAAAAGGGCTAGTTATTTCTCTAAGATTAATCTTCGTTCGAGTTTTCACCAATTAAGGGTGAGAGGTAATGATATTCCATAGACGGCTTTCCGAACTCGGTATGGTCATTATGAATTTCTAGTGAGGTTGTTTAGTTTTACTAATGCTCCGGCAGTGTTTATGGACTTGATGAATAGATTGTTTAGGCAATACCTAGACATGTTTGAGAATAGTGTTGCATGTTCTTAAGGTTTGACAACTTTTTGCAAAATTTAACAAGTGTGAATATTGGTTAACATCTGTGTCTTTCCTTGGTTATATTGTGTCAAGCAAGGGTATTGAGTTAAGTCCTAAGAAAACGGATGCGGTCAAGAGTTGTCCTAGATCTTTAACTCTTTCGGATATTAGAAGCTTCTTGGGTTTGGCCGGTTATTATAGAAGGTTTGTTGAGGGTTTTCTTCCATTGCTTCTCCTTTGACGGCTTTGACTTAAAAGAAAGCTAATTTTGTGTGGTCAGAAGCTTGTGAGAAAAGTTTTCAATAGTTGAAAGATAGAATTACTTTCGCTCCGGTGTTGACCTTATCGAAAGGTATGGATGGTTTTGTGGTGTGTTGTGATGCGTCTAGAGTTGGGTTGGGATGTGTGCTTATGCAAAATGGTAAGGTGATTACCTATGCTTTAAGGCAACTTAAAGTCCATAAGAAGAATTATCCTACCCATGACCTTGAAATTAGCGGCGGTTGTTTTTGCCTTAAAGATGTGGAGGCATTACATATATGGGGTTCATGTTGATGTGGTTACCGATCACAAGAGCTTACAATATGTGTTTAGTCAAAAGGATTTGAATCTTTGCCAAAGGTGGTCGCTTGAACTACTGAAGGATTATGACATGAGTTTTCTTTATCACCCTGGCAAGGCCAATGTGGTAGCGGGTGCTCTTAGTAGGTTGTCTATGGGTAGTATGGCTCATAAAAGTGAAGAAAAGAAAGAGTTAGTTCGAGATGTTTATAGGTTGGCCTGTTAAGTGTTCAATTAAATGGACTCCACTAAGGGTGGTGTTATGGTTACAATGGGTTCAAATTGTCTTTGGTGACATATGAAAGCTAAACAAGGGCTTGATCCAATTTTATTGACTTGGAAAGAAGCGGTGCTTCAGGAATTAGTTGAGGCTTTCTCCCAAGGGGGAGATGGTTTGCTTAGATAGCAAGATTTTTGAGTGTTCCTAGTGTTTATGATTTTGGATCCTCTTGGAAATTCCACCTATGAAGGGTGTGATGAGATTGGGCAAGTAGGGAAACTTAGACCCCGATAAGTAAGGCACATACCCAATTTTGAGGGTATTGATAAAATTTTCTATGAGTTAGTTTTGCTGAGTGAGTTGGCTTTGGTGTTCCCGGTGTTTCATGTTTCCATGCTCAAGAAATGTGTCGGAAATCTGGGATCCATTATTCCCTTAGAAGGGTTGGGGGTTCATGAAAGTCTCTCATATGATGTTTCGGTGGAGATTCTAGACCAACAAGTTAAAAGGTTGAGAAACAAGGAAATAGCTTCTGTAAAGGTTTTGAGAAGGAACTATCTAGTTGATGGTGCTACTTAGGAGGCCGAAGCCGTATGAAGTCCCGCTATCCTAATCGTTTTCCTTCTACTCCTACCCTAGTTAGAGGTAAGTAGTTCGTCTTGAGTTTTTTTATTTTGGGAGTCATGTGAGTTATAGGTGTTTTTCCATGATATCTTAGGTTATGCATTTTCTTGAGAAATTCATGTTTAGTAAGAAAATGAGTTTTTATGATTGATTTCCTCATGTTGTTGTGCATTGAGTATGAGTTGCCTAGATGCTTCATGAGATGAATTGTTGAACATGCTTTAATTGTGCTTTTGAATGTAAAATGCATATTGATGATGAGTCCGAGATTGGGACTCAATTAGGGCTTTGTTTTGATAGATTTAGTGTACTCAAATTTCAAATTTATGCTATAAACTGATGTTAATGCCTTGATTTTCATGTATATGGATTAAGGGGCAAAGCAAGGAAATTAACAGGCAAAAAGGAAAAAATCAAGCTGAAGAAATGAAGAAGGGCGAGTCTGAGTATCGCTAAGAGCACTCGGTGTGCTGCCGAGTAGCTAATTTCATTGTCTAAAGTTCTAGTTTGCCAATCCTTGAGGGAAGAAACCAAGTCGGTGACGAAAAGGAGCAGTCGGCGAATAGCGGAGCAGTTTCGCGATGCAAGAGAGAACGCCCAAAGTTACAGAACGCGAGGATGCTAAGTGCAAAAGCAGGAAGGCGATATAAGAGAGCATTGGGTGGTTCGTCGAGTGGTTCGGCAAACCCTACTTACCTCGCCTAATGTCCCTTCGTGGCTTATTTTTGGCGACTATAAATTAGATTTTAAACAATTAATTTAAAAAAATCAAAAATCAATTTTTAGAATATTGTTAGTCTAGAACGGTTTTCTTAGTAGACTTGAAGGTTTTGATGCTCAATTTGGAAATTTTGCAAGTGGGTTTTGAATTTTCTTCAGATTGGAGCTTTGTAAAGATTGAATTCCTTTTACCCAGTTGATGGCGAATCAATTTGGTAATTGTTTTTTATGTTTTTATGAGTTTCGTCTTAAACCCCAATTCTTGGGGTGTGATCATGTGATTACGGGTTAAATTAGTGTATGGGTATTGTTAATTACTAGTTTAAATGCTATATTGAAGTGTGTTTAATCATTAAATTATGGTTTAATTTATTAATTGTAGTTGCAAATGCAGTTCTATTTTAGTGTTCTTAGCTTGCTCGAGAGAGAAGTTTTAGAACTATGATTATTGATTAATGATTTTTATGTATTGGGTAGATTTGGGTTTAGCTCGAGATAGTGAATCCTAAACCTAGTCCTACCCATCTTGCTTGAGAGAGAAGATGCATTAAGGTTTTGGGTTGTTCTTAATTGCTATGCTTGTTGATGTTCGAGAGCAATCACTTGAAGTGGAATAGTTGTTTGAGAGAAAGCTATTTCAATTATAGTCCAGCCTACCCACTGATATTTAGCTGTTTACTAGTAGTTTCAATTATCCATATATCAAAATTTGCCTATAATCGATCACATTCCGAGAATTCCTCTCTTTCATGTTATTCACTACTATTTTACTGCTCTATAACTGATAATTACATACCAAAAACCCTCATTTGACATTCATGTCACCCCTTTTTATTATATGCCTTTTTCTAATATTATCTATTCCTATAGCTAGTTAGATCACATCTATACTTCTTAATTGAATTTGAACATGTACCGCTCCCTTTGGGATTCGACTCCAACTCATTTGTTGGGTTTTATACTGCTTAACAATTGTTTGCACCTAGAATTGGATGAGGTGTGCTTGGAACGTTAATCAATTGGCTCCATGAAATTGTGTTGAGCATGCTTTTAGTTGGAGAAGGTAGTTCCTCGTATGAATATGAGAAATGTTGAGTTTTCATGCATAATGGGTTGTTAGATGTAGTTCCTACTTCCTTGTGTTGCATTGATTATTTTTGAGTTGGAGTTGAAGTTTCCTCCTTTAAATTGTCCATTATTTTGATGGTGTATGCATGATGGGCTGCTAGTCTTGAGTCTTTAGTACCAAAATCTATTTCCTGCTCGGGAGGAATACTAGATAAATTATCGGGGAAATCTTCCGGGAACTCATTAACCACGGAAACCGAATCAAGAGAAGCGATTTTGGACATGGTAAAAGCAACCTTTCGAGATCATCTTCCTAGCTTTAAGGTAGGACACAAATTGACCTCTAGGTATAGAATTTCATTCTTTCCACTCTAAGATAGTGTCATTTGGAAATTGGAATCTAACCACCCGAGTTCTACAATCTATAGAGGCGTAACATGCATACAACCAATCCATATCTAAGATAATATCAAAGTCTAACATGTCAAGCTCTACCAAATCAACAAGAGTAACTCTATGAGATAAGGAAACGAGACATCTTCTGTAAACCCTCCTAGCCACCACAGAATCACCAACATGAGTAGAGACAGAAAAGGGTTCTACTAACACTTCCAGAGGAACATCAAACCTCATTGCCACATAGGGCGTCACAAAAAATAAAGTAGCATCGGATCCAACAAGGCATACACATCAATAAGAAAGACTTTTAACATACCGATCACTACATCCGGGGAGCTCTCTTGGTCACCTCGGGTTTGGAGAGCTTAAAAGCAGTTTTTCTTTGGAGCATTGTAGTTTGAACCACTAGGAGGAACTTTCTTGTTCTCTCTTCCTTGAACCTTAACCATTGGACAATCTCTCATTTTGTGACCACTCTTTTCACAACTAAAGCAACCATCCATGCCAACTAGGCACTTACCATCATTCTTCCTTCCACACTTCGCACAAGTAGACCTAGTCACATAAGAAACACTACCATTACCTCCTTGAGGTTTAGGGTTGGATACCCTATCCTTGTTGACCCTTGGAGGAGCACTAGAGAAACCTTTGTTGGAATACCTTTGTCTAAACCTTGGTCGACCTTGTCCATCGGACCTAGCATTGGAGAAGTTCCCATCACCGGTCCTAGCTCTTTTCACCTCCATATTTTTTTCTTTAAGTTTCTCCTCCTCCATTTGTTGGGGATACACCATGAGACGTGAAATATCCACATCTTGCACAAGCATTGTCGTTCAACATTCTTTTCCTACCATGTCGGACAGTCCCATTACAAACTTATTCATCTTAGCCCTTGAATCCGCCACTATAGTTGGAGTATACTTGGATAGTTGGGTGAACTTTAAAGAATATTCCTTCACACTCATACTTCCTTGACAAAGGTTAATGCACTCTTTCATCATAGCCTCCCTCAACCCAAGGGGAAAGAAACTATCAAGAAAGGCCGATTTAAACATTTCCCACTCAACAGGACCCGCTCTTACCGGTCTTCCCTCCTTTCATTGATCATACCACACTTAAGCAACATCTTTCAATTGGTAAGAAACTAACTCCGCCTTTTCTTCGAATTCACCCCCATAATGGCAAGTACCTTATAGACCTCATCAATAAACTTCTTAGGATCCTCCTCCACTTTGGAGCCATAAAATTTCAGAGGGTTCATCCTAGCAAAGTCCCTCACTATTGAAGCCGCGGAATTCATATTAGGGTTCACGGGAGCAATAACCTCTCTATTTGCTTGAGCCATCACGGCTTGAGCCAAAACTTGAAAAGCTTCCCTAAACTCTGTATTATTAGTAACATTCTCGGCCAAAGAATCAACCGGAGCTTCAAGAGCTTGAGGAGGAGCTCCTTTATTCACATTATCTTCCTCATTCCTTCTAGCGAAAGCCCTTCGAGTAGTCATATCTTGTAGACCATTGAGTAAGGATTAAAAGAAATACCTTATAGAGTCAAACTCTATGGCACGACTTAAGAGTAATGAAAGAAGTGTCATTTCCTAAGCATCTTGTAGCTTCTCATTCATAAATGTGGCAAGATTCACACTCATGTACAAGATTGTACTAGATGTGGCTTATGAGACATAATCCTAGACCCATTCTGAACCTTGTGCTTTGATTACCAAGTTTGTCATGACCTAGGGGTACCCCCTAGATGTAACATGGCTATAGAACCTCGAAGGACTCCACAAAAGCCACTTAGCATATCATAACATAAATAATAGAACAATAAGAGTAAAAACGCATTTCAAGTATAAAATTTTCATAAAACAAAAACAGAAGTCTAGACTCTAAGTCTCCACATAGTCATCTATTACGATGTCTTGAATGAAAAGGGGCATAGCCCATACAACATTATTCTAAAGGGAAATACATGAAACGAAACAACAATATGGGAAAAGTTGTCCTCGAACCATGAGGATTCCCCAACAAGCTAGAAGAATAAGCAAGTCCAAGATTTTAGCCACTACGATGATCACCTTGAAAATCGGACCCTACACTTGGGAAAATGTAGGAAAGTAGGGGTTAGTACAAAAATGCACTAAGTATGATAGACATGCATAAAAACATTGAAAACGTGCAAAAAAGGACATTTTATTTGAAAGTATGCAATTTATCAACTTTAAAGATCATCATAAGGATAGTGGAAAAACATAAGTCATAAACATAATCAATACATAGGTCATCGTAACATAAGAGACACACTTTATAAATAACCTTAAAGCATACTTGTGCAATGCATGAATTAGACCCCATAAATCTCACCCATGCTAAGTAAACCTCTTTAGGCCATCATTCATATTCATCATATTTAAGACCTTGAAAACTCATTTAAAAGATCCTTGAGTAAAAATAGTTCATAATTCATATTCTTTTTCATATTATTATGGGGAATAATACTTAACCGACTGTTACACCCGAAAAACTAGTAGGTGAAACTACAGCCTTACGTGAGAGTTTTAGAGTTTGATGTGTGCGTTAATGTTGTAAAATGGATTGCCATACTTAGGATGAGGGGTTTAGGGGATAAACATCAAGGTATCATTCCCCAAGGACCAACCAAGGGTCCTTGAGGAGGAGCCTAAAGCCTAACCCCAAATCTGCCCAAAACTGCCCAAAGGTTATGACCTACGGATGGAACCTATGGGGCGTAGCTCCATCCACGCCTCTTGGGGGTGTCTCGTTGGTCAATAATCCAAATGGAGAGTTGCAGACAAGGACCTGCGGACCTGCAGGATGGCCAGTAGACCCACCCACAGTCTGTGGTTCATGGGAGTAGGTAATGACTTGTAGGCTGTCTAATTTCGGCCATTGTTAGGGTCTTTAGGTAAATTCCTTTTTAATTAAACATTAAGTGGAGTCATTTTATTAAACCTATTTAAGGGTTTTTAAGCTATTAACTAATCCTTACACCTCATAAATCCCAAGATCCCAAATCATAACCAACTTTCCCCCAAATAATTCTCTCTCTAGAACTCCAAAGACGAAGAAGAAAAAGTTGAAGTCTAAGGTTGAAGGATCCATCATTTCTACCCACTTTCATGAGGAATCTTGAACAGGGTATGGTAGATTTTCATCTATGGGTAGCCTTCACCCATCGATTCCCTTCAAAACTCAATTTCACAACTTGAAATTCCCCCAAAAAGCTAGGGTTTTACTCCAAGTCATTGATTCACCTCAAAACGATTTTAATGGTTAAACTCCTTTTTGTTATGATTATATTGATGATTTTCTACTATTTTTATAATAAATTCCTCAAGAATCCACGAAATATCCTAATTTCTCAAATTGGACCTAAAGTATGGGTGTTGAGTGATGCAAGTAGAATGTTATAATTTTATGAATGTTATGAATTGATTTAGTTGAATTATGTATTAATTGAAGAATTCTTATGGTTTCTATGTTTAACTTTCCCCAAGAAACCATGAAATCCCCATGTCCCAAATCTATGAACTTGTGATTTGGGTGAATTGTTGAAAGATAAATATCATGAGAATGTGCTTATAGTAATTGAACTATTTCAATCATGCTATTTTCCATGCCTAATGTAGTAATTCTAGGTGTGTTGAATGAATGTGATTCATGGTCCTTAAAGGGTAAATTATGTGAATTTTGTATGATCTTGATGTTTCTGTACATGCTTTATGAATACTTGAGAATAAAGTGATTATGATAATGATGTAATGGTGTTGTTGTGGAAAGGTTATTAATACACACACTTATTAATGAAGTATGAATGAAGTTATATGATTATGACAATGATGTTGTGTTGATTGAAAGACTATTCTCAATTGTACATCTATGAAATATAATGACATGTTGTGAAAGGTTTTCTCACAATATGTGTATTCCTAGTTAAAAGTCTATTCTCACCTTTGAATCTATGAGCTATCTTATGAATGAATGTTGGGATGACATGGATGCCCTCACGTGAGTTGAGGTGGGGTATCTAGTAATAATCTCTTATTTCCATTATAATAAACTAAAGTAATGAATGTTAAGTACTCCGTGGGGAATAATGCTAAGAATCGAGTGGATATTTATTGAGATGGATAGTCATACGTGAGTTGGGAGGGGTATCCAGTAGCAATCTCTTGAGATGGATTCCCATACATGAGTTGAGGCGGGGTATCTAGTATCAATCTCCTTATCCCATAAACTATGTGCCCTCATAGGTTATAGCTAGTGGATCCACCTAAACTAAATATTAATGGTCCTACCTTAGGCAAGTAGGACAACTCTTTTCGGTGTGAGCGACACCGGATTCCATGATTTGCTCACATGGTATATGTCGGTTAAGGCTTACCCTAACAATGAATGATAATGAACTATGACTTCTCAAGAATACACTACTTAGTGTGGGTGGGGGTATGAGACTTCATCCATGCGTTGCACAAGTAGGCTTTGAGAATGGTTATGGTGTCTTCCTTAATATTATAATGCTTTATGAAATAAACTTATAATGATACTACTAAGTGTGTTGATATGAAGGCTAAATGTAATGAAGTATGCTTAATGTGGATTGTTGCTATGGGTTGTTTTCCTTTATATGACTTATTAAATGTGAAGGTATTCTTGTTTGTGAGTATTGACTATGGATGAGGTCAAAGAATGGTAAGTATGATTAGGTTGGCCTAAAAGTGGTATTTAGTATAGATGGGGGCATGGGACTTCATCTATGCATTGCACAAGTATAACTTAGGCTTACTTATGAGATAGTTCTATTTTGATATGATGATTTAAGTTTTGACTATGATAACATGCACTATGACCACTCAAGAAGCTTTACTTAGTATAAATGGGGGTATGGGACTTCATCTATGCATCGTACAAGTAGACTTTGAGGGTGCTTATGGTATGTTTTATTATGATATGATGATCTATATGTTGAATATGCTTATGTCTTATGTTTTTACAATAATATTCATGATGATTCTTAAACTTGGCATAGCATAATTTTCAACTAAAATTCTCTTTTTATCATATTTTAAAGGTTTTTATGCATGACTATCATACTTATTGCATTTTTGTACTAACCCATATTTTATATATTTTTATATAAATGTAGGTTCCGGTTCTTAAGGGGATTCTCTATTGGTTCATGCTTGAATTGACTATTCTCCGAGTTTGTGGTGAGTCCTCAAGATTCGAGGAGGTATGAGTCATTAGTAGTTTCTTTCGAGTCATTTTATGTTTCGGATTTTGTTGAAGGGTTGTGACCCTATTGTTGATTCAAAGATTGTATTAGATGGCAAATTGAGACAAGATAGACTTCCACTTGTTTTTATAAAAGACTTCGATTGTATGGATAAATGTTTTAAATTCAGCACCATTTTCTATTATCTTATGTTATGATATGCTATGAGGTTTGTATGAGGCTTTTCAGAGTCTTGTACGCCGTGTCACATCTAGGGGCTACTCCTCAGTCGTGAAAAATATAGTATCAGAGCACAAGATTTTAGGATAATTCTAGGATGATGTCTTATAAGCCACGTCTAGTAGAGTCTTGTTCATAGTGTGAAGCACGCCACATTTATGAATGAGAGGCTATAAGATGTTAAGAAACTACACTTCTTTCATTATTCTTAAGTCGTGCCATAGAGTGTAACTCTATAAAGTCCATTTCCTAATCTGTCTTTTATGTCTTCGGGATATGAATACACGAAGGGCTAACGCAAGGAGAATGGAGGATAACAATGTCAATGAAGAAGCTCCTCAAGAGAATCAAGCTCCGATTAACCCTCTGGCTATGTCGGATGTGGAAGTTAGGTCGGCTCTTATAATATTGGCCCAAGCTGTGACAACTCAAGCCGAAGCTATGACGGCACAAGCCAATAGAGGTGTTGGGACTCATGTGAAACCTAGTGTGAATTCCATGTCTTTTAGATTGAGGGATTTTGTTAGAATGAATTCTATCGTGTTTCTTGGTTCCAAAGTGGGAGAGGATCCTCAAGAATTTGTGGATGAGGTTTACAAGGTAGTTGATGCTATGAGGGTGACTTCGGTAGAAAAAGTGGAACTAGCCGCTTATCAATTGAAGGATTTTGTTAAAGTTTGGTATACTCAATGGAAGAAAAATAAGCCGGTAGGAGTAGGTCCCATAGATTGGAAGGTGTTTAAGAAAGCATTCATTGATAGGTTCTTTCCCCGTGAGTTGAGGGAAGCTAAGGTGGAAGAATTCATTAACCTTAGGTAAGGTAGCATGAGTTTTCAAGAGTATGCCTTTTAATTTACCCAACTATCCAAGTATGCTCCATCTATGGTGGCAGATCCCAGGGATGAGATGAGTAAATTTGTGACGAGTGTGTCTGACTTAGTAGAAGAAGAATGTCGTACGACAATGCTCCATGATAACATGAATATCTCTAGGCCTATGGTGTATGCACAACTAATTGAGGAGCTTAAACTCAAAAGAAAGAATAGAGAGGCAAAAAGATCTAGGTCTGATGAACAAGGTAAACCATGGTTCAAAAAGAGCTCCTCGAACCAAGATTTCCCAATGGTAAACAAGGATATGGTGTCTAACCCTAAATCTCAAGGAGGAAATGGAGGCGGTACTTCTTTTGAAAGATCTACAGGTGCCAAATGTGGGAAGCAACATATGGGCAAGTGCCTAGACAGCACAGATGATTGCTTTGGGTGTGGAAAGAAGGGTCATAAGATGAGAGATTGACCAACACTCATGGAAAAAGGGAGAGAGGCTAAGAAAGCTTCTCTTAGTGATCCGGATCCCAATGCTCCAAAGTATGGTCGCTTTTGTGCACTCCAGTCTAGAGAGGACAAGGGAGTCAATCCAAATGAAGGCACCGGTATGTTGATAGTGACCTTTTGATTCAATGTTTTATTAAGATCCCTCTGTTATTTGTTATACTTTGACGTTAGCCTTAGTAGGGGCTTACTCCCAGGAAGGAGATGGTATGCTTATATAGCATGATTTTTGAGAGTTTCGATATCCTTATCCCTTTCTTCTATTCCTATTCTAGCTTGCGACAAGGTGTTCCTCGTGGTTTGTTTCATGATTTGGAGTCATCGGTAATATATGCGTTTCCATGATTTCCTTATGTTATGCATGTTCTTGATGAATTAATTGTTTAGAAAGAAAATTAGTTTTTATGATTTATGTCCCTCATGTTGATGTGCATTTAGTATGAGTTGCCTATATGCTTCATGAGATGAATTCTTCAACATTCTTTAATATGCTTTTGAGAGTAATTGCATAATTTAATTCATGGGGTTGAGTTGAGCATGCCTTTAGTTGGAGAAGATAGTTCGTCCTACGAATTAAAGAAATGTGAAGTTTGCATGCATAATGGGTTGTTAGATGTAGTTCCTACTTCCTTGTGTTGCATTGAGTATATTGAGATGGAGTTGATGTTTCCTCCTTTGAATTGTACAATATTTGATGTTTCATGCATGATGGGCTGCTAGTCTTGAGTCTTTACATCCGTAAGGTGTCTAGATTGTCATTCGAAGATGAATGTTCCCAAGGGGGAGATAATATAACACCCAGAAAACTAGTAGGTGAAACTAGATCCTTACATGAGAATTTTAGAGTTTGATGTGTGGGTTAATGTTGTAAAATGGCTTGCCATACTTAGGATGAGGGGTTTAGGGGATAAACATCAAGGTATGACTCCCCAAGGACCAACCAAGTGTCCTTGACGAGGACCCTAAAGCCTAACCCCAAATCTGGCCAAAAATGCCCAAAGTTGGTGACCTACGGATGCGACCTATGGGGCGTAGGTCCATCCATACCTCATGGGGGTGTCTCGTTGGTCAGGGACCCAAATGGGGAGCTACAGACAAGAACCTACGTACCTGCAGGACGGCCAGTAGACCTACCCATTGTCCGTGGGTCATGGGTGTAGGTCTGCAGGCTGTCTAAGTTCAATGTGAGGGTCTTTAGGTAAATTTCTTTTTAATTAATGATTAAGTGGAGTCGTTTTATATCATTTTAATTGACCTATATAAGGGTTTTTAAGCTATTAACTAACCCTTACACCTCATAAATCCCAAGACCACAAATCATAACCAACTTTCACCCAAATAATTCTCTCTCTAGAACTCCATAGAAAAAGAAGAAGAAGAAGAAGAAGAAGTTGAAGTCTAAGGTTGAAGGATACATCTTTTCTACCCAATTTCGTGAACAATCTTCAACAAGGTATGGTATCTTTTAATCTATGGGTAGCCTTTATCCATAGAGTCCCTTCAAAATTCAATTTCACAACTTGAAATTCCCCAAAAAAGTTAGGGTTTTACTCCAAGTCATGGATTCACTTCAAAAACGATTTTAATGGATTAATTGCTTTATGTTTTGATCAAATTGATGATTTACTACTGTTTTTATGATGAATTCCTCAAGCATCCATGAATTACCCTAATTTCTCAATTCGGATCCTAAAGTGTGGGTGTTGAGTGATGCAAGTAGAATGCTATAGTTTTATGAATGTTATGAATTGATTTACTTGAATTAAGTATTAATCGAAGAATTCTTATGGTTTATATGTTGAATTTCTCCCAAGAAACCATGAAATCCCCATGTCCCCAATCTATGAACTTGTGATGTAGGTGAATTGTAGAAAGATGAATATCATGAGAATGTTCTTATAGTAATTGAACTATTTGAATCATTTTATTATCCATATCTACTATAGTAATTCTCGGTGTGTTGATTGAATGTGAACCATGGGCCTTGAATGGCAATTTTTGAGAATTTTGTATGATCTTGATGTTTATGTACATGCTTTATGACTACTTAAGAATAATGTGATTATGATAATGATGTAATGGTGTGTTTTTGGAAAGGCTATTCACTACACACACTTATGACTGAAGTATGAATGAAGTTATATGATTATGACAATGATGTAGTGTTGATTGAATGTGTGTTCTCAATTGTACACTTATGAAATATAATGACATGTTGTGAAAGGTTTTCTCACAATATGGGGATTCTTAGTTGAAAGGCTATTTTCACCTTTGAATATATGAGTTATCTTATGAATGAATGTTGGGATGAGATGGATGCCCTCACGTGAAGTGAGGTGGGGTATCTAGTAATAATCTATTATTTCCATTATAATGAACTAAAGTAATGAATGTTAAGTACTCCGTGGGGAATAATGCTAAGAACTGAGTGGATATTGATTGAGATGGATATTCATACGTGAGTTGAGGTGGGGTATCTAGTAGTAATCTCTTGAGATCAATGCCCATACGGAGTTGAGGCAGGGTATCTAGTAGCAATCTTCTTATCCCATAAACTATATGCCCTCGTAGATTATAGCTAGTGGATCCACCTAAGCTAAATGGTAATGGTCCTACCTTAGGAAAGTAGGACAATATTTTCTGTGTGAGCAACACCGGATTCCATGATTTGCTCACATGGTCTTTGTCGGTTAAGGCTTACCCCCACAATGAATGATAATGAACTATGAATTCTCAAGAATGCACTACTTAGTGTGGGTAGAGGTACGAAACTTCACCCATGCATTGCACAACTAGGCTTTAAGAGTGGTTATGGTGTCTTCCTTAATATTATAATGCTTTATGAAATATGCTTATGATGATGCTACTAAGTGTGTTGATATGAAGGCTAAATGTAACAAAGTATGCTTAAGGTCAATTGTTTCTATGGGTTGCTTTCATTTATATGACTTATTAACTGTGAAGGTATCCTTGTCCATGAGTATTAATTAAGGATGAGGTCAAAGAATGGTGAGTATGATTAGGGTGGCCTAAAAGTGGTACTTAGTATAGATGGGGGTATGGGACTTTATCTATAAATTTAACAAGTATAACTTAGGGTTACTTATGAGATGGTTCTATTTTTATATGATGATGTAAGTATTGACTATGATAGCATGAACTATGACCACTCAAGAAGCTTTACTTAGTATAGATGGGGGTATGGGACTTCATCTATGCATCGCACAAGTAGACTTTGAGGGTGCTTATCGTATGCTTTATTATGCGATGATGATCTTTATATTGAATATGCTTATGTGTTATGTTTTTACACTAATGTTCTTGATGATTCTTAAACTTGGTATATAGCATGATTTTCAACTAAAATGCAATTTTAGAATGTTTTAAAGGTTTTTATGCATGTCTATCATACCTAGTGCATTTTTGTACTAACCCATATTTTCTACATTTTTCACATAAATGTAGGTTCCGGTTCTTTAGGTGATTCTTCATTGGTTCAATCGTGGATTGACTATTCTCCGAGTCTGTGGTGAGTCCTCAAGATTCAAAGACGTATGAGTCATTAGTAGTTTCTTTCGAGTCATTTTATGTTTCAGATTTTGTTGAAGGGTTGTGACCCTATTGTTGATTCGAAGATTTTATTAGATGGCTAATTGAGACAAGTTAGACTTCCACTTGCTTTTATAAAAGACTTCGATTCTATGGATAAAAGTTTTAAATTCGGCACCATTTTCTATTATCTTATGTTATGATATGCTATGAGGCTTGTATGAGGCTTTACGTAGTCTTGTACGTTGTGTCACATCTAGGGGGTACTCCGGGGTCGTGACATCGACATGAGACCATGTGAGCTATACATGATCCCCTGGTGTTATCCACACCGAGAAAGGGTTGTCCTACTTGCCTTAGGTAGAACCATACTCTTAGCTTAGTTTGATCCACTAGAAAAATATCTATGGGGGCACATAGTTTATGGGATAAGGATATTTCTACTAGAAACCCGGATTCAACTAGCGTAGAAGGCTTCCATCTCATGAGACATACTTTGGGAACACGGAGTCAACTAATGTAAAAGGATCCCATTGGAAGCCAGACTCAACTAATGTAAAAGCTTCCATTTCATATACAATATCCATTCGGTGCTAATACTTAATTCCTACGGAGTACGTATTAAGTCTTGACTTAAGTTCATATTCATGGAAGAATCTCTTGACAGTCAATCCAACATAATTCATAGGATAGCTCTTAGATCATGCGTAAGAATAACTTTTCACCGTCCATGTCTACATATAGATTGAATAGGTGAGAAAGCCTTTCAACCTTAGAATCTTCATATTGTGAGTAAACCTTTCACATTATATCATATTCATGCATAAGTGTGTATATGAAAACATCTCTTCAACAACACAACAACTACATCAGAATCATAGACACTTCACTCTCAAAGTGTTCTTAGAGCATATACATAAACTTCATAAAACATGCATAATATCATATCTTGCCCTTTCATGGGTCAAAGATCATATCAAATCAACACATCTAGAATTACTACATTAACATGGATATCATTATAATTCAAGTAATCAAATCACTACATGCATAATCTCATAATATTCTTCTTTCATCAACAAAACCACATCTCAAGATCATAATTGGGAAATATGGGGATTCATGGGTTCTGGGGATTTCGACATAAAAACCATAAGAAATCATCAATTCATACAGAATATAACATAATTCAATCATTAGAATTGATTTTTAAATGAACCCATGACTTTGGAATAAATTCCTAGTTTTTGGGGATTTCTATCATTTGAAATTGGGATTTTGAAGCGGCTCCATGGATGAATTATTTCCATGGATGAAGAGCTACCATACTTTATCAATGCAATCCAATGAATTGGTGAGAGGAACCTTGCTTCTTAAGCCCTAGATCCAACTTCCTTCTTCTTCTTCTTCTTCTAGTTCTGGGGAGAGAATTTTGGTGAGGATGAAGTTTTGGGAATTGATTTGGGTTTTACGAATAATGAGTTGAATGACTTAATTTAAGGGTCTAAAATCCTTATATAGGTGGTCTAAATTAGGCTAAAACGACATCACTTAATATTAATTAAAACAAGAAAACCCCAAAGTGCCCCTAAACTAACTCCTCAAAATAGCCCCCAGGTCACCACCTACAAAACCCCGATCACGGGGCGTAGGTGGACCTACAACCCATACTGGTTAGGCGTGGTTTGGTGACTGGGAGTCTGAAACTTGGGCTTGGATCCATGACTCCACCAATGAGGCTTGGACCCACCCACAGGGCGTGGGTCCTGTCGTGGTTCACACTGTTTGGTCAATTTCTAGGGGTCCTCCTCAATAGCCCATGGTTGGTCCTTGAGGGATGATACCTTGATGTTCTAACACGAAATACTCTAATATAAGTACGGGAAGTTACATTCATGACTCTAACCCTTACGTTAATCTCTAGTTTAGCCTACTAATTTCCAGGGTGTTACAGTTATGATTAGCAAGGCC
Source organism: Solanum stenotomum (assembly GCF_019186545.1). NCBI lineage: Eukaryota > Viridiplantae > Streptophyta > Magnoliopsida > Solanales > Solanaceae > Solanum > Solanum stenotomum. The sequence continues at coordinate 17,131,126 of NC_064291.1, read as the reverse complement.
ATGGATGATTCAAGTCAATGAGAGAACCTTTTCCACTCCAAGTGCCTCATCAAAGATAATGTGTGTTCCTTGATCATTGATAGTGGGAGTTGTGCCAATGTTGGTAGCACCGCTTTCGTGGAATTCTTGAAACTTCCTTGCACTAAGGATACTACACCTTACAAGCTTCAATTGTTGAGTGAGTGTGGAGAATTGAGGGTTTATAGACAAGTGTTGATCAATTTCTAAATTGGGATGTACCAAGATGAGATTTTATGTGATGTAGTCCCGATGTAAGCTTGTCATGTACTACTCGAAAGACCTTAGAAATATGATTGTTCAACCAAACATGAGGGGAAAACCAACAAAAGATGTGGAAGTCAAGGGCAATGAAGATGAAGAAAGGAGGTAGTTGAGGGGAAAGGCCCGAGTGTTGTTGGCTAAGTACACAGAGATAAGGGAGGAAGTAGAGGCTGAAAATTCTTTGATCCTTATCACACATAGGGATCATGTGTTGCAAACTAACCAATCTCATTCTTCTCTCCCCCATTCTATTTCCCTTATTTTGCAGAATTATGAGGATGTCTTCCCAAAGGAGTTTCCAAGTTGATTAACCCCTCTTCGGGGAATTGAGCACCAAATTGATTTCATGTCGGGCTCACAATTGCCACACAAATTGGGTTATCGAAGTAATCCTGAGGACAACAAAGAGCTACAAAGGCAAGTTTAGGAACTTCTCAACAAAGGCTATGTGCGAGAAAGTATGAGTTTATGCACCGTTCTAGTTCTATTGTTCTAAAGAAAGATGGAACATGGCCCATGTGTGTTGAATTTTGGGCCATCAACAAGATCACGGTATAGTATCGTCATCCTATCCCTAGATAAGATGATATGTTTGATGAACTCAATGGTTCTTGTATGTTTTCAAAGATTGGTCTTAGGAGTGGTTATCAGCATATCCGAATGAACCATGGTGATGAATGGAAAACAGCATTCAAGACCAAGTTTGGTCTATATGAATGGTTGGTTATGCCTTTCGGTCTCACTAATGCTCCTAGAACTTTTATGCATCTCATGAATCATGTGATGAAGCCCTTCATTGGGAAGTTTGTGGCTGTCTATTTTGATAATATCTTGATTTATAGTAAAACCATGCATGAGCATATAGATCGTTTGAGATATATGTTTCATATGCTTAAAAAGGAACAACTTTATTCTAATCTTGAAAAGTATACATTTTATGTTGATAAAGTTCTTTTCTTGGAATTTGTTGTGAGTTCAATAGGGGTTAAGGTTGATGAGTCTAATATAGACGCTATTAAGAATTGGCCAATTTCGAAGTCCAAAAGGCATGTTAGAAGATTTCATGGGTTGGCTAGTTTTTATAGGTTGTTTGTTAAAGGATTTAGTACCATAGTCGCTCCCTTGACCGATGTAATCCGAAAGGATAAGCGTTTTAAGTTTGGGGAGATCAAGACAATATTTTTGAGGTTTTTAAATCAATGATTAACTCCACTCCTTTGTTGCAATTACCTGATTTTGAGAAATTACTTGAAGTTGAATTTGATGCTAGTAAAATAGGCATTGGAGCAATCTTAATGCAAGACCAAAAGCCCATTGCTTATTTTAGTGAAAAGCTTAAAGGTGCAAGTTTAAACTATTCCACTTATGATCTTGAATTGTATGCTTTGATTAGAGCATTGGTTAATTGGCAACACTACTTGTGGCCCAAAGAATTTGTCATTGACCGACCACGAGTCCCTAAAGCATATTCGGGCCCAAGTAAGGTTGAACAAAAGGCACGCCAAATGGATTAATTCCTTGGAAGTTTTCCTTCTGTAATTCAATACAAAAAGTGGAAGGAAAATGTGGTGGCCGATGCCTTGTCTAGGAAACATGTGTAGATAAATACATTATCTTCTAAATTGCTTCGCTTTGAATGTTTGAAGACAATGTATCCCAAAGATCCCATGTTTTCTCAAATCTTCCAAGATTGTGAGGAATGGGAGAGGGAAATGTGGCTTAGGTATAGATCTTCTACTCCATATTCTAAATTTGATGGTTTCTTGTTCAAAGGCAAGACACTATGTGTGCCTATGAGCTCTTGGAGAGAACTATTTGTGAGGGAGGCACACAATGGCGGATTAATGGGTCATTTTGGTGTTGATAAAACAAGGGGAATTCTCGAGGAACAATTCTATTGGCCTAAGATGCACAAATATGTTGTTCGAATTTATGGCCAATGTATTAAATGTCAGAGTGACAAGTCATTCCTCCTTCCCCATGGTTTATACACTCTACTCCCCACCCCTCAAAGACCTTGGCTTGATATTTCAATGGATTTTGTTTTGGGTTTGCCAAGGACAAAAAGATGTACAGATAGCATCTTTGTTGTTGTTGATCGATTTTCAAAGATGGCTCATTTCATTCTATGTCATAAATGTGATGATGCTTCCAATGTGGCTTTTTTGTTTGTTGAAAACGTTGTTAAATTGCATGGAATTCCTCAAATCATCATAAGTGATAGGGACCCAAAATTCCTTAGTCAGTTTTGGAAAGAATTGTGGGGTAGACTCGGTACTAAGTTGTTGTTCTCAACTTCTTGTCACCCACAAACCGACAGCCAAACTGAAGTTGTGAATAGGACATTAGGTTCTATGCTTCGTGCCGTGGTACATGGGAGTTATTCATAAAACTATTGGCATGACTCCTTTCGAAGTGGTTTATGGTTTTAATCCCGAAACCCATTTAGATCTCAGTCCTCTTTCTCAAGATTTGTCCTAAGCTTAGATGGGAGCAAAAGAGCGGAAGCCATGAAGAAATTTCACGAGAAGGTGAGACTTTGCCTAGAAAAGAAAAACCAAGAGGTAGCAAAAATTGCGAACAAGGGTCGCAAGAGGATTGTGCTAGAACCGGGTGATTAGGTGTGGGTGCATTTTCGCAAGGAGAGATGGTCCATTTCAAGCACTTGAAAGACTGAATGATAATGCATACAAAATTAACCTTTCTCTAGAGTATCAAGTTCACAACACCTTCAATGTTTGCGTCGTTTCTCCATTTTCAACTCTTGATGATGATGATCCATCGAATTTGAGGACAAATTCTTTTCAAGAAGGAGAGAATGATGTAATTCGGATTGAACCAAGGTCATTCACTTGAAGTCAACCTCAAGACCTTCAAAGGATGCAAGGTTTGTTCATGAATTTAGAGGTCCTTGAGCTTGTGTTGATGGCAAAGAAAGGTTTCCATGCCTTGAAGATCGATTGGGGAAGTCAAGGGAAGATATTCGACGAAACTGCCACTTTAGGATAGTAGGAGCGATTCGGCGAGTCGCCCAATGGCTTCGGTAAGGACCCCAACTCGCCAAATGTTCCAGAAGGCTTCAAGGGAGGGGTCACCTCACCGAACCAGTTGGTGACTTGCCGAGTTCCTAAGGCGAGCACGACACAACTCACCCTTTATCCTTTTTGGGCCACTTTTGGGCCTCTTATGTAATAATTGCCTAAAGCTATAAATAGCTAGTTTAGGTCCTATTTTTCGGTAGACTATATGAATATTGATATTTTGAAACTCTTGTATTAGTGTTGAGAGCTTGGTACAAGCTTTGGTTAATTATTGCTTTGAAACGTTGGTTTCGCAGAGAATTCAATTTCCTCGAGGTCATCGTAAGAGTTAGGTGCTTCTTGTAGGATTAACGGATTGAGGTCTTAAGGTTTATTATACCTTTTGGTTGCTTTCTATTTTCTCTTTATGTGTCTATCTATATATCTTTATTTCTTGCCTTTCATTTTCGCATTTTATCTGTAATTCGTAGCGAGAATTACATCAATTTCTTCTTCTAAAAGTTTCTATATATATGTAATAATAAAGCTAAAATAGAAAATATCGAGTGACACCTTTCTTAGCAATTGATTCTTATTTGTTCTTATCAATTTTTCTGACATTTTTGTTATATTTTTCTTAAAATAATTGTTGCCTCGGATTTATTTATATTTTTCAGCATTTTTTCAATTTTAAAACATTGTAAATTTTATGTTAAAAACTTATAAACCATAAAAAATGATTTATTTGACTGCTATCATCACCGATACTATTAATTTCTTTTACTTCTTTCCTTAATTTTCATCTCAATATGTTATAGGAATGAAAAGAAAATTATTATTTTTGAAAACTAAAGGTTAAAAGTATAATTTTATTATGATTAAGGAAAAAATATATAATTTCAATATCTCATAACCACATTTAATATATTAAAGATTACTTGAATTGTTGTAAATGGAAAAGGACTCACCATTTAAGGAATCATCATTTTTTAAAATTTTGAATCATTTCTTCTTCTAAAAGTATGCTACACTAAAATACAAACTTCAAGGAAAAACAATGATAAACGAAATAATTAAAATAATATAAGCATCTTCAGTCTTCACTTCTGACTTTAAAATTACAAATTTAAGTGACCGAGAAAACAAATTATGTGAAAAACATCTACGAAAGAGCAAAAAATTGTAGCATTGCGTAGATGTTGTGTCGACATCAGGTTGCCTAATATTAATTATAACTATATATTAAATAAATTAAATCATGTCATATAAAGTTTTAATATTAAACTAGTAAACTTAGCCGCGCCACGCGCGGTGTAAAAAAGTTTTATTTTTCTTTTTTAATTTTCAAATTCAAATAGATTAGATAACAAAATTTAAAACTTAGATTTGTAATTTTAATTTGTTTCATGAATTAATTTTATATAAAAAAAAATCCTTAAATTAGCACTATCTAATACCTATACTTTTTTTTGGTTGAATAGTACCTATTCGTTTATGTTAGTTATAATATAATAATTAAGAATATATGACTTTATTATCCATTTGAATGAATTCTCAAAATTAAATATGGTCACCTTTGATATTTTGTAAAAATTTAAAGTGAGACTTTTTAGTCTTTTAAAATTTTTAAAAATATATCAAAAGAATTAAAATAGTAACACATCCAAACACACTCTTAGAAATATGAAAATTTATTTGTAATACATAAGCAGCCTATAATTTGAAGATTTAAAAGAGTACTTCAATTGTATATTAAAATTTAAAGTTTTTTCGCTATATGTTGATTCTTTGGAAAGGAAATGGGTGATAGATGATTTTAGTTCTGCTAAATATTTTTTGGTGATATAAGATTAACAAAAAAATATAAAAAATTGTTATATATTGTGGTTAAAATACAGAATAAAATATGTAATAAATGAGCAATTATAAAAGAATGATGAAAGGTTTTATGTTATAAAGATTTAAAAATAATTCTTATAATATCTAGTAAAAGCTTATAATTAGACTCTTGGGTTTTTTTAAAAAATAAGGTAAATCTAAAATACAATTGTTCACAAATAGTAGGAATGTTTATAATTATTAACGATAAATAATATTTCTGTAAAATTAAAATGTAAGAGAAAAAGTTAAGTATGTTGTAAAACTTAAGAAAAAAAGAACAATATAAAGAGGAAGAGAAGAATAATATAAGACAAGAGGAACAATATAAGATAATCTTCTTTCTTTCAAGTGTATTCAAAATTATTCTCAACACCCCCTATTTATAGGATTACATCGAGGAATACCAAAGGGTGTCATAGAGATTACATTAAACCTTGAGAATTACTACCCATTAAGGAGGAAATAAACCTAAGAGTTATGGTCATCCATTTAACCATATTATCCACAACATTGCTATCAATAAAGGATGAAATTAACTAGGGAGTTATGGTCATCCATTTGACCACATTACTACTCATAAAGTAGCAAATTAACCAAGGAGTTATGGTCATCCATTTAACCCCCAAAATGATTTACAACACTCCCCCTTGGATGACCATTGATAGATAATATGCCTCGTTAAAAACTTACTAAGAAAAAACCCCGCGGGAATGAAATCTTAGTGAAAGACAAAATAGTACACATATCGTGTAATACACTTTGTTAGTTGCCTCGTTAAAAACCTTGCCAGGAAAACCCATTGGGACAAAACCTAGGCCAAGGGAAAAATAGTGCAGCGCGTAGTTTACTCCCGCTATTGCAAACATCATTTAATTTTGTGGAGACAACGTGTCACGACATGAGAGCATCCCCTAGTCATAACACGGCTTACTCAACCCCAAAGGGGTCTTGTACAAGCCTCATAGCATTCTTGAACATAAGATCATAGGAAAATAGAGATAAATTTAAAACATTCTTTACAATCAAAGACAGTTTCATTCAAAAGCAAGCGGAAGACTTTCAAGACTTTATATACTATGTCTCAAACCATCTTAATACTTCGAATAAAACATTGGCACTTAGCCCATACAAAAGCTTAACATAAACTAAAAGACATAAAGGAACAAAGTGGGTTTTGTCCTCGAAACTATGAGGACTCACCAAGTCTTCATCTTCAAGCACCTTAGAAACCTATCCTTCAAGCATAGTACACCATTATCTCCAAACCCTACACTTTTGTAAAAAAGGGAGAAGAAATATGGGTTAGTTCATTAGATGTACTAAGTATGGAAGCCATGCAAAAACATGCTTAAAACGAATATTTTCTTTAGAAGTCATGAAATATGCCATTTTTGTAAAACTTCATGAACATTGATAAAGGAGGCATAATATAAGTCACAATCAACATGCAAGTCACATTTTCACATTAGAACATAATCCACATATAAACCTTTACCTTTATCATAAGCCTTCACCTCAAGTAACCCTCAAGCTATACCTTGTGCAATGTATGGATAGCGTCCCATACCACCACCCACACTAAGGCACCACCTTAAGGTCACCAAACATTAACTCACCGTTCATTCTTTACATCTTTACACAATAAAAAATATAAGAGACATAAATAATACATAAGTCACATCATCACATTAAGACCAACATCTAAGAAAACTCTAAGTCATGATTGTGCAATATGAAAGTAGAATCCCATACTACTTATTACTCACACTAAGTACTCCTTTGAAGTCACCATAGACAAGGCACATTCATATACAATAAGCCATGACAAGGAAGTAACTCATAATACAATCCAAGTACAACATGCATCATCTCATTCATATAAGACAACATTCTTCATTAACTTCATTACATTAAAAGAACCTTTATTCATTAGACCTTTAGCCAACATTCTCATTAATATCATCATAAGAGCCTATTCATTTCATTAACATTATAAGCAACACACCATAACCTCCCTGAAATGCCTAATTGTGCAATGCATAGATGGGGTCCTATACCACCACCCACATTAATGAGTGCATTCTTAAGAAGCCATAGTTCATTAACATTCTTTGTGGGGGTAAGCCTTAACCGACATAAATCATGTGAGCAAGTCATGGAATCCCGGTGTCAACCTCACCGGATAAGGGATTCCTACTTGCCTAAGGTAGGACCATTGTTCTTTAGCTTAAGTGGATCCACTAGCTAGACCTATGTGAGCACATTATTATGGGATAGGGAGATTGCAACTAGATACCCCGCCTTAAATCACGAATGAGCATCCATCTCAAAAGATTGTTACTAGATACCCCGCCTCAACTCCCGGATGAGCATCCATCTCAATTCATATCCTCTCGGTGCTTAGCATTATTCCCCAGGGAGTACATCACATTCATTGCATTAGTTCATTATGGGATACGAGATTTTTACTAAACACTCCGCCTTAACTCATGGATGAGATTCCATTTCAAACCCAACATTCATTAAAATAGGATATAGGGATTGTTACTAGATACTCCTCCTCAACTCCCGGATGAGCATCCATCTATTCCCAACATTCATTCATTCATTGGAAAGATCGTAGATTCAAAGACGAGAATAGCCTTTCACCTAAGAACCCCATTAATGTGAGAAAGTCCTTTCACAACAAGTCATTAACATTCATTATAGTACAATATGAGAATAGCCAGTCAAATAGTAATTCATCAAGATTAACATTATCATTGAACTTCATTCATTCTTCATTCAACTGTGTGTGTATGTGAGAATAGCCTTTCACATAATCACCATCATTAACAAGTGTTAATAGAGAGATAACATTCAATCCTAACACAATTAGCTTTTGAACATGTTCATCATTCATTCACTTAGATCACACACATGCTTCATATCACATTCATATATACATCATGATAATACTTAAATTCCTCACACTATGACTTCAAGGCCATAATCACAACATACAAAGTAATTAAAAACCTCCACTTTTCAAGTAGATCAAAATCTTTAATACAATTCTACTACAATAAGTAATTAGGTCAATCTTTCCCTTTTAATGCTATGATCACAAATCCTCAATTCACCAACAATTCACAAAAATTAGGCATATATGATGATACAATTCAATAACCCAAAGCAATTTAGGCATAATCTATCAACAATCATTCATAATCATCAAACCCACTACATAAGTCACAATTTAGGAATTGAGAGAAAATTATGGGTTCATAGAGTATTTTCATCTGAAATCATTAATTAAACATCAATATAATCATAATTTAACATTAGAAACCATTTGAAAATGTTTGATGAAAGAACCCCTGAGATTGAATAAAACCCTAGATTTTTTTCATGCTTTGAAATCACCTTTGAATTGGCTCCTTGAATGAAAAGTTAGACAAAGATCATGACTACCATACCTTTCTATTGATTCCCCATGAAAATTGAAGAAGTAACACCTTGAAATTCCCAGCCATAACTTGAACTTGACCTTGATCTCAATTTCTAGAGAGGACTTTCTGGGAGGGAAGGGTTTTGATTTGGAGGACTTGAAATAATGAGGTCTAATTATGTTTTAATACTCTTAAAATATCTTAATATACTTAAAATAACCGTCCATACACTTAAAATAATTAATAAACAATTTACCAAAATACCCTTGCCCAAGTCGTGGCCAAACCAGATTGCACAGGCATGGTTCATGCCCTGGACCCACGGATCATGAGTCCATTCACAGACCATGCTGCTGGTCCGTGGTCTGGGGTTGGGACATGGTCTGGTGGGGCTTGATCTACGGAGGACATCTACGGGGCGTGGATGGACCTACGGGGCGTGAATCCCTTCCGTAGGTCACAAAACTTTGGCCAACTTTCATCAATTGGGGAAGCCTTGGGGGTTAGACTTAGGGTCCTCCTCAAGGACCCCTAGGGTGGTCCTTGGGGATTCATACCTTGACGTTTGACCCCTAAACCCCTTGACCAAAGCTCTGGACAACATCACACAACTAATAACCCAAAACTAACTCAAAACGACACTCGTCAAGCTCTAGTTCAACCTACTAGATTTTAGGGTCGTTACACGACACATTCCAATCTTGAATACTAACTTTTCAAATTTTGAGGTTGTAATGTTTTAATGAACACATCTGCTAAATTATCAACTCAGCGAATTTGTTAAACATTTATTTCACCTTTCTTCTCAAGATCATGAGTGAAAAAAGAATTTTGGTAAATGTTTTTTGTTCTATCTCCTATAATATATCCTCCCTTCAGCTGACCTATACATGCATCATTGTCTTCGTACAATGTAGTTGGAATATCTTTTTCCATAGGAAAACCATACATTTCTTGAATATGTTGAGTCGTTGATGTCAACCAAATATATTCCCAACTTGTTTCATAGATGGCTATTATTTCTGCATGATTTGAAGATGTAGCAGCTAATGTTTGCTTCATTGAACGACAAGATATAGATGTGCCTCCATATGTAAATAATAGCTTGTCTGGGATCAAGCTTTATGTGGATCAAATAAATATGCAACATCTACATAACCAATCATTTATGACTTGCATTTATTAGTTTTAGGAATCTACTTTTGAACTGCAGTAAATTTAATTTTATTGCCTATGTTTTAAGTAATGAATGTTTCTAACGAGTCGTGGTTGATTAATAACGGATGCACAAATCACATGACTCATGATAAAGAACTCTTCAAAGAATTGAAGTGTACTCAAGTTGGAAATGTTCGAATAGGCCATGGTTGTCACATTCAAACAAAAGGAATGGGAACTATTGCAGTTGAGACACAAGCAGGTACAAAAACAATAACAAATATTCTTTATGTACCAGACTTAGACCGAAACTTGTTAAGTGTTGGTCAATTGTTACAAAAAGGTTTCAAACTTTATTTTGAAGATAAATATTGCTTTATCAAGGATCCTATCATAACCCGAGCCTAAACCCTGGATGAGGCCGACACTCAAGAACCATTGTTATTCCCCAAGCGAACCCTCATCCTGACTAACTACAAGCGGAAGACTAACTCAAGCATCCAAAGCTTAAAAACTGAATAAAATTCATGAAACTGAAATACAAAGCTTTAACTCAAATGAAAAACTCTAAATAAAATAATATATTCAACTCGCCATAAAATAGGTAACTTAAGTAGTTAAAACATTTAACAAAATAAATGAACACAGTTCTGAAACTCTATTGTCTATCTATGAAGCCTCTAAATAACAAAGATAGATGTCGGGACAAGACCCACGACATCCTGACAAAACTAAAAGTAAATGGAATCTTCCAAAAGCAAGGAGGCTCACCATAGTTAACTCGAACTTCATGTGGTATCAAAGATGCTCCTATTGATGACCCTGAATACCTGTATCTACATCATGAAACGATGCAAGTTAAATGGCTTAGTACGTTGAAAGTACGAGCATGTAAGGGTAATTCTAAAGATTAAACATAAGTTTGAACTGATTGAAAAGAAACATACTTACCACATCTCAACTCATTCAACTCACCTCAAAGAAACATAGTTTAACTCAATGATAATATATTCAACTCAATGAAATAAGGCTCAACTCAATGATAAGATCTCAACTCAATGAAATAAGGCTCAACTCAATGATAAAATATTTAACTCAGTGAAATAAGGTCCAACTCAATAATAAGATACTCGAATCTGCGTACTCAACTCTGGATACTCAACTCTAGATACTCAACTCAAGATAAAGCAACAATGCACATGCAATATATGGAAAGCTTTTAAAACAGTAGAAAGCAACTCAGTGTATTGAAGAATACAATAACAAATCAATTTATATATATACTAAAATATAATATAACACTATGGGAGTTTCTCTAACCGATAACCAGCACTATGAGCTATGTGATGATACAACGTCTTGCCCACGCTACCAAAATTGTCCTATAACTTATCGAGAACGCCTCAACTAAGTGGATCCAGTAGTCTATGCTAAAAAGCATTAATTAATCATCTAAAAAGTATGATCCTTTCTACCCATGTTGGTTACATGGTTTATGGAGATTTGAGTTATCTGAATTCGTCCCCATATCGGTGCTCAATACTACTCCTAAAATATACTCCGCTCATATGTTTAAAACATTACTTTTTCTACAGTTTGATATTCTTACTCGAAATCTTTATCTAAAAAGAGATATTACTTAAATTGCTCAAAACTCTTTTGGAAATCTTAGTTTCCTTCTCTTTAAATGTGAAAACTTTTACTCTTGGGAATACTTAGTTCCCATATATAATTTTAAAGAAAATGAACTCGGCTCTAGTCCTTCTCAACTCAAGTGCTCAAATCTTGACACAATTTTAGAAAAAAATGTAAAAGCCTTCTCAGAATAAAGTTCACGCCGAAGTATTAACGTTAACGACTCAATTCAAGGTTTTCAATAACCATAACTAGAACTCAATAATCAAGACCAATAACTTAGAACTCAAGAACTTTATTAGTAATACTTGTTTCAAGAATGCTCGATGCGGAATTACGGGCATGAACTACTCAACTCAAGGACTCAAAGTTACTTATCATCTCAAGACTACTTGACCTAAGGGTTCATGCGGAATTATGGACATGAACTACTCAACTCAAGGACTTCATGGTTAATATGTAATAGTCCCATGATTAGGAATATAATCTCGAAAGGGTTAGGAACTCGATACTCAAGATGTAGAACTTGAAGATGCTACTCCTCTCAAAGATGCTCAGTTTACGAAGTTCATGAGCAATTTATGGGCATGAACAACTCGAATCGAGGGTGTACATAACAATATGGAACGCATGTATACAAATGTTCTCATTCTCATACTTACTTCCTCAAAACTTAGCTCAAAATCGATAGTTGATCTCAAAGGATTCACAATTGAACTCAATTACTTTCTTGGACTCTATTCTTAACTCTCCCTTGAATGTGAATTATAAATTCAAGAATTATGGTTCATGATATGAAGGATCTCGATGATAAAGTAGACTCGTGAATACATTCTCCTCACTCTCATGCTCACTTACTTGAGTCTTAAAACAAGTTATTTGAATTTGTAGAAGACTCCTCAAAAGATTCAAAGGTAATTTCTCAAAACACTTGTAAGAACTCTCAAGACTTAACTCTTAGCACTACCTTGAATTTTAATTATGAATATCAAAATATCTTGATGATTAGGAGTGTTTTTAGATAGTTAAACATGAGAAATCATTGTCTGGTAGTATGTCTACGATGCGGAGATGCATATTGATATTTGGTCATGAAATAATATTGAGGCAGTGGGGTCCGTGTTCTCTCCGCGACGCGGAGAGAAAATTTTCAACCTGAAAGAACAGGTCCGCGACGCGGACTTGTTACTTGTTCCTTGTCCAACTTTTTCTTCCTCGTTGTCTAACCCCAATTTGCCTAAATTCGATTCTCTTTCTCAATTTTTCTTTAGATTCAGATACCTAATACGTGTACAAAAGAATCTAATCAAACACAACTCTAAAATCGACTCGATTTCCTCAAGAACTCATCAATCTCATCTTTACTCAAGAATGAAAGCCAATCTCAAGAACAGAATTCAAGAACATCAAACCTTCATCTTTCTAGAACGAATTTAACGCTGAAATAAACATGATTGGCATGTGGGTGAACAAACCCAACACTATGGAGGCTTACATACTTCTTAGGGATCAAACCCATGGCGAAAATCCAAAACAAAACTCAAGAACCTCGACGAACGTTTTGATCCTCTCCTTTTTTCTCCTATTTTCTCTTTGTTTTTCTTCTTGAACTCTCAACTAGACCCTAGGAGTATATTAGGATTATAAAACCTAATAGTATTAGACCCTTAAAACCTTACTAAAAACGAATTAAATCAGATTGGGTTTGGAAAAGACCAAAATACCCCTTACTATTTTGGGATAACTTCCCTTAACTGGACAACCTGACTTCAAAAGGCCATATCTCACTCATCCAAACTCGAAACTTAGCAAACTTGATAGAGTTGAAAAGATAATTCAAATACCTCTCAATTTCCATCTTATGGCACACCTAACTCATCCTGTACTGAGAGTTATGGTTGTTTGAAGTTGACCCGAATCATACAAAAACTTAGTAATGACTTTAATGAATTCTCTCTTGTTCTTCTTGGAATTCGATGTGCTACATCTATAGACCTTAACACTTAGGAAAATTTTAAATTTATTGTTAAAAACTTACTCACTACAAAGGATGGTTCAAGTCTTTAGCTAAAAAAAAATCTAGGGTGTTACAATATCTCCTGTTTGGGATCATTCGCCCTCGATTCACGATTGGACTGGGTATGTAATGGGGTTACTCTTATAAATGTATGAGTCTACTGGTGCACTTTCACTATATTCAAGCTTAACCCAAATCCTTCAGTTGTGACGACTCTTTCAATCATCCATGGAACCTTGGCCTCTAGCCGGGAGGTCCGCACATCTGCAAAATGGGCTATGTGCGCCATCTTGAGGAGGATGTCCTGAGTGATCGGATCCCTGGAGGAAGTGGTGCCTGAAGCAGCTCTAGGAGGATGGGAAGGAGTGGAAGTAGATATACCTGAATGCCCGGAGGCCGGAATAGGCAAAGTTGTCTCTGTAGGTATAGAATCAACATCAACCTCTGGGGATGTGTCAACCGAAGCTGCTCTCCTCCTATCCGCCTCATCCCATGTGTACTCGGCCTCTATGCGATGAATGTCAGTGGAGGATGTTGGCGTAACCTCAACAACCCTCTTCTCGTCAAGAGGAACTCTAGCCCGCCGACATAACTTTGTAATAAGCACTGGGAATGAAAGGGATTTCTGGCGTTGTTTGGCCTTCGGCCATCTCCTGCTCTATAATTAATCCTAAGTTCAACCGCTTCTTGGTGATGATGGATCCGAGATAGGCCGCATATGGGTGGCGGAGGATGGAGTCATTCTGTGATGGCATGATAGAGCTGTTGATGAACCCAAACCAATACCGAGCTACTATGTTTAAGTCCTTCTCAATCGGGGCTCCGACATCAATCCACCTCAGGGTAGTGAGGGGGACTAGCCATCCCTTGAGGTCATCTAAGGTCTGTGCAGTGATCATGCTCAAAACCTGTAGCCCTGTCAAATACAACATTAATATGATCACTGATGCATTGCACTGTCTTTCCTCTAACCACACAGGCTCCACCAATCTGAAGACACTGGCCTTCTTCTTTCCCTTGGGTACTAAGTCACCATATACAGTGTAGAACTCTCTGACCAAGGTGGGAATGTATAGGTGTCAGGGCCTGGTGAATATATCGAACATGTGGAATCAGAGTGTGTCCCACACCAAAGGGTACCTGTCCACCACACCATCCATGGACAATCACTTCTCCTCCAGAATGGTCCTCAATCCTTCAGCCTTAACTAGTTGAGTAACTGGGTAGGAAGACCGTGAACCTGTGGTGGTGGGACCACCCTCTATGCTGGAGCTGGCATAGTATTAACAGTAGGAGGGTAGACTCTAAAATCCTAGACGAATCTTGATGAAACCTTGCACGAATCTTTGCTCGCTGGGTCTATAGTGGTTGGTCATCCTCAGGCTCAGAGAGTGAGACCTGAGAATCAAAAGGTTCCCCATCACTGCCAGAGTTGTGCACCGGTCTCTCAGCTACGAGTTCTTTCCCTCTGTCTTTGCCTCCTTTTGGAGGTGCTTTCTTCCCCTAATCTGTAGAAGCAGTTGCTCCCTCATTTATCACAATGCCCCATACTCGTTTGCGGGGCGGCATGCCACTATCATATAAATTGGTCCTAGAAATATATGAAAAACACATCGAAACATGTTAGAAATCGTTAAGGAAAATTGCAGAAATTAAGTTGCAGAAAGACTCGCCGAACCAACCGGCAAGTCGTCGAGTCGCTTAGACGAGCCAGATCGGGCTCGCCGAAAGGACCAGCTCAAAAATTTCTCAGTAATAAGGCATGTCAGTGATACTTAGGGTCCTTCGGCGAATCACCAACCTCACTTGGCGAGCTGAGGCTAGCCCGCCGAATATTACAGTGCATTTTAAGGGTTTGGGGCGCAGAAAGGGCGATCAAAGGAACCTTTCGGTGAACTCTGTGAGCTCAAGCTTCCCGCCACAAGTTACAGACTCAACCAATCCAAATCAAGAAATTAAAGGCGATCAAAAAGGGACTTTGGTGAACCGCCGAACCGTTCGACGAGCTTGACCCAGCTCGCCTAACTGCCCAATGTGTCAATATTCAACCCCATTTCCCAAAATCAAGCCCGAAACCCCCGAAATCTAAATCAAACCAACATACTATGCCATTTGACTCAGACCCATTAGACCCATGCCTTTAGGGTACTCAAACTTCCCCCGATTTGCCAAAATTGGCCATTTGATGACTTTTGCCCTTAAGAATGACGTCAAATGCTCCATCATTGCGCAAATTACATCTTTGGCTCAATTCGGGGTTACTCAGACTTCACTCCACTAAACCCAATACAAATTAACTGCAACCAAACAATTTAGAATCAATTTTGGCACAATAAACAGGAGATTCATCAATTTAACCATTTAGGCACCATTTCAACACACAAAATAGGCAATCCAACAAATAAAACACGATTTCAACATTTACCCAACACATAACAATGCATATTTTACCGAAAGCATCCGAGCCCAACTACTAATCATAGGCGCGAGGTTCAGAAAACCAAGTGTCGAATAAAGAATTTGATAAGCTAGGTGGCCAAGTAATCTAAATATGAGCACGATATCAAACAGAAAAAAAGAAATAAAATAGCAAAATATGGAAAATCTAAAGTGCGGGTGAGAGTTTTACGAGGTTAGAAATGAGAGAATATGAAAGATTTTGACACTTTAAACCATTCGGCCTTTTAAAACCTTTCAACTCACGGCCCTTTCGACTGTGTAAGTCGTCCACACCGAACCACTTGGCGATGCGCCAAGTGGTAACTTACCACTCTGAGTTTACAGGACTGCCACTTATCTTAGGGGTCCAAACGGCAGACAAAATCGAGCTCACCGACTTGTTTGGCGAATCGCCGATTAATTAATTGGCCCGCCAAGCTTTACAGGCTCCTACTTTAGGTTTTGAGGGTCCAATGGCGGTCCAAGTCAGGCTCGGCAACCTCTTTGGCGAGTCGCCGATTTGACTTTTTGGCTCGCCAAACTGTACATTCTCAAACACACTCCACTTTTCAACATACAGAATCAACACCCATTATTCAAAATCAAAATTAAAGCATTAAAAACTTGGGTTGCCTGCCAAGAAGCGCTTTAGTTAATGTCGTGGCATGATGAGGATACCAAATAAGGCTTCATTTTTTTGTGTTTTCCATTGTATCACTAGGCAACCCCCCTTGTGGTCTTGGATTCAAATGCGAAGAAATTTGACCCGTTTGGGTCTCCAGCTATTTAATAGAGACTGAGTGAGAGGTCACTATTTGGTTGAGAGTTGAAACATTCTCTTTTATCTCTTTCAACACTTTATCAGACCCTTCAACTTTGGTGAGAAGGCGTGCGAGCATATCTTCAGTCCGGCCACACTCAAAATCTTTGGGCTTTTGACGCTCATGGAGAGGAACATACCTATCCTTCTCCCCCTCTCTATCATTCCGAGTAGAGTTAGGATCACACAATTATCTGTCACGGTCTTTCTAGCCCTCATCTCTATCCCATCGTTGGTTTCCACCCGGCCTTGGGTAGTTAGCTCGATAACCTCCTCCTTGATTGGCTAGGAAGTTCACTTCCTCAATGTACATCGCTTCAAACCTTGCATCGTCGGGGTTGACTCCACCAACACCAACAACATTAACACTTTTTGAACCAGCACCCATGACATTCTTAGACAAGATATCCAACTGTGTCATCATTTTAGCCATGTTCTGGTCTCTCTCTTGATCTTTTTCGGTCTGTTCTTTTGTCAATTCATAGTGACAGGAGAGACTTGATCTTCTTGAGTATACTATTCCCTGTTGATCTTGGTCATGCAATTAAGGAGTTGGCAAGCTATTGCGTAGGGTTGTTGCATTATACCACCAAGAGAAAGTTAGTCAGCTATTCCTTTATTTACCGAATCAAGGATTCTATATAAATATTACAGCAACACATTATCTGGAAGTCCATGAGTTCGGCACTGAAGCAACAGCTTCTTAAATATCAACCATGTCTCATGGATTGGCTCACCTTCCAATCGTTTAAAACCTTGGATTCCATCCCTTAGAGTCATCATCTTTGATGGGGGGAAATAATCTCACTAGAAATGTTGTGGTTAGCTCATCCCAAGATGTGATAGAGTCCCTCAGTAACTCATCCAACTATTTAGTAGCTTCACCCATCAAAGAGAATGGGAACAATCTGAGACGGACCGATTCTTGTGATATGCTCTTAAATGAGAATGGCCCACAAATATCCATGAAGTTCCTTGTATGCTCATTGGGATCCTCATGAGCCAGCCCCCCCAAATAGTCCTTTCAATTGGAGGAGCTGAAGCATTGTACTTGTTATGTGAAAAACACTATTTCTTTCAGCTGGAGGTAAACAATGGCACCAACACCACCCACTTGGTTTGGGTAATTGACGTCATTGAGGTTTCCAATGTCATCTTGGTGGCCCGCATGGCTACCATTACTTTAGTTAACGCTCATCTTCTTCTTTGTTTTACACAAACAACACAAAACCATAAACAAAAATTAGTAGATTCAACTATAACTACAATGATCACAATTCAACTTCAATAAAAGAATTTTAAACAACACCACTCCACGGCAGCAGTGCCATTTTGATTAACATTTCAAGCACACCTCATCCAATTGTGCAAACGATCGTTAAGTAGTATAAAACCCAACAAATAAGTTGGGGTCGAATCCCATATGGAGCGGTACGTGTTCAAATTCAATCAGGAAGTACAAACATGATCTAACTAGCTATAGGAATAAAAATTAACGAAATAGACATAAAACAATTCAAAGGGGTGGCATCAAATGTCAGATAGGGGGTTTTGATTTGTAATTATCAACTACAAAGCAGTAAAATAGTAATGAGATAACAATAAGGAGAGGAATTATCGGGATGTGATCGATTATAGGTGAATTTTGATATATGGGTAATTAAAACTACTAGTAAACAACTAAATATCAGTGGGTAGGCTAGACTATAATTGAAATAGATTTCTCTCGAACAACTATTCTGCTTCAATTAATTTCTCTCGAACATCAACAAGCATAGCAATTAAGAACAACCCATAACCTTAATGCATCTTCTCTCTCGAGAAAGATGGGTAGGACTAGTTTAGGATTCACTCTCTCGAGATGAACCCAATACAAACAATCATTAATCAATAATCTTAGTTCTAGTTTAGATTCTTCGCTTGGAACGATGGTGTGTGAGTGTGTTGTAGATTTAACATGCATCAGTGGGTTTGATATGTCTAATTGGGAGTTTTGACTTAGGGTTACATTCTATTTGTGTTGAAAGTCAAATTTCGTATAATCGAAACCCTACGAATAATGAACTACTACATTATATGTTGAAATGCATCTTTACACTTAGAATAATTGTTTGATTATTGAAGATAATGTGTTGTTGGAACATTGAAATCACATTGTCTAGCACATCACTAGTCGACGGCCTCAACTAACAGACCGTAGGTCCACCTATGGTTAGTAGGCCATGGTCCATCAACTGCACGCACGCAAATAATTACAAAGTTGTGAACCACGGGGTGGACTACAATTTGCCATTCCATCGATGGACCGTTCAGCACATCCGTGGTACCAATATCAGAGACCCAAAATTGGGCTCTCTGACCTATGGAGGAGACCCACGGCCCATCGCTCCATCGACGAACCGTAAGTACCCACCGTGGGTCACAGAAGCAGCTACTGCCTAGACTTTTTTTTATCTTTTGTCTAAATCCAAATGGTGTTCTAATTTTATTTACTTGGGTATTTCTGCCATATGTAAATACTAACTAAGATTCCACAAGTATCATAGCACCAAAACAAGAACCCGAATACGCCAAGAAGGGCAAGTCTAAGTCTGCCGCCCCATCCTAACGTTTAATCAACGAGTCCAGTGAGGACAAATGCATTACTGAGACAACCAGAGGCTCCTCCACTGCCCCCTTACTACGACGAATCGGGCCAAGAAGGTTATATCGTCAAGTGATGAGGTCAAGGTCACTGGCCCCCAGTCTGAGTAGGGGGCTTCACCTGCAACAATGTCATATTCCAGCTACAGTTCCAGTACACTTTTATTTCTTCGTCTGATGCCGATAGCACGGGGATGCCCAAGACCCACCCAATAGGAGAGTTGAGTCAGTTCTCAGTGCCACAAAGCTAAATAGGTGGTGCGTTAAAGGCCAGCACCAAATCTATGATGATGGGAAGGTGTTGAATGAACATTTGAATATGGCCAGAACCATTACTGAGAAGCGTCGAGTATTGACAGGGAGCCTTCATACCGTGCGCGCCATTGAGCAGTTTTTCAAGAGGCACATATGTGAGTGGATGGCATGGAGCTCGGGTAATTTTAGCGAGGAGATGACTCATGCGTTCCACACCTCACACGTTGCCACAATCCGTAATACTATGCCAAAATGGGCTAAGCGACTAGCCAAGCCTCCACTTTAGGCAACACTGGTGCGGAACCTCTCCGTTGACATCTTTGAGGCTACCATTCGCCATTTTATTTACGGTTCAGACTACAAGATCGGGGTGGTTCAGAGTGGTGCATTTTAGAGGGATATCGAGCAATGCTAGACACTACTATGATAGATGGCTCGCCACATAGATGAGGATGGTGAGAGCATCGAGTGGGTGCGAAATACTACACTGTCTATTAGAAAGATAACCCTGAGCTTTGTCGCAAAGTTTTTTTTATCAGTGGTTCCTACTAGACTGTCTTTTACACAGGAAGACAATGTTGTTACTTGGGATTGGGCCGTGATGTTAGCAGCGATTATGGCGCGGCTGGAGCTTGATTGCTCCCGCATCTTGATTGTTGAGATCCATGAAGGGCATTCAAGACTACTACTACTCTACCCTTCCCGTGTCTTATATTCCATCTCTACAGGGAGGCTTCAGTGCCTATTTGGCATTGTGAAAGGTTTCTTGAGGCGTCGAAGATCGTGGACGTCTGCCTTATAATAGATGATGCTAATCCTGCAGCACCGAGGAATCGACCACAGGTTGACCTACCTCTTTTAGGTCCTAATCTTACTAATGATGTGGAGAATATTCAGGCTAATGACACTACCATAACTCCCACTTCTGCAGATGCACATGCCCCCCTTCCACCGCCACTAGTCAGGCTGCGAGCTAATCTAAGCCATTCCCCCTAAAGGGTCCACTTTAGTTCCTCTAGCATGAGTCTAGAATTTGGAGACCCAGATGGCTACTTTGTTGCAGCACATGAGGCTCTAGATGCAGCGATCTGTAGAGTAGTCTGAGAGTCGTATGGAGCGGATGATGTACGGAAAGATTCAGGCGGTTTACAAGCACCTAGATGTCTTTGAGTTGAGGGTTTTGGAGAGGCCACCCCTACCATTGATGTCATCACTTTTGAGATGAAGTTAGCTAA
The DNA here is from genome assembly GCF_019186545.1 of Solanum stenotomum. NCBI lineage: Eukaryota > Viridiplantae > Streptophyta > Magnoliopsida > Solanales > Solanaceae > Solanum > Solanum stenotomum. The sequence goes on along the minus strand of NC_064291.1, from coordinate 17,110,310 downwards.
ACTCAGTTCTGATACTGATTTCCTTCTATCCCCTCCTGAGACTGTAGCGAAAATCACTCATCGTGCTGAGGTTGATGATGTCGTGATGACGGCCCTTTTTGGTGACATTGTGCCACCACCTGACCCTTCTCATGTGGCAGGGAAGCACCACCGCTCCTCTGAGCATAATTCTGATGCTGAGGAGGCCTAACGGGCAAAGAAGAGAGATCGACAATGGTTGGAGGCAGCCTAGATGCAGTCTATTATTGATGAGGAGATACAGAAGCAGAGGGCCCATGATATGGCTAGTGTGGGTGCATCGGGTTCGAGGGGCATTACCAATGGTGGTCCCACTATTGATGAGGGTGCTACCGATGGCGTTCCTATTCTTGATCCAGTGAGTTCCGAGAAATTGGACCCACTCTCTTCTAGATGGGTCTTCAGCACCTATGCACCATAGGTTTTCTTCACCCTTTGTTTTATTTATTTTTTGTATTGAGGGCAATTGCACCAATTTTTCATGGGGGTGGGGTAAATAGGTTGTGAGTGATAGGGTGAAGACTCACTAACCCAACTCATAACCCTCATTTGTGGTTTTCTTGCCTGTGTTCCTTTTCCCCAAGGGACTATTTTACTTTTGTGTTGAATCGGGATGTGTAGGATTGTATGTGTAGAAATAGAGAGAAACAATGAAAGCATGATGGCATAAGAGCATGAAATTAATACATGTCCAAAAAAAATTGAAAATGTGTTATATCTATTGGCTGAATGAGTTGACTGTGTTTGATCTTGATGTGACATGATATGAACCAGTCTTATAGCATGGCTTAAGCTAAAACATAAACTAGGTTCTTCAATAATTTGATAATGAAACAATGTGCCAAATGTGTATGAGAAAATTGTATGTTCATGCAGTATGTGCCATTATAGAACTTGCCTTGTTGGTCCTGCTAAGATAATCTAGGCTATGAATTGGAAAATGATCAAAGACACTTGTTCTAACAACTCTACTTAGGCCTAATAAGATCCACCAAAAGAAATAAATGCTCTCTTCAATCCAAATATTTGAGCCTAATGAATACCACTTCTTTCAATACACCTGACTTACCTTGTTGGACATGTGCACCTTAACTTAGGCCAAAAGTCTAAGTTTATGGTGGCCAATTCAGAAGTTACCTTAATCTCGGCCCTGGTCTGATCTCGAATATTGTGCACCTCAACTCATGCAAAATTCATAAGTTAAGGGTGGCTATGAAAAAGGAAGCTGAAAGAAAAGGGTGTGAAAAAAGTTGTGTAGAAGAAGGAAAAGGATAGAAAGAGATGTGACTAGATTCAAAAGAAACAAAACGAATGATAATGATGTTGAATACAAAGAATGAAGAATTAAAAGAAAAAGAAAAGTGAAAAAGAAGAGCGAAAAAGTCAAAGTTACATCTGTGCTGAAATAGGACAAGGAAAATAGAAGAAAATGAAAAGAACTCAAAATTGGTTGAGAAAAGAGGTAAATAGACAATGTAATGACAAAGAGGGCAGAAAAGTCCCTAAAAAAAATACCCAAATGTATCCTACCTGACCCTAAGCCAATGTTACAAGCTAATAAAAGTCATATAGTGATCCTAGTGACTAGTCTGGAGAGTCTGTGCAGTGAAAATAAGGGCAAGCCTATGGTATTGAGCACTAACTGTATTTGAATTCACTTCTGAGTGTGAGTGTTGACTGAATCCTTAAGATTAAAAATCAAATTTGTTGTGTGAGAAAGGATTTCTTTGAAGTGAGGGCACTTGTTACATTGTTCGAGAGTTGGTACCTTGGTGATTGTTTAAAGTATATGTGGTGATGTCTATTGGTCTAACAATGTCATGTTTTGATCCGCATGAGTTAGATTGTTGAGTCTAAATGAAAATATTTGAACTAGGTGATGGAATTGATTAAGAAAGCCATGTTGTAACACCCTGTAGTTTAGTAGGCCAACTAGGGCTAAGTGTGAGGGCAACAAGAGCCAAGGCAAAGAGGCAAGGCCCAAGCCAGGGGCCAAGGGCCAAGGCTGCCCCAAAATTTCCAAGCACTGCCCCACTTCAGGACCACCACCATGGCTCGTGGTATAGCTCATGGTAACTAGGGCAGTAGCTACCTTGAGGCTGCCCAAGAATGGCTCACCTTCACGAGACAGTTCATGGCCAGTGGTGAAGACCACGGCTCGTGGGAAGGCTCATGAAGGTGCCTTCAGATTGTGGAGGCCAAGTACTTGGGTCCTAGCTACTGGACCATGGACCACGTCTCGTGGAGCCTATTGTAGTGCCTAGCACAATGCTGCCTAGTGAGGGTCGTTTTAGGAAATTCATTTTTAAGTTAACTTTAAGTGAAGTCATATTTCCTAGATATAATACACCTATATAAGCTATTTTAACCCTTTAACCACCACAATTAAGTCATTATTTCCAAAAACCCAAAGAATCCCAAAATTCATCCTCTCAAATATTTCTCTCTCTAGAACTTGAAGAAGAAGATAGAGTTTGAAGCTAGGTCAAGATCAAGGCATCCAATTTCCAAGCTTGGTAGCTTGAGTTAGGAGTCCTCATAGATAGCCTTGGATTGAGAAATAGTACCTTTCCAATGGTTAGCTTGAACTAAGCACAATAGAGTGCTTTGCATGGTAGCATGACTTGGTGAGGCCACACCATATCATTGGTACCTTGGATTGGGAAATTGTACCCTTCCTTGTTTAGCTTGGACTTGCATGATAGTATTCTTTTCATGGTATCTAGGTCTAGCATAATGTAGTGTTTTCCTTGGTAGCCTTGAATTGATAAATTGTAACCATTCATGAGTAATGACTTGTCTTGGACTAGGAAAGAGATATTCTTCCATGAACAACAAGACTATCTAAGAAGGGACTAATCCCTAATTGAAATAGCATGTTTATGATGAAACAAGGTTACTTCAAGGAAGTATCGTAGGTATGTTTTTTTATGAGATTTGCTTATCTGATCTATGCTTAGCTTGGATTATTGATATGTTGCCTTTCTTGACATGTTTGACTAAAGGTGAATGTTCCCTTGTCTATGAGAAATAAGCTAAGGATGAGATCAAAGAATGATAAGTATGTATGATGGCCTAAAGGTGGTACTTAACATGGGTGAGATTATAAGGTCTAATCCATGCATTGCACAATTATACTTTCAGGTTCTTATGTAGTGGTTCTCTTATGTTATGAAGATCTAAGTATTGACTATGTTTACGGATTATGCCTTATGTTGACTAATGCTTATATTATGTCTATGTTGGTGATTATGCCTATGATTATGTTGTTATCTCTTAAACTTATAGTTTACGTCTTATGATGTATCTCTTATGATTATGGTATATGTCTTATGTTGACTAACCATTATGTTATGCTTATGTTAAGGATTTTGCTATCTATAATGCTTAGTACATTTTGTACTATTGCATACTTTTTCCTACATTTTTTTCAAATGTAGGGTCCGGTGATATTGAGTTCCATCCCGTGGCTAGGTTCCTAGTAGAACAAGGAGTGAAGACTTGGTGAGTCCTCATAGCATCGAGGATTTAATCACCTTTTCTTTATGTCTTTAATTTTATATTTATAACTATTGTACGGGTTGTGTCCCAAGATTTATTCAAGTTGTTTTAAATGGTTTGAGACTAAGTGTAATAGACTTTTGCTTGTTTTTAAATGACTTTGACATTATGGAAAAATGTTTTAAATTTCCGCATCATTTCTATTGCTTTATGTTATGATATGCTAAGGGGCTTGTATGAGTCCTCTCAGGGTCTTGTACGCCTTGTTACATCTAGGAGGTACCCCTGGGTTAGGCCAAACTTGGTATTAGAGCACAAGGTTTATAATGATTCTAGGATGTCTCAAAACCACATCTAGTAGAGTCTTGTTCACAAGTGTGAAGTGTGCCACATTTATGAATGGGAAGCTATTAGATGATTAGGAAATCTCACTTCTTCATTACTCTAAGTCGTGTGATAGAGTTTAACTCTATAAGGCTTTCTCTTAATCCTTAGCTATAAGAGAGGTCTAGGGAGAAAAAAAGGTCTATAAATGATAATGATAAGTCCTTTCATGATAGGTACGATGGACATGGTCGTTCTAGAAATAGACAAATATTTTCGGATAAGGTTCTTCCAATGCTTCTAAGTATAAGGAGGATAGGGTGTCTAACCCTAAACCTCAAGAAATTAGTAGTGAATCCCTATGGCCTACTTTTTCTAGCTGTGGAAAGAAACATGAGGGTAGATGTTTAGCCTGCATAGAGGGTTGTTTTATTTGTGGTGAAAGTGGTCACAAAATGAGGAATTGTCCTAAGGCTAAGGCCAAGGGAATAGAGGATGCTCCTAAGTGAAACTGGTTTTATGCAGTTCAAGCTAGAGGTGAAGAAGGGTGTGCTCCCGATGTGGATCCCGATATGTTGATAGCTTCTTAACTGATGCTTGTGATTTGTAGATTTTGATGTTATCTTTGTGTTGATTTGGTTGCACTCCTATTATACTCCTATGTGATTATAGAACCCGTGTAGTCAAATTGTTAGTTTCAAAATGACCCTATCCGAGAGTGGAAGGGGGGAAATCTGTGCAAAAAGTTTGGATTATGTTTTGTGTTAAGGTTGACTTTGAGAGTTGCATGTACCACCTAGCTAAGGTGAGGTAATTATCTTTGAGTGTTGACCAACTTCAAAGAGTTAGTGACCTTGTTAATATTGATCTTAAGTCGGGTTAGCACCAAATGAGAGTGAAAGATGATGTGATGGGTAGGGTGTTTAGACAATACCTAGATATGATTGGTTGGTAGAACCCAATAAAGATGAGGTTATGAGTTGAAATGGTTTAGAATTGTCCTTTGTGACAAAAGTGAAAGTTAAGAAGTGTTTTGATCCGACCTTAGTAGGAATGAAGAATGGTGCTTAGAAAGTACATTGGGGCTTCCTCCCAAGGATGAGATGGTGTAACTAGAGGTCAAGGTTGTTAACTAATCCTAATGTAGATGCCTAGGGAGTTGATGAAAAATCTTTCTTATAGGGTAGTTACGGTAGAGATCTTAGACTGACAAGTTAAGAGGTAGCTTCCGTGAAAGAGTTAGGAATGAATCTTTTAGTTAGGGTGCCATTTGGGAGGTCGAGGCCGTTATGATGTCCCAATGTTCTCATCCCTTATCCTTCTACTCCTCCCCTAGCTTGAGATGATGAGTTCCTCTAGATTTGTTGATTGTATGAAGTCATGTGTGTTTGAGATGTTCCCATGATTTCCCTATGTGATGCATGCTCATGAAAGCTTGTGTTTGATGAAATTATATAATAGATTTTCCTCTCATTAGTATGAGTTGCATATAGACTTCATTAGATGAATAGATAAACCTGTTTTAGATAGGAGTTGAGAGTTCCCTTGAATGTATGCTTTGAGTATAGATTGCATATAGGCTCCATGAGATTGTGTTGAGCATATTTTAGCTCGGAGATGGTAGTTCCTCCTTGGACATGAGTAGTTATGAGGTCTCAAGCATAATGGGTTGTTAGATGTAGTTCCTACCTTCCATGTGATGTATTGAGTATATGTAACTTGGAGTTGATGTTTTCTTCCTTGATTGTGTGCATTTAGATATGTTGCATGCATGATGGCCTACTAGTCTAGAGTCGTTCCATTAAGGGATGTCTAGATCGTCATTCGACGATGAATGTTCCCAAGGGGGAGATATGGTAACACCCTGTAGTTTAGTAGGCCAACTAGGGCTAAGTGTGAGGGCAACAAGAGCCAAGGCAAAGGGGCAAGGCCCAAGCCAAGGGCCAAGGCTGCCCCAAAATTTCCAAGCACTGTCCCACTTCACAACCACCACCACGGCTAGTGGTGAGGACCACAGCTAGTGGTGTGGCTCGCGGTAGCTAAGGCACTAGCTACCTTGAGGCTGCCCAAGAATGGCTCACCTTCACGAGCCACTTCACAACAAGTGGTGAAGACCACGGCTCGTGGGAAGGCTCGTGAAAGTGCCTTCAAATTGTGGAGGCCAAGGCCTTGGGTCCTAGATACTGGACCATGGACCACAGGCAAGAGCATGGCCAGTGGTGAGGACCACGGCTCGTGGTGCCTGGCACAAGGCTACCTAGTAAGGGTCGTTTTAGGAAATTCCTTTTTAAGTTAGCTTTAAGTAAGTTCATTTTTCCTAGACTTTATTCACCTATATAAGCTATTTTATCCTTTTAACCACCCCAATTAAGTCATTATTTCCAAAACCCCAAAAGAATCCCAAAGTTTATCCTCTCAAATAGTTCTCTCTCTAGAACTTGAAGAAGAAGATAGAGTTTGAATCTAGGTCAAGATCAAGGCATTCAATCTCCAAGCTTTTGAGGGCTTTGTGATCAAGGTATGATAGCTCTTCATCCATGGGACCCTTCCTCCCATGGAATCCCCTAGAATTCCCCAATTTGATGAAGAATTCCTCAATTCAAGTTAGGGTTTCTTCCAATATTGTGGGTATTGATGTATGTTGATCCAATTAAGTAGATAATGATTGTTTATGGTTGAATTGTTAGTAACTCATGTTTTAAGACGAAATTACATGTTTACATGCTTAACCCATATCTAGAAATATGAAATTGAAGTATGTGGGTTTTGTATCTTGGAGGGAGAAATTGAGGATTTAGAGATAATCTTCTAGTATTGATGATATGTATAGTAGGTTGCTTGAAATTAGGGCATATAGATATGAATTGAATGACACTATAGTATTCATGTGAATCATGATTAGTAATGCTTAAGTTTATGCCTATATGATTGGAGTTGTTTAAGAATGTAGTATATGAGTAGAATGCCTTAAGACATAGGCCTACGAGATGCTTGTGAGAGGTATTGCTTGATAATAAAGCTTTTAGTTATAATGTTTATTTTCAGGGCTTGAGAGTAAAGCTATATGATGAATTATGACTACAATTGCTTAAGAGTAAAGCATGTATGAAAGATTATGATTAGACTAGTTTTAAGAGCTAGGCATATATAATATTTATGCAATTTAATGCTTTGAGAGGAAAGCATGAATGATGACTTATGATTATTAGGGCTTTTAGAGTAAGGCTTGCATGATGAACTATGATTGTTAAGGCTTTGATAGTAAAGCTAATACCATGAATGTTGCATTGTAAATAGAATTGTTATGCTAGGCATTTACCCGCATAATCTATACCATGAATACATAAATGTATAATGTGAAAGGTTTTCTCACATAGAATGATTCTTGGTTGAAAGGTTTTCTCACCTAAAATGAATCAAGCATGTTAGACTAGAATAGCTCCAGGTTGAAACATAAGATCCCTTCACGAATAGCTTGAGTTGGTAATACAAGACCAAGCTTGGTAGCTTGAGTTAGGAGTCCTCATGGATAGCCTTGGATTGAGAAATAGTACCCTTCCAATGGTTAGCTTGAACTAAGCACAATAGAGTGCTTTGCATAGTAGCATGACTTGGTGAGGCCACACCATATCATTGGTAGCTTGGATTGAGCCATAGTACCCTTCCTTGTGTAGCTTGGACTTGCATGATAGTATACTTAACACGGTAGCGACGTCTAGAATAATGTAGTGTTTTCCTTGGTAGCCTTGAATTGGTAAATCATAACCATTCATGAGTAATGACTTGTCTTGGACTAGGAAAGAGATATTCTACCATGTAAAACAAGAATAGCTAAGAAGGGACTAATCCGTAATTAAAATAGCATGTTTATGATGAAACAAGGTTACTTCAAGGAAGTATCGTAAGTATATTTTTATATGAGATTTGCTTATATGATGTATGTTTAGCTTGGATTGTTGCTATGTTGCTTTCCTTGAAATGTTTGACTAAAGGTGAATGTTCCCTTGTCTATGAGAAATAAGCTAAGGATGAGATCAAAGGATGATAAGTATGTATGATGGCCTAAAGGTGGTAGTTAGCATTGGTGAGATTATGGGGTCTTATCCATGCATTGCACAAGTATGCTTTGAGGTTACTTGTGAAATGGTTCTCTTATGTTATGAAGATCTAAGTATTGGCTATGTTTATGGATTATGCCTTATGATGACTAATGCTTATATTATGTCTATGTTGGTGATTATGCCTATGATTATGTTGTTATCTCTTAAACTTATAGTTTATGTCTTATGATGTGTCTCTTATGATTATGGTATATGTCTTATGTTACCTAACCCTTATGTTATGCTTATGTTGAGGATTTATACTAGCTATCATATTTATTACATTTTTTACTAATGCATACTCTTGCCTACATTCTTATGAAATATAGGGTCCGGTGATATTAAGTTCCATCCCCGTGGCTAGGTTCCTAGTAAAGCAAGGAGTGAAGATTTGGTGAGTCATCATAGAATCGAGGATTTGATCACCTTTCCTTTATGTCTTTCATTTTATGTTTAGAACTATTGTATGGGCTGTGTCCCAAGATTTATTCAAGTTGTTTTAGATGGTTTGAGACAAAATGTAATAGACATCCGCTTGTTTTTAAAAGACTTTGATACTATGGAAAAATGTTTTAAATTTCCGCATCATTTCTATTGTTTTATGTTATAATATGCTAAGAGGCTTGTATGAGGCCTCTCGGGGTCTTGAACGCCTTGTTAGATCTAGGGGGTACCCCTAGGTCGTGACACATGTGATTGCTTGAGTTTGTGTGTTTCCTTCTACATAAGTGTCGTTTAGAGTGTTAGTGTGTTGCTTGAGGACAAACAATAATTTCAAGTTGAGGGTGTTTATATACCGTGAGTTTACGGTATTTTTGATGCATTTCATTTAGAGTTTGTGTGTGTCTTGGGCTATTTTGTTATAAAATATAATGTTTTTATGTAATATTTTGTAGGAAATTGGTTCGGAAGCAGTTGACAGAAAAAGGGACTGAAATGACTGCAATAGCAACCGACAATGCCAACCACGGACCGTAGGTCTAGTGACGGGCCTTAAGTGATGCAGCATAGATGAGAATTCAAGGAATTCTGACAAAGTGTTGAACTATGGAGGCCAATTACGCCCCGTAGAGTGACTGACAGATCGTAGATGGATGGTCGTCGTTTGATTCAAAAAAGTGAAGTTCTAGTACTTGAACCACGGAAGAGATGGACGGACCGTAGCCCAAACCACGGACCGTCGGTGGCAACTGGCATTTGAAGTGTCTGAAATAGTTTCCAAGTGCTGACCCACGGAGGTGACCCACAGATCGTAGGTCCTGTCATCTATCAAAATCGGGTCCTTAACTAATTTTCCTTATTTCATTTTCCTAGTTGGTTTAGGATTTAAATACTATAAATATTAGTTGTTATTTCCGTTTTTGGGTGTTAGACAATGTTGGAGACTTTTGTTTTGGTCTTTTGGAATTATTTTGCAAACACTTTGGCACTTTAATTCCGGAAGATAGTTTATGCAATTGGCACTTTGATTTTCAATTCCAGATTTCAATTTTCATCTATTCTAATTGTAAGGTCATGATTTCTTTTAACCCTAATGTGAATTGTGAATTCTCAAGTATGAGTAACTAAAACCACAACTACGGTTGGGGAAACCTTTAGCAATTAACAACGTATGATAATAACGAAGTAATTCTTGAATAGTGTTTATGCATATTGTTAATCTTTTCATTTAAAAGTTTTTTTAGCAGTGCACAACGTTAGAACTCGCCTCGTTCTTACTTGCCTTACCATGGGGGTAATGAATGAGAAAGGGATTAAACAACAGATATTTAGTTGAGGATTTGCTGCTATCTAATAGTCTTACTTTAATCAGTTGACGTGAGGGTGAATACCCAACTCAATTGACATGATGACTAATCTAGTCTAAAGGTAAGAGTTAGTAAAGCACACACCCGTAGACTTACCAAGTTGCGAGCGAAAGTCCTTACTTAGATTACTAATCACTTAGGGATACATAACTTATCAGCCTTGCATGTCATACACTAGGATAAAATTACTATTATTAAGACTAATGCGTTAACATCTTGTGGGAAATACATATATCCTAGTTTTCATCTTATATTGATATCTCAACTGCGAATCTTTCTTACTTGTTGCTTATTAATTCAAATAAAAATTGTTACTTTAGTTACAAAACCCCCCCTTTTATTTACGGTTCTCGGAAATAGTTTGACTAAAAAGACATAAGTGTGAGTTAAGTTTAAGTCTAAACAATATTACTCGTGGGATCGACCCCAATCTACAAGTTAGGTTCTTTATTTGGCAACGACCATTCATACTTCTTTTGGAAAGTGTAATTTCGGCGTATCATGTGATCCTTCACTTATCATACCTGCCAAGAACATTGGTATTAGGGATAGCCTATCTTATAAGGATATTCCCATTCAGATTCTAGATCGTTAGGTTCACAAGTTGAGAACTAATGAGATAGCATCAGTCAAGGTCTTATGGAGGAATCATTTTGTTGATGAAGCTACTTGGGAGGCTGAGGAGGATATGAAGAAGAGATACCACATCTCTTTTCTTCCGAGGAAATTCCAGGCCAAGGTAATAACTTCTTGTAAAACAGTCTATAAATTGATATGCTATGTTGTGTTAAATTGCATGTTGGGTGTTTCAGTTGGGTGTTAGATGTTCCACCCTCATTTTTGCTTAGAGTAATCTCATTAGAGAATGAATGATCCCAATGGGGAGATATTGTAACACCTCGGTGTTGGAAAGAGCTAAATTTAGAAAGAACTAAATTAGAAAGAGATAAACTAAGTATTTTGCAAGTTAGTCTTAAATTTTGAGTTTTAGGTCAACTTCAAACAACCATAACTTTCATCTCAGGATGAGTTAGGTGGCCCTAAAGGTATCAAATGAAAGATGTTTGAATCCTCTTTCCAACGCCACCAAGTTTTCTAATTTCCGAGTTCAGATAATGGAGATATGCCCGTTCGAGTACAACCTGTCTAGTTAAGGAAATTGATATGTTTTAAGGAGGGGTATTTTGGTCCTTTCCTTAACCCATTAGCCTTAAACGTTTTTTCACCCTTTTAGGGGCCTAAACTGATTAGAATCAGTTTTAGTCACTCCAAAAGAGGTTAGGGTTTTGTGGAGAGGAGTTTATGAGGAGAAAAGAAAAAACTTTCAAGATTCTTGCGAAGCTTTGAGGAGTTTTGCCAAGATTTTGATTCTTTCGAGGTATGTAAGCTTTCATAGTGATGGGTTAGATCACCCTCATGCCAATCATGAGTTTCCCATTCAAATTCGTTCATAAGATTTCTTATATTGAGTTTCTTGATGAGTTTTATTGAGGTTTTGTTCTTCAATCTTTATAATTTGAGTTTGATGAGTTATTGAGGTGAGGGCTATGAATTTGAGGATTGTTCTTGAGGAATTTTATGTGGATTTTTTGGGATTATGTTTCCAAATGTGTTTGAAGGAATTCATTCGAATCTTGATGAGTTAGGGCTTGAGATTGAGAAGAGAATTTCATCAAAAATCTGGGCATAAGGGTGAGCCGGCGTGCCACCATTTTGCCAAAACAACTGTCTAGTAGTTTTGGGCCTAGCGCAAAGTACCTCTTAGTGCACCCTAACTATTGTTCAGTCGTTTTAGGGCTGGCGCCCCGTGCCACTTTGTGCGCCAGGATTGCTAGGTCCCCTACCCTTCCTACCTTCTTTTCGTGTGAGTTCCCTCGAATCGTACATTTGTTCCCTAATTGATATCCACACTTAAAATATTCATAAATACTTGAGAGATCATGCATATAGAAGTCATAACTCTTGAATGCATAATTCAAGATAGAGTTAAGAGTAGATTTTGAGGTAGTTCTTTCGAGTCTTTTGAAAAATTTTAATAGTTGTTTTAAGACTCGATTACTTGAGTATGAGGATGAGTGGAATGAGTTTCATTTTTAAAAATGAATATATGGGAACTAAGTATTCCCAAGAGTAAATACTTTTACAATTAAAATGAGATGAAACCTTGATTTCCAAATGAGTTCATGAGGAGTTTTGAGCACTATCTATTTTAATAGAATCTTTTGAGTAATAATCTCAAAGTTTGAGGATGAGGAAATTTTTTTAAACATATAAGCATGAGTTATATTATTGGGAGTATTATTGAGCACCAATATGGGAATGAGTTCAGACAACTCAAAGTCCTCATAAATCATGTATGCCAACATGGGTAAAGGGTCATACTTTTTAGATGATTCCTTATTGATTTTAAGCATAGCTTAGTGGATCCACTTAGTTGAGGATGTCTTATACTCCGACAAGGTATAGACAGTTCTGGCAGCGTGGGTGAGACACTGCATCATCACATAGCTCATAGTGATGGTTGTCGGTTAAAAAATCTCCCTAATTAGAGTAAAAGAGTTATTATTGTATTTTTAACACTAAGTTATTATCTATTGTTTTGAAAGTTTTCTTTATAATGCATCTTTATTGTTTCTTTTATATTAAACTGAGTTGAGTATTTTTGAGTTGAGTATCTTTGAGTATCCTTGAGTTGAGTTAAGTTGAGATGAGGTGAGTATGTTCTTTCTTTTTATAAGTTCAAGCTTATGTATGTGCTTTAGAGTTCCCCTTGCATGCTTGTACATTCCATGTGCTGACGCCATTTGGCCTGCATCTTTCATGATGCAAATACAGGTAACCATTGTCAGCAATAGGCGCTCCGTTGATACCATTTGCAGTTCCAGAGTTGCTTTGGTGAGCTTTCTTGCTTTCAGAGGATTCCACTTTTATTTTCAGTCATAGTAAGATGTCACGAGTCTTGTCCCGACATCTATCCTAGTTATTAGAGGATTCATAGACATTAGTAGTTGAGGAGTCATTTCCATTTCCTTTGTGATAGTTAAAGACTTGAGTTGAATGGTTATGTTATTGAGTATTTCAGTCTTTATTGAGTTAAACTGATATTTAGTAATGATGGTTTTGTGAGTTGAGTTACATTTGAGGTTCATTTATTGTTGAGTAAGTATTCCGCTGAGAGTTGAGTAAGGGTTCGCTTTGGGCCAGAAATGGTTCTTGAGTGTCGGCCACGTTTCGGGTTTAGGCTCGGGGCCTTTAAGGTATTTCTAATACACCCTCAACTTAAATTCATTGTTTGTCCTCAAGCAACGCACTACAACTCTAAACGACACTTGTATAGAAGCAAGCATTTCTAAACTTAAGCAATCACATGGCTCTCTACCTCCTCATTGTTCGGGTGGACATTCGTTCTCTTAGACTCGACAAACCAACTCATGTGGATCACATCATGACACAGACCAACCAACTGACACACAACAGACACCTTCTCACTGTCACCCAGGTACCAACTTTCCAACGATGTAACTGGTGCCCTTACTTCAAACAAAATCCTTTTTTCGCAAAAAAATTAATTTCATTGATGGTACAAGGATTTATTCAACACTCGCGCTCAAAAGTAATTTCAAATACAGTTAGTGCTTACTGCCATAAGCTTTCCCTTATTGTCACTGCTTAGACTCTCCAAACTAGACTCTAGGATCACTATAGGACTTTATTGGCTTGTAACGTAGGCTCAGGGTCAGGTGTGGTACATTTGGGTACTGCTTAGTGACTTTCTGCCCTCCTTGTCATTACACTAGGCTTTTAACCTCTTTTTGCCCTATTTTTATTGCTTTGCCTTCTTTCCTTTGATTTTCTTCAACCACGAATGTGACTTTGGACTTAGTAGCTCATTTTCCTTTTATTTTATCGTTCCTTTCGCTTTTAACAAGTCACATCCTTTCCTCACGTTTTCCCTTTCTTCTTTTTTTATTTTTATTTTTTATTTTTTATTTTCACACTCTTTTCATACCCATTTTTCTTTCTATTTCCTCTTTCATAGCCACCCTCAACTTATGGATTTTCCGTTAGTTGAGGTGCACAATACCCGATGTCAGGTCAGGGCAAAGATTGAAGTTACTTTTTACATTAGCCACCCTCAACTTAGGCTTTTGGCCTAAGTCAAAGTTCACATGTCCAAGGAGGGACCGGGACCAACATAGTAGATTATGGGAAAGTGAATTCGGGGTTTTAGAAAGAAATGGTTTATTTTTAGGCTCAAAGTTGGATCAAAGGGGACAGTTATTTCATTTGGTTGAATCCTTCTAGGCAATTTGTGGATTTTTCAGAACAATGGCCTATGATCATTTCCTATCCTCTAGATTGAATTGTCTTAGCAGGACTAACCGGGCAAGTTCTAGTTTTGCACAAAACCGTTTGAACAGTCAATGATTCTCACCCACTCTTGGCACATAGTTTCATTATCAGATTACCCAGTTCAAGTTTCCGGTTTAATCATGCAGTCAAATCGATTGTTACTATGTCATACTCAGAGCCAACACAATCAACTAATCGTAGCCTACTTCTAGCATACAACCCAGAATCTGACGGGTATCATTTTTCCTAAGCCATCATGCTTCATTCTGTATCATGCTTCTACACACACAATCCTAAGACATGCCAGTTCAACAAAAATTAAACAGTCTCTTGGGGGAAAAGAACATAGGCAAGAAAACCCCAAGAGAGGATTAATGAGTTGGGTTACTCAGACTTCCCCCTATCACTCACAATCCATTTACCCTACCCCCAACAAAAATAGATACAATTGTCCACAATGCATACATAAACAGTAAAAGAAAATGGATTTGGGTGAAGCAAACCTGTGGCGCAATGCGCCGGCGAATCATCAACAAGCAAGGGGGTCCGGTTTCCCGGAGCCCTCTGGAACATTAGTTGGGGCACCCTCAGTAGTGCCCACCTCAGCAATCCTAGCACCCTTAGTAGTGCTCTCTATCAACCGCTCCGCACCATCAGTGGTGCTCACAACGCCCCTCAAAATAGGCTGAACCTCTGCGACTGGGGCAGAACTTGATGCCCCTGCAGCTCTCTCACGCACCCTCTGCTGGCGCAACTCTTCGTCTGCAATCGAAGCCCTCATAGCCTCCTTCTCCTACCGACGCTGTCGTTTCTGAGCTTTCTCTTCCTCCGTGCGATGACAGCGGTGCAGCTTGCCCTTGGCATGTGTCGGTGCAGGTCCCTCCTCGGTGATGCCACTGAATAGAGCATCTAGCACTGTATCATCAGCTAGCGCCGTAGGGGCAGCCTGAGTCTCAACTGAAAGTGCAGCAAGAATGGCATCAACATCAGTCCGGAGGCTGGCTATGGCAGCCTGCAAAGCAGATAAGTCTGTGGCCGGAGCTGATCGCTCGAGGACTCGCAACTCAAAGGCGTCAAGCCGCTTATTAACAGCCAGGACCTTACGGTCCATCATCACCTCCATCCTGTGCTCCATTCTGGCCTCTGACTCGGCGATGGACTTTTGCATCCACGGCTGGATGTGATGCAGGAGGGTGGCCATCTGAGCTTCTAATTTCTGGACTCTGGCCAAAGGGACCATAGTAGCTCCCAACTGCGGTGTGGACCGGGAAGAGCTAGGAACCATAATAGCTGCCTGAGATGAGGAGCCCGAAACAGTGTCAGTGTGATCGGGGATGCTTAGGTCATCACCCTGTGCCTGCCCCACTGTGTCTGCAAGATCGGCACCCAAAGGAGGTACCTCAACCTGAGGCTCTCTGCGGGGTGCTGCCACATTTACGTCATCCCGAATAAGGCCAATGTCCAATGCTCCTGTAGGGTGGACTAACCTGTCACAATGCCAGATCGGCACGCCAGAGTCCCTGCACAAATGAAAAATCAAACATGGGAAGGGGTAAGTAGTGGAGGTCCTGAAAGCTCTCTCGTGAATCTCTGCCAGCAGCATGCGGGCAAAGTCGATCTCTACTCCAGCTACCAATGCTGCAACCATCACCGCTCTGTCCCAAGTGACCTGATTGTCAGCTTTTGTAGGTGACACTCTGTAACGCACCAGCAGCCAGAAGAACTTGGCCACAAAAGTTAATGTGCCCTTCCGGATGCCCAACCGTGGAGTAGTGACCCATTTCGCCTGCTCGCCATCCGCAGCAATGTACCTGGCTAGCCATAATATAACAGCCTCTCGCTGCTCAGCATTCCTCTAAAAAGCGCCAATTCGCACAATGTCCCAGCGGTAATCAAACTCGGAAGTGTTAGGAGACCAAGAGTGGCCCGTGGTAGGACCACAGAGAAAACGGCTAATGGTAGCGGGTGATATGTCCACCAGACACCCTCGAACCAAGGTGGAAGTGAGCGGAGCCTGAGCTAGTGGCTTTGACCGCTTGGAAATGGACCCGCGGAGAGTGGCAGCATAGTAAGCATAGAACTCCCGGACAATCTCCTCGCAATACGTCCCTAGGTCTCGAGCCATCCAGTCACACTTGTGAAGTTTGAACAGCCGGTGAATATCTGGAACAGTATGCAAGCTCCCCGTGAGGACTCTACGCTCCTCTTGAATCAGTCGGGCCATCTTTTGTTTGTCATTGACCATCTTAGCATCCCGATAGATCTGTCATTGACCCTCTACGCACCACCTATTCAGCTCGCCGGCTACAGGAGTGGGCTCATCATTCCGTGGTGCAGGTATGGACTCTGAGCTAGTTGCCTCGTCAGACAACGCTGCTTGGTCATTTTCTCCAGACCCTGTGGATGATTTGGCATTGGACCCTGTAGCATGGACAGACTCTGATTGTGAAGAGTGGGCAGACTGGGAGCTTGAGGCATGGGTAGACTCGGACCCAGACATAGGTCCCTCTGAACTGGAAGCAGCCCCAGTTGGTGACCCGATCAGTGTGTGCTTCTCATCAGACTGGGAGACAGTGACTACGTCAGGGAGCACCTTCCGGGGGGTGCTTCTGGGTGTAACGCGTGAAGCCCTAGGATTGAGAGGCACATATGCTGGGTCAGAGTCGTTGTCGGTGTCCTCATCAATCAACGGGAAACTAGGGGCAACAGATTTGGACTTTCCCCGTTTTGAGTAGGTGACCATCTTCTTGGGTGCCATCGTGCCTGCGGGAACGATATTAGTGCCAAAACTAAGCATATTCAGCAAAAGAAACTGTTAGAATTGGTAACGACCCAAACTAAGTCCACAAAAAAAATTTAAAAAAATTTGACAGATGCTGCAGTGGTCATCCACGGAGGAGATCTACGGTCCGTAGACTGATCTACGATCTGTGGATCTCTTTCGTGGATCAGGGGGCCTGACATATAGGTCGCAGATGGAAACCACGGAAGTGCAGAACGGTCCGTAGATGGATCTACGGACCATAGTCCACCTCCGTGGTTTTACACTTGGTGAAAATTTGTTGGTGCATCTAATGACGAACCCCATCTACGGTCCGTAGACGGGGTATCGTGAAAGCAATCAGTGCCAGGTATCATACATTTTTGGCTTTTGGTTTCAGTATTTACACAACCTCATCATGCATTTACAAACTTAAAATATGCTAGTTCGTCATTCTTAAGATTCCGACCGATTATTATACCCAACAATTTAGACTAGATGTGGAACCCTAAGTCGAAACTAGCATATAGTATTTACAATCTCATACACTAATGTTATACAATCACTATCTATCGTTCCAAGGGCATTGTAATATTCAAGTTTATCATGCAATTTCATCTAACAATTACCCAAGGTCAAGACCCAACTCCCGACTCTCTATATTCAATATATGAATCGAAATTCAAAGTGAAGGGAAAGTCTATTACCTTATAAGAAACAAGGAGTGGGGTGATTGTGTGATGATACTTATGCTTAGCAAGACCAAGGAGTCACCTCTTCGTTACTGACCAAACACCGGACCCTTTTTGTTAGATTATGGGATGGGTTGATTTTGGTATGGAAGGGAGGATATTATGTGGTAGTTATGGAGTGATTTAGGGAGTTTAAAGTGTGGGTGAAACGGTTTTGTGAGTAATGGAGGGAAGGGGAATGGTTTGAAACATGGGGGCTTTTAAGTAAAGGGGGTCCGGGTCGGGTCAGACAACCTTAGGGTTTGGACTCATGAGACCCCGTCTACGGTCCATGAGTCGATCTACGGTCCGTAGATCGGGGCCATAGATCACTCTTATATTTAGTCAAATTTAGGGGCTTACCTGGGATCTACGGATTCCATTGACGGTCCGTGGATCAACCGACGGACCGTCGATGGGATCCGTAGACCTCTGCACCAGACCATTTTCTGCGGATTTATTGCGTGATGTACCTGCACATGTAGCAACCAATAGGCTATTATTTTTTTACATTTTCTGGACACTTTTTAGACACGAACCCTATAATAATTCTAGCCAACACTAAGAACTAAAACACTAAAGCACCTACCTACATTGATACAAAGACGCAAGTAATCAAAGAAAGCTAAACTACTTAATGGAAAACAGAACCCTATCGTTGGCTAGATTGTACATCTTGGGTTGCCTCCCAAGCAGCACTTGATTTAACGTCGCGGCACGACGTAGGTATCTTGATTACTCAGACTTCATCAAGGTTGCAGGCCTCAATCACTTCTTGCACACTTTCAGCAGTTCCTAGATAGATCTTGATCCTTTGCCCATTCACCACAAACCTTGTTCCATCCTTATTTTCAAGCTCAACTGCCCCATGCGAGAGCACTTTTGTGAGCAAAAATGGCCCGGTCCACTTGGACTTGAGTTTGCCTGGAAATAGGCGCAACCTAGAGTTGAATAGCAGCACAAGATCACCAACCACAAATTCTCGCTTTTCAATTCTTTGATCATGATACCTCTTCATCTTCTCTTTGTATAAGGCTGAACTTTCATAAGCTTTTAGGCGAAACTCATCAAGCACATTCAAGTCATTCATCCTTTGATTAGATGCAGTGCCCCAATCCAAATTTAACTTCTTCATTGCCCACATAGCCTTGTGCTCTAGCTCTACTGGTAAATGACAAGACTTCCCATATACAAGTTGGTAAGGAGACATACCTATGGGGGTCTTGTATGCAGTGCGATATGCCCATAGAGCATCATCAAGCTTCCTTGACCAATCCGTTCGATTGGCGTTCACAGTCTTCGCCAATATCTGTTTGATTTCTCTGTTGGACACTTCAACTTGACCGCTAGTCTGTGGATGATAAGGAGTGGCTACATTGTGACGGACACCATATTTCTCAAGTAGTGCCTTGAACAACTTATTACAAAAGTGAGAGCCTCCATCGCTAATAATAGCCCTCGGTGTACCAAATCTGGAGAAGATATTCTTTTTCAAGAATGCGGTGACACTTTTACCTTCGTTGTTGGAGAGCGCTACTGCTTCCACCCACTTCGATACATAATCAACCGCAACAAGAATATACTTCATCCCATATGAACTCACAAATGGACCCATAAAATCAATGCCCCATACATCAAACAATTCTATCACCAGTATAGGATTCATAGGGAGCTCTTGCCTCTTTGAAATCCCTCCATCTCTTTGGCAACGATCACAAGACTTGGCGAAATCATGAGCATCTTGGTGGATGGTAGGCCAATAGTATCCACACTGCAAAATCTTATGTGCAGTCCGAATACCACTATGATGCCCACCAACGGGCGATGAATGGCATGCTTCAAGTACACTCAACATCTCAACCTCAGGCACACAGCGACGAATAATCCCATCAGCACAACTACGATACAAATAAGGTTCATCCCAAAAGAATTTCTTCACATCATGCATAAACTTTTTCCTTTGGTTAAAAGACAAATCGGGTGGCACAATATCGCTTGCCAAATAATTAGCAAAGTCTGCAAACCAAGGAATCAAATCATGAGAAGCGGCCAATACCTGTTCATCTGGAAAAGCATCATTAATTTCAGCCCTATCTCCAAGCTTTAGCATGGCCTCCTCCTCTAATCTGGACAAGTGGTCGGCAACTTGATTTTCGGTTCCCTTTCTATCTTTTACCATAAAATCAAACTCTTGCAGCAACAATACCCATCTAATCAACCGTGGTTTTGCATCCTTTTTCGCCATCAAATACCTCAATGCAGAATGGTCAGTATGCACGATGACCTTAGTACCAAGCAAGTAGGAACGAAATTTTTCGAATGCAAAAACCACCGCAAGAAGTTCTTGTTCGGTCACAGTATAATTCTTCTGGGCCACATTTAGAGCTTTGCTAGCATAGTAAATAGGGTGAAGGATTCTCGCGCCTTTGACCCATTACTACACCAAGTGCCACTCCGCTTGCATCGCACATTACCTCAAACGGTTGTTCCCAATACGATGAAATAATGATAGGTGTTGTCACCAACTTTTCCTTCAACTCTCCAAATGCTCTAAGACAAGCATCATCAAAATAGAAATTACTCTCCTTCTCGAGCAGTTTGCACAAGGGATGTGCAATATTTGAGAAATCTTTGATGAATCTCCTATAAAAACCTGCATGCCCAAGAAAACTTCTAACACCTTTTACAGAGATGGGTGGTGGAAGTTTTTCTATTACCTCGACTTTAGCTCTATCAACCTCAATGCCTTTCTCTGAAATTCGATGACCCAACACTATACCTTCTTTTACCATGAAATGACATTTCTCCCAATTCAGCACCAAGTTGCAGTCTTCACATCTTTTGAGCACCATGGCCAGATGTTCTAGACAATGATCAAAAGAATCACCTACCACTGAAAAATCATCCATGAACACTTCAATAGTGTCCTCCACCATATCAGAAAATATCGACATCATACATCTCTGGAAGGTCGCTGGAGCATTGCACAATCCGAATGGCATCCGTTTGAACGCAAAAGTCCCATATGGGCAAGTGAAGGTGGTCTTCTCTTGGTCTTCTGGAGCTATAGAAATTTGATTGTAGCCCGAATACCCATCAAGAAAACAATACCAACCCTTTCCTGCAAACCTATCTAACATCTGGTCTATGAATGGCATAGGAAAGTGGTCTTTCTCTGTCCACGCATTTTGCTTCCGGTAATCCATGCAGAATCTCCATCTAGTGACAAGCCTCATTGGAACAAGCTCATTTCTTTCATTTGGAACCACAGTCATACCACTTTTTTTAGGCACACACTGCACAGGACATACCCAATTACTATCTGAAATGGGATAAATAACTCCCGCATCCAGCCACTTGATGATCTCCTTTTTGACTACCTCTTGCATAGGTGGATTTAATCTTCTTTGGTGCTCAACACTGGGCTTATGATCTGGCATGAGTTGGATTTTGTGAGAGCAGATACCGGGGGGGATCCCAATAATATCTGCAATAGTCCACCCAATCGCTCGCTTGAACTTCTTTAATACAGTCACCAAGCACTCTACTTGCCTTGCATTCAAATCTGCTACAATGATGACCGGCAAAGTATTCTCTTCGCCTAAATATACATACCTCAAGTGCGGTGGTAGAACTTTAAGCTCCAATTTCTGTGCCTCCACAATAGATGGTCTTGTGGGTGGGGACTCGCGATTCTTCATGTCTAGCTCATACTTCTTTGGTTTGGACCGGTATTCACACTTATCAAGTGCGGCTACCAATTCATCATACTCTTCAATACCATCACTACCAAAATTCATCATGACAGCTGCTAGTGCCTCAACACCTAATCGCTCTTCAATCTGCACTTCTGACCCACTCTCCACTCTATAAGTTATAGCCGATACTATTTGTAGCTCACCATTCTGCTTCATGGATCTACAGATATTGAAAGTTGCTTCTTCATTGTTCAGTCTGAACTTCATCTGTCCCTTTTCCGTATCAACCAACGCACGCCCTGTGGTAAGAAATGGTCTCCCAAGGATGATGGGAACCTCAAAATGAACCTCACATTCAAGAATCACAAAATCCGCCGGAAAGATGAAAGACTCTACTTTCACTAGGACATCATGGAGCACACCTATGGGCCTCTTCACAGTCCGATCAGCCATTAGTAACCGCATTG
The DNA here is from genome assembly GCF_019186545.1 of Solanum stenotomum. Lineage (NCBI taxonomy): Eukaryota > Viridiplantae > Streptophyta > Magnoliopsida > Solanales > Solanaceae > Solanum > Solanum stenotomum. Next base: position 17,088,549 of record NC_064291.1, on the reverse strand, counting down.
CAGTGGGCTTTGGATCCCCCAGACCCAACTTCTTGTAAATAGACAAAGGCATGAGGTTGATGCTCGCACCAAGATCACACAATGCCTTAGCAAAGTGTAACAACCCTATAGTACATAGAATCGTGAAAGCACCAGGGTCTTCCTTCTTCTGCACCAGAGATCTTGTAGCAATAGCACTATAATGCTGCAATCTATCATCATCTTCAAAACTCACACACCGTTTCTTTGTCACCATATCTTTCATAAACTTTGCATACCCATGCATTTGCTCCAAGGCTTCTATCAAAGGAACATTGATAGAAAGCTGCTTCAACATGGTGATAAACCAGCGATATTTACCATGTTCAATCTTCTTCACTAACCTCTGTGGAAAAGGTGGTGGAGGTCTAGGTATGGGAACCACTTTCTGAGATATCTCCAGCTCTTGCTCTGCTGCTTTCTCAGCATCTGGTCTACCCTCTATCACATCATCTTCTTTTCTAATCTCAACTTCCTCCACAGACGGCATAGGCGGATCTATGGTTTGCTTACCTCCTCGAGTAGTAATTGCCATACAATGACCATCATTTTTTGGATTCTGGATGGTGTTGCTAGGAAGAGTGTCAGGTTGACGTGGATTCACTGTAGTAGACAATTGTGTCGTCTGCTGCTCTAGATGCTTTATTGATACTGCATGTGTATCAACCTTTTGACCAATACCAGATAAGTCCTTTCTCATCTCCTTCACATTCTCATCAGCCACATCAAACCTTCTAATCATCTTTTGCAACATATCTTTGATACGCGTCATATTACCTCCAGCTTCCCTAGCACCAGATTCCCGATTTTGAGGGGGAACATAGGGTCCAACCCGATCGTTTTTGTTGCCATAGTTGTTCCTGTTGTAGTTGTTGTCGCGATTGAAGTTCCCATCTCGGACATAGTGACCCTCGCGGTTGTAATTTCCATAGTTCCGACCTTGGTTCCCTTGACCTTGGCGCCAATTATCCGTGTTGGATCCTTGGGCATTTGGTCGGAAACCCCCCGTCTGATCGTTCACCGCATAAGTGTCCTCTTCATAGTAACACTCCTCAACTGGTAGTGGAGGTCTAGTTAAGTAGTTTACAGCATTTACCTTTTCTGCTCCCCCACTCACATGCTTGAATACCAACCCCAACTCTGTCCTCATCTGAGTCATCTCCTCACGAATATCATCTGCAGAGTTAACAGTTACATTATGAACGGCAAATGTGTTTCTCCCAGTATCTGACCTCCTAGTGCTCCACGCTTTATTGTTGCGAGAGATCCTCTCCAATTTTTCAGCAATCTGTGCATATGTACAATCACCATAGGAACCTCCAGCAGTAGTGTCAAGTACTGCTTTATTGTTATCATCCTGTCCGCGATAAAAATATTCCTTCAGTGACTCATCATCAATATGGTGGTTTGGGATACTTCTTACGAAAGCAGTGAATCTGTCCCACGAGCTACTCACAGACTCTCCAGGTAATGCCACAAAATTGTTGACCCTATCTTTGTGATTGAGCTTCTTAGACACTGGATAGTACTTTGCTTTAAACACCTCTGCTAGTTGGTCCCATGTGAAAATTTAGTTATAAGGAAGCTTAGTGAACCATACTGCAGCATCGCTTGTCAGTAACAGAGGGAACACTCGTAATCTAATGACATTCATATCCAAGTCTGGTCTACCTACACAACTTTTGCAAACCACCCTTAGCTTGTCCAAGTGAGCATGTGGATCCTCCGATGGCGATCCTGAAAATAAGCCTCTTGTTGTAAGCATCTGCATCAAACTACTAATCACCACAAATGTGTGTCCTGGAGGTAGAGGAGGTAGGACAATAGGTCCATCGGAGTCTGCTATGTCGATGTTGCCCCGATAGTTGTCATGTTGTTGTGGGCCTGGTGGACCATGCACTCTCACTGCATCCCCCAATTGATTTTCAGCGAGACCCCGGTTTTCCCCACCAACTACTCTTGGCTGCTGTAACTCAACTGCTTCATCTAGATTTCCTCCGATAGGATGAATTGGAAGTCCTTGATTGTTCATTCTTCGCAAAGTTTTGTTCAACTCTGGATCGTATGGAGTAAGTGGTTCGCCTTGGCTCCGTGTACTTGGCATACACTAGAGTCGGAACCTGAGAGAGACAAAAACAAAGAAAAAAAATAAAATTAGGAAATATTTGACTAACGTTCAATAATGTAGTTAGAAATAAATCTAAAGTCCAGATTCCCTGGCAGCGACGCCAAAAATTGATACACTCAAATTACACCTCCTTACAGAAGTATAAGCGATCGTTATCAAGTAAAGAACCCAACTTATAGGTTGGGCTCGATCCCACGAGGAAAATGGTTTATACTTTACTTTAACTAACAATTATATTCAATTAGTCAAATTATTTCCAGAAACAGGTAATAAAAAGGGGGGTTGTGCTTGTGTGAAACAAATAGTAAGAACTTAATAAGTAATCAATAATCAAACTCAACTTTGGTTGTTATCAAGATAAGAGAAATAACTAGGGTATATGTGTTCCCCACAATCTCATAACACAGTAATCCTAGTAATAGCAATCCTTTTCTAGTGTATTACATGCAAAGTGATAAGTTTGGTATCTCTAAATCCTTGGTCCGGCATCTAGAGAATTTCACCCCGCACCTTGGTCCGGCTACGTGTGTATAATTTACTAACCCTTACCTTTACCTCATATTAGACACATAATCGATGTTTGGCTTAGTTATTACTTCGTACCAATCGACACTAGCCTATTAGATAGTATCACACTAAATCTATGTTGATAATTCTTTTCTTGTTAATTACCTCCTTGGTCCGGCAAGTAGTAACAAGGTGAGTTCTAACGTTGGCCACTGTTAAAAAGACTTCTAAACGAAAGAATTATCAATACATGCAAACACTATTCAAGAATTGCTTATTTACTATTCATACTTTGTTAATCAATCATGGTTCCCACAACCCTAGTTGTGGATTTAGTTACTCATATTGGCAAGAACACAATTCATAATCGTAGATGAAGAAATCATGAACTTACATAGAGAGAATAATAAACCCAGAAATTTTACTTGAATTGCAAAGCCAAAATCTTCAAAACGAACTTGGGAAATCAATAATTGCTAGAGTTGCCAATTAATCTCCAAAGTTACGAAGCAAAAATAGAATAATAGTGTCTAACCACCAAAAACGAGGTTTACATGTCCTATTTATAGAAAACAAATCCTAAATAAAAAAGGAAACAAATTAAGGAATGTTTTGTTCAGGTACGCGTCTTCAATCCACGAGACCGACTTACGGACCGTCGATAGATTTACGGTCCGTAAGTCCCTTCCGTCACTCGGGACTTAGAAAATATTTCAGCTTCCAGAAATCAGCTTCTCTGAAGCAAACGACGGACCAGCAGTACGGACCGTAGATCGACCTACAGTCCGTCAATCCCCTCCGTAGGTCCATACTTAGAATCTTCAAAAATCAGGTACTGGAACCCTCGCAGTCGCACTCTACGGATCAACAATACGGTCCCTAGATCAATCTACGGAACCGTCAATGGGCACCGTGGTTCCACACTTGGTCAGATTTCCCTGATTTGTCTTCAATACCATGCCTGCTGATCTACGGTCATAACCTACGGACCGTGAATGGACCTACGGTGCGTAGATCACCTCCGTGGATGCCTTTTTCTGCATTTCCTTCAGTTGTCTCTAAACATCCGTGCCTGAACACCTTTCCTGCAAAACATGATAAAACCAATATAAAAAGGCCCTAGACACACACAACTTGTAAGTGAAATGTATTAGAAATACCGTAAACTCACGGTATATCAGCCTGATAGTTGAAAAAGAAATCGGGTTGGGTCATGACCCGCTCAAATGGGCTAAAAACGAATTGTTCCAATTTGACTCGTTTAATCTCAATTTTTGCAATATATTGTTATTTAACTTTTTTAACCACAATTTAAATTTCAATTGAAGAAAAACAAAAATAAGTTACCAATGGATAGATAAATCCTAGAAGATATAAAATAAATAGTAATTCATATGTTCAATATGAGAACATACATGGCATTAATGCAAATAAAGAGTCTTATTACGGGTTGAAGTTGGAGATTAAATTAGGCTCAATTGGAGACTTTTTAAAAATGGGTTAAGGCTTGAATCAATTGAGATGAAATCCAATTCAAATCATCTTGAACCCAACCTATAGAATTCTGAAAGGTCTGGACGAGTTATCCTACATTTAGGCTCATTTTGACACCCCTATAACTGGTGTTTTCTTAAGGGAAAAGTGTCTTGGAGTAAGGGTATAGGAGTTGTGATCTAATTATCGCCACAAATTACAGATAAAATGCGGAAATAAAAGAGGGATAGAAGAAGAGACACAAGAGAAGGAACAATTGGCAACTAAAGGATGTATGAAATCCTAAAACCTCCAATTACAATCCCTAAAAGAGCACATAATCAAGTTAAATAGATTGACACAAGAAAAGGAAATCAAAAGCAGCCTAAAGGTATATTAAATCTAAAGACCTCAATCGATTAATTTGAATCAAGCACCGAATCTCTTACGAAGACCTCAAGGAAATTGAATGTCCAAGCAACCCCTGTTTCTAAATAAAGTTCAACAAAAGCTTTAATAAGCTCTCAAGTCTCTCAAAGGAGATCCAATTCATCAATCATTCATTTTTAAAATAGTCTACCTAAAAGAAGACCCCCTAACTAGCTAATTATTGAGCGGGGTCAACTACAAAAGTATTCCCCACACAAGTTGGCAAACATACCTCATTAAATCACATAGGATCAAGTAATAACACCAAGTAAGAATCATATGAAAGAAAAAAAGTGTTACTACCATACTCATCACAATTTAGGCCAACACCAAATGGGAAGAAATTACATATCATCGAGTCAAGGAGACTACCATTTGCCCCATTGATACTAATATTAACATAAAATATGCTGCCCACAAAAGCATGAGTATCATCATATGCAAATAGATAATAGAGAAATGTGTCATGCACACTAGGGTCATCTAAGGTGTTCCCATATGCAAGATCACAACTAGGTTCAAGGATCCTAGCACTCATTACATTACAACAAGGAACACACAAAGACATCATGGAGAATTTAAGATAACTTCACCTTCTCTTGACAAATAACTCCTACCCCCATAAGGTGCACGATCAACAAGATCATACTCAAAGCAAGAGTAAACAAAGGGGTTTAGGAAACTACCCTTCCCCATACATAACATAGGACCCTCAAGTGGATTGTAAACCCTCAACAATGACTTTCCATCATAGGGAAAGGTGTCAAAAGATTCATCCAAATGATACGTGCCATCCTGACCAAGCATCACTATACAAATGCCACAATTCAACTCATTACCGGGGTCAAATGGAAACAAAATCCGTGAATATGTATCAAGTACAGCCCCTGTTGTCCAATTAGCACTCTTATCTTCTAAAAACATACTGTAATAAAAAGTGTGAGCATCATCATATGTAAACAGGTAATAGAGGAAGGTGTCTCGCAAATACACTTCATCTAAGGTCTTTTCATAGGTATGACGACTAATAGGCTCAAAATCATTGGTCATACCATTAAGAATTGAAACAGACCAAGAAGAATAGGTAATGGGTAAATAAATACCACCTTCCTTCTCATCACAATCCTTCCCCACAAGAGTACTCTCATCTTCCAAGAATAGATTTCCTTCTTTGGGAGGAAAATATTCACACCATAGTGGGTTACTATAAAAAGTATAGCTATCAAGAACTACACTACTCTCATGATTCACGCCACTAGGCACTTCACTAGGACTGATTTAATCATCTTCAAACAAGATATTGTACTTTAAGAGGGAATGCTCAACCACCATGGGAGAATTAAAACATGCAAGTTCACACTCAAAAAGACACATATCATTTTTCGAAGCATTTTCAAGCACATGATCTCTATGATGAAACAAGAAATCGTATCTTTCACAAAAGATATGCTCAAAGAGTCACTCCTATTCAAGTGATCAAAATTATTGTCAGTATCAACAAATTGTGGTTTCTTAATCACATCACAAGATTCCTCAATTAGGGAACTACACTCAAATACAAGTTGATCAACACAACTATCATATGATAATGAACTATCCCTCAAAGCACGAGTGTCAACATTAGATGGACACAAATCTATCTTACTAGAAGAATAAATTTGTGCTACATAAAAATGATCTTTAGTAGCAATTAGTTAACGACAATAGCTTAATTGCCGCTAAATATGTAATTTAGCGTCAATTATTACTCTTTGTATATGTCCCTAAAGCCTTTAGAAACATTGGATCTAATGGAACTTAACTAACACCAGTAAAGACTTTATAATTCTTTATTAATATATCTATTTATTGCTGCTAAAAATTATTTTTGTTGTAGTGTCGGTCATCAAAAGGATCAACTAGTGTATCCACACTCTCAAAATGTACATTATAAACACATGGCAAAGAAACATTAGGCTCACATAAAGACAAGCTATCACTTACACTTTGTTCATTTCCAATTGTAAGAGTGTTAAGTTTAGCTATTGTACCTTGCCGCTCGTTGTAACACCCCGTAGTCTAGTAGATCATCTAAGGCGAAGTATGAGTACTACAAGTCAAGACTACAGGGCTTGATCCAAGGCAAAGGGGAAAGGGCCAAGGCTGCCCCAAGCTTGCCATGGCACTACCCATGACCACGAGAGCCTTCATGGCTCGTAGTTGCCACCACAGCTCGTGGCGCCACCCGTGGTGGTGAGGCAGTGAGCCCCTGAAGGCTGCCTAAGTTGTCCTCATCCAAACGAGCCACTTCAGGACTCGTGAAGGCCTAGACAGCTTGTGGGACTGGACGTGGACTTGCCTTGAAGTTTAGGGAGTTTAGTTTGGTGTGGATTAGCCACTGGTCAAGGGACCACGGGCGCCATGACTGACCGTGGAACCCTTGACGGTTTGTGAAGGTGGTGTTAGTGCCTGGCACTAGGCTGCCTAATTAAGGGTAAAGTGGGAAATTACGAATAAAGTTAGCTTTAAGTGGGGTCATTTTTCCTAGACTTAGTACACCTTTAGAAGCTATTTTAACCCTTTAACCACCCCAATTAAGTCATTATTTCCCAAGACCCAAACTAAATTCCTAAAATCTCTCCTCTCAAATATTTCTCTCTCTAGAAAACTCAAAGAAGAAGAAGGAAGTCGCAGCTAGGGTTGAAGAATCTAGGTTTTCACACCAAATTCACTAGGTTTTATTTCTAACTATGGAATCTCTTCATTTATGGATAGAATTCATCCATGGAGCCCCTTCAAAATATCAATTTGAAAGATAGAAAATCCCCTAAAGCTAGGGTTTGATTCCAAAGTCATGGGTTCCTTTCAAAAATGACTTTTATTATTCAATTATGTTATATCATGTATGAATCAATGATTTCTTATAATATTTATGTTGAATTCCCCAAGAACCCATGAAACCCCCGTATTACTCAATTATGATCTTGTGATGTGGGTTTGTTGATGAAAGAAGAGTATTATAAGATTTTGCATCTAGTGATTTAATTACTTGGATTATGATTATATCCATGTCTAATGTACTGAATTCTAGATGTGTTGATTGAATATGGTCTTTGATCCTTGAAGGTAAAAGTATGAGAATTATGCATGATTATGAGATTTATGTAAATACTTTAATGATGCTTTGAGATAGAAGTGTTATTCATTATGATTAGGTTGTTGTTCTGGGATGATTGAAAGGTTATTCTCATGAACTCATAATGAACATTGTTGTGAAAGGTTGTTCTCACATAGTAAGGGTTCTAGGGTTGAAAGGATTTTCTCACTTAATTGAATGTAAGAGTAAAAGTGATCATGGATGGTGATAGTTGCTCATGCATAGTCTAAAGAATTATTCTAATGAATTATGTTGGATTGGTTGTCAAGGACATCTTTCCATGAGACTTGAGTCAAAGTAAAGACTTAATAGCTATCTTGTGGGATTTAGGCCTTGCACCGAGTGGATACTGAAATCAAATGGAGGTTCACACCTAGTTAAGTCTGGACTTCCAAAATGGGAACTCTCACCTAGTGGAGTCCGGAACTCCCAAAGTATGTCTTATGAGATGGAAGCCTTCACCTAGTGGAGTTCGGGTTTCTAGGAGCAATCTATGTATTCCATAACTACGTGCCCCATAGGATTCTTATCTAGTGGATCCAACTAAACTAACCAACCGGTTCTACCTTAGGAAAGTAGACCAACCCTTGACGGTGTGGGTAACACCGGGAGGGATCATGTGATAGCTCATATGGTCTCATGTCGGTTAAGGCTATATCCCAACTACAACAACATTAACAATGAACTAAGACATGCTTAAGAAAGCATCTCCAAGTGTTCAAACATAATGAACTAAGACAAACTTGAAGAATCATCTCATAGAGTTCAAATACCAATGAACTAAGACATGCTTGAAAAAGCATCTCAAAGTGTTCTAAATAACAAATGAGATGCGATGTGCTTAAGAAGTACCTCATAGTGTTCAAGGGTTGTAAAAGATGACGGACATGAATAATGGCCTAAAGTTGTTTACTTAGCATGGGTGTGATTTTGGGGTCTTATTCGTGCCTTGCACAAGTATGCTTTGAGGTTATTATGAATTGTTCCTCTTGTGTTGTGATAAGCTTTGTATGAGTTCAAAGGCTTAAATGATGATGATGACCTAAAGAGCTTTACTTAGCATGGGTGTGATTTATGGGGTCTTATCCATGCATTGTACAAGTAGACTTTGAGGGTGTATATGAAGTTGTTCTATTATGCTATGATGATTTATATATGGTCTATGTGTATGAGTTATGTTTTCCAACTATCTCTATGATGATATTCAAACCTGGCATATAGCATGATTTATAATGAAATGTTCATTTTAGCATGTTTTCAAGGTTTTTATGCATGCTATCATACTTGGTGCATTTTTTTGTACTAATGCCTACTTTTCCAACATTTTCCCCAAGTGTAGGGTCCGGGTCTCAAGGTGATTGTCGTTGTGGCTAAAGCTTGGATTAGCTTATTCTCCTAGCTTGTTGGTGAGTCCTCATGATTCGAGGATGGATGTTATCTCATTGTAGTTCCTTTCTTGTATTTCCTTTTTGGACTATGTTGTAAGTGTTGTATCCCTATTTCATTTAAGTATTGTAATAGATGGCTATATTGAGACAAGTCTAGACTTCCTCTTTCTTTTATGAAAAACTTTTTAAGACTTGAAATGTGTTTCTCTTTATTGTTCTATTCTTATGTTATGGTATGCTAAGTGGCTTACATGGAGCCTTTTGGGGTTCTATGTGCCATGTTACATCTAGGAAGTACCCCTTGGTCGTGACACTCGCAACAAAGGTCATATTTACCTTGGAATGACACTTCCTTAGGAATGTTGGGACACCCCAAAAGTGCATCCATCACACCTTCAATGATAGGATCTTTGTTAGGAACTTGTTTTCCTACATAAGAAACCTTATAAAGTGAAGGATAAACAAAAAGGTTAGATTGAGATTGTGGCAACCCTCTAACTTCACTCCACTCAACCTCTCATTTTTCCACTCTAAGGTTCCCACCTTGTTCTCTCTCACTCCTCTCAATCTTTTGTCTCTCATTTTTCACTTTAGGAAGATGAAATAGATGTGTTCTCCATTGATCCACAACATACTTGGACCATTTTTGCTCGTTTGGGACCCTATATTTGTTAAACCAATTGGCTCCCAAACATAAGTGACAAAAGTCCATGAGAATATATCACACCAAACCTCCTCATAGTATTTACGGCATGTGAAAGAGACCTTTACAAATTCGGTAGCCTTACATCACTCCATGGTGTATTGATAACACCTTGATCTTCGAGGTAGTTTTAAGTAGGCTACCGTAGATGGAGTGATGTAGTTTAGATTGCAACAATCATCGAGGACAATATCAAACCCCAAAGCTCCACAAATGTCAACCTTTATCCTAAGAACTTGTCTTCTTGGGTCAACAATATAAAGCTTGTGTACCCCTTTGCCACATATTTGAACCTCATAAGCCCTTTCAATTCTTCCCATGTCAAAGGGTTAACATTTCCATTGAGTGTTCGAAGCCATCCCGCATGTTTCCACGAACTCAATGCAAGACCTTTAAAGTGTTCAAAGGCATACATGTATTGCTCAATGTCTCCCAAATCATGCTTTTGGAAATTCTGCTCACATTGCTACTCCCAATCAAGATACGCCTCGAGATAACACTTTCCTCCAAAGATAGGAAGACTAACCATTTTGGTACTAAGACCCCTAACACATCCCCCATATCACCCTTGGTTTGGTTGCTATATCAGGACAAGTGTTCATTAACATGATAAGTGTAGGATGTAGTATCCTTAGACATTATAGATGCACACTTTTTCTTCCCATTAGATGACTTTGAGTTGAACTAGTGTAACCAAACACACCGCTTTGACTATGGCAAGTATTACCACAAGATAATTAAGAATATGAATCTTCACAAGCCTTAGAGGCATGCCCCTCATAATTGTTATATAAGAGAGTATTATACCTCACCTCACCTTCATCCTTGGAGTGGGAAGTGTAATATTTTCCTACACCATCATAGGAACCATCTTTACTCTCGTAGTGGGAGTAAGATCGCTCACATGCTCGATCATCACCATAGGAGCCATCACAAGGTTTGTCGTCCACTCCATCTTCACCTTAAGAGCTATGATCACCATATTCCTCATATTATCCTCTGAAATAGTAGTTCTCATTCCCATTCGGCTCTTAATCATGGCTATCATCATAGCCTCCATCATTATAATCATAGTCTCCCTTATCATAATCACATGGGTCCGAGGCTAGTGATGACATGTTTCCTTATAACTCATTTGTACCTACAAAATGAGCAAACAAGGTTATTAGTAAAAGCTCCTCACAAACACTCGCATTTTCTCACCTTTGAATACCTCACAAATTGGCTTGGCTAATGTTGAACCTTGTTTCAATCTGGTGGTACACAAGTGTCAATTAAGCCCTTGGTCGAAATAGATTCTTGTTTCAAGAAAGACGGATGACTCGATTAAAACAAACGGACTTGAATCAAAAATATTAACTACGAAGTAAAAGCTAAAAAGCACACAAAGAAAGCACAAGAAAGAAAATGGACACAAGACTAATCAACAACTAAGTAAGGACATTTACTAGTTGGAAATTAGTTTTTAGACTCAAAGAAGTGAGTAGGAATCAAGGAAAATGAGACTATGCAGTCAGAAAATGAGATTGGTCATAAAATGAAGCTTGGGTGTCAAAACATAAACTTTTTTCCCAAAACTGAAATTCACATCACCAACTTACTCCCTGTAGCTTGCCGAATTAGTTCGACGAGTCGCCGAAGTACCGTCAACTCGCCAAAATATCTAGAGACTCAAGTTCATTTGGTGATCTCAGCTCCCATTTGGCGGGTCACCGACTCAGCTTTGTAAGCACGACTTAGCTCGCCCAATGGACTTTCCAGCACACCTGTAGCCTCCAATTTCGCACTTATTGTGGCCCCCTTGTACTTCCTTGACCTAGTACTTTCTCCTTTGGTAAATTCCCTTTTGAACCAACACAAGTACTCTTTCCTTTCCTCTTCCTTTTGGATCAAAGACCTCTTTTTATATGATTCTCCTCCATGAAGATTTGAAGATCCCCAAGAACACTATGAACAATGGTGAACACCCAAAATAAAACCCTCAATAATTTTAGCTCAGAATTTTACGAAAATTGAAATACAAGCTCCCATTGATGTAGGAAATAAACCCCAATACTTTTTATCTTTAAACTCCTTGCCAAAACCTTCAGATTTCAAAGCCCATTTCCTTCTTTCTTCAAGTCATGAACAACACCCAATGGATTTCTACTCCGTTTCATCCAAATTTTAGATATGAACTCCTAAGGATATAGAGATCAAACCCCAATGCCCAAGAGTATCCAATTTAACCTAAATCTGAAAACCCACTTGAAGTTCTTCAAGCTTCTTTAATAGGGCTTCTTTAATGGTGGATTCTTCAATAGGGCTCCAAACTTAACCAAATCTCAAATTTAGACTTAATTAGGATTAGGGAGCACTAATCTAACTTTAGAAACTTCACACAAGACTCAAATCAACAAAATATTTTTGGGATTCTCTCCAAAACGTTTCTGACTTATTTTTTTGTAACAAACCCAAGACTAGAATCGTAGGAATGAAATTAAGCCTTGATCTGATAGAAAATGATGTAATTCTCTCCATGATTATCGATAAAGTGTGGAAATAAATGACTTATATAAGAAGAGACACAGGAGAAGGAACAATTGGCAACTAAAGGATGTATGAACTCCTAAAACGTCCAATTACAATCCCTAAAAAAGCACCTAATCAAGATAAATAGATTGACACAAGAAAAGGAAATCAAAAGCAACCTAAAGGTATATTAAACCTAAAGAACTCAATTGATTAATCCAAATCAAGAACCAAATCTCTTACGAAGACCTCAAGAAAATTGAATGTAACACCCCGAAAATCTAATGACCTAAGCTAGAGCCTAACATCTAGTTAGTAGCCTAAATGGAGTTAAACGTAAAGATTTGAGTCCTAAAATGACCTCCCTAAGTTAGTACTAATGTTTTAGTCCGTAAACGTCAAGGCCTGACCCCCCCCCCCAAGGACCCCCCAAGGGTCCTGAAGAGGACCAAGAGATTTCCCAAAAAGCATACGGTTAGGGCACCCACGAATCGTGGGTGGACCCACGCATAGTGGGTGGGGGTCATTGGTCAAGGATGAACCATCTCTCAAAAAGACCACTCTCTGAACCAAACCATGGACCTGCAGAACGGGGAGTGAGCCCATCCATGGTCCGTGGGTTGGTGGGCGTAGGTCACCCTTGAAGCATGCCTAGGTTCGGCCAATTGAGGGGTAGGGTAGTAAATTCCTAATTAATTAACTAAGGGTAGGGACAGTTCTTATAAGTTATTATAGACATATATAAGTACTTTTAACTATTAACCAACTCTTTAACACCTCAGAACTCACAAGACTCAAACTAAAAACCAACTCTCCTCTCCAAAAACATTCTCTCTAAGACTCCATCGAAGAGCAAGAACAAGGTCAAGCTAGGGGTTCAAGAAACAGCCTTTATTCTCCAATTTCATTAATAAATCAACCTAAGGTATGGATGCTTTTCATATTTGGGAAGCTATCACCCAAAGAGCCCCTTCAAACTATGTTTTAAGACTTCCAAATCCTCCAAAACCTAGGGTTTTCAATCTAGGTCATGGGTCTTCTTCCAAAATGATTTCAGTTGTTTAATTATGGTTCATTATGGTTGAATATGATGACTTATGATTGGAATGTTGGAGTATTTTTGAATTATGATGAAAATCTCCCTCGGACCCATGCTTCCCCCTTCTTCCTAAATTGTGAACTAAGGTGTGGTTTGATTGATCATGGGATCTTGACAATTGATATGTTTACATGTATTAAGTTGTTGAATCATGATATCCCTCTATCTAATGTGGTATTTCTATAAGTTAGGGTTGATCTTGATTCGTGGCCTTGAAGGGCAATTAGTTAGGGTTTATACATGTTGATGAGGATTGTATATGAACTTGTCATTCACTTAGATAGTGATGATCTTATGACTATGGTGTAATTGTGATATTGATGAGACATCCTTCTTCCCTATACCTTTACACTTGTTTATGCATGAAGTATGTATGTATGTTTATGATAAGCTTGTTTTGTTGATTAAAAGGTCATTCTCATGAAACATTACGAATATAATGTGAAAGTTTTACTCACATATTGATGATTCTAAGGTTGAAAGGACATTGTCACCTAGTGAATCCATAAGCTATTATGATACTATGTTGACTTGAGTGACTAGTGCAATCTTTCATGAATATAAACTAAAGTAAAGACCTAATGTGATTTTTAAAGGGAATTATGCATAGCACCGACTAGATATGAGAATGAGATGGAAGCTTTTATTTTAGAAAGTTCAGCTTCCCAATGTAAGTTATCTCATGAGATGGAAACCTTTTACACTAGTAGTCTGGGTTTCTAGTAGCAATCTTCTTATCCCATAACAATGTGCCCACATAGGTCTTTAGCTAGTGGATCCACCTAAAAGCTAAAATGTACGTTCTACCTTAGGCAAATAGGACAACTCTTTTCGGTGTGGTGGTAGAACACCGGATTCCATGTAGCTCACACGATCTATGTGGGTTAAGGCTATTTTCCCTATATGATATGAATATGAACTATGATAAGAACATAGACTTTAATTATGACTTCTTAAGAGGTATTACTTAGTATGAGCGGGGGTATTGGACTTCACTCATGCATTGCACAAGTATACTTGAAGAGGGGTTATGGTGAGGTTTTCCTATCATATGAAGACTTATGGATTATGTATTTTAAGATATGTATGAATGTTAAGGTTGAATTTACTTGTTACAAGTTATGAACATGAATAGCTCCTTATTTATATATATTAGTTATGGATGAGGCAAAAGTAATATATGTATGATGTTGGTGACATAAATGTGATTCTTAGCATTCAGTAAGGTTATGGGATCTTACCTTTGCATTGCATTAGCATGGCCTTGGGTTGCTTATATGTTGGTTTGACTTATGTTTCTTTATAAATGTGCATAATGGCTTTCAAACTTGATAAATGCATGATTTCAACTAAATGTCCCTTTTATGCATATTTTAAGGATTTTTATGCATGGTTTCCATACTTCGTACATTATTTGTGCTAACTATGAGTGTAGGTTCCGATCGTTGAGACGTACTTCTTCTTTCAAGTGAAGCTTGGGTTTACTATTCCCTGAGCTTGGTGCGTCCTCATGGTTCGAGGACAAGCTGTTATTCTTTTCTAGCTTCTATTGTACTTTCTATTTTTGAGACTTTATTGATGTAAAGGGATTTGACCCTATTTGTACTCTCTATTGTAATAGATGGTAATTGAGTCAAGGTCTAGACTCTTATTTTCGTTTATGAAAAAGAAGTTGACTTCGATTGTAAAAGTTTTAAATTTTTTCCGCATCATTACTATGACTTTATGTTATGATTATGCTAAGGGCTTGTGTGAGACCACTTTGGGGTCATTGTAACACCCCGTATCCGAAAATAGAGATTTCAGATTTCTGGTGTTACAAGTGGCACTCACGGACACCATTCACGGACCGTAGATGGACTCACTGTCTGTCCTGCAGGTCCGTGGTTCGTGACAGAAGACTTCCCCAGAACTCAGTCAGAAAATTTGGCTAAGTCCCGACTCACGGACAGACCCACGGTCCGTAGATCAGACCACGGTCCGTGGTCTGCGTCCGTGGATCGAGACTTCCCTTACCAGCCTCTGATACAAACTACAGTCGACCAGCACTGACCTTCATTCGATCCACGGTCCGTAGGTCTGACCGTAGATGAGGTTAGCAACTAGTTAGATGAAAAATGTTGATGGGTCAACTTTATATGGTCACAACTTTTAGCAAAAAATGAATTATGTGTCCTATAACCTATGGCTAGATAGATAATTGAATTATCTTTGCAACGCCACCGAGTTTCCTAAATTCTGACCTCCGAGTAAAAAGTTATGCTCGTTTTAGAGAAGCCCTGTCGGGCAGACTCGACCTACGGACCCAATCGACGGACCGTCGATTTATTGACGGACCGTAGGTCAATTCTGTCAGTCACTCCGACAGTAGTTAATTCAGGGGTCTTTTGGTCTTTTCCTATTTCGTTTAACCCCTTAGATACGTCGTTTAAACCCTAAATCATGAGGTTTTAATCAGTTTAAGCCTAGAAACATAACTAGAACTTATCCAAGTCAATTCATTAATCAAAACTTAGAAAATTAGAAGCAAGAGAGGAGAAAAAGGTCAAGAACCCTAGTTCAAGAACGCAGCGAGGTTTCTTCAGTTCCAGCCCCGAAATCGAAAGATTTCTCCGTGGAATTCGTCACCAGGTATGTGGGATTTCACTAGTGGGTTCCTTTCGCCCATTAGGTCCCTAGAATTCAGTCAGATTCTTGATTCCATGATTATGAACAGACCTAGGGTTTCTAGAATTATAGCAGATCATCATGAATTAGTTATTTAAATGTTCCAAATCAGATTATCATGTTATTGCTCAGTTTATCGCATGAATTTCAGAACCCTAGCTATGTATTTCTTTAGTTCTTGAATTACACATGCTAGGTCAGATATTTCAGTATTCAGTTTTACATGCCTCAGTTTATGAATGCATCATTATCAGATTAATTGTTGCATTCTCAGTTTGCATGTTCAGTTTCGAGCTATCCAGTATTTACAGAAATTCAGTCATAACCAGTTAACCACTTAATTCATTGGGAGTAGCATAATACCGAGTTGGACTAGGGTTTCAGCGTACCCATATAGTCCCAGAACTACGAGCCACGTAGGTGTAAGTCCCCTCTGTGGGCAACATCAGTTTAGTGATCACGCCAGCATGCCTCTATACCTCTGGCAGGGTATATTGGGTCCTCTCGATGGGGCGTATACATCGGACTCCACATTTAGCTCATGTGGTTTTATGTCGGTTATTAGTAGCTCCCACAGTTCAGTCAGACTCTATTGCATTGACCATATTTCAGTACAGTCAGTATTCAGTCTCAGCATGTTATAAATTTGGTCATTGCATCAGTTAGCTCAGTATTCAGTATTTTCAGTATCTATATCATGTTCAGATTATTTCATTGCTTTATTGCTTTGTTCAGTTATATGTTATTTCAGCTTTACTCTATCCTGCATGCTCAGTACCTTTCAAGTACTGACGCATACGTGCGCTACATCTTCTCGTGATGTAGGTTCAGGTTCTCAGTATCCAGATCACGCTTAGATCGGTTCTCGATCTTCAGTTCAGCAGCATCAGTGGTGAGTCCTCATTCTTCGAGGACTAGTGACATGTTTATCTTTATCGCTTTTAGTCTTTAGTTTCAGTTTTGCTAGATCTAGTTGGGGCATGTCCCAACATTTCTAGTCAGTTTAGAGGCTTATTTCAGACATAGTTAGATTCAGCTTAGTGTTTTGAGTTTGATATTTCTTTTGTATTAAACTCTCAGATTTGATATATTCAGTTATAGTATATGGGTATTCCCCATCTTTTCAGATTTATTTATGATTTAGCTTCCGCATCAGTTTATTATCTTTAGTATGCTCATGATCATGCCAGCAGGGTTAGCTTGGGATCACTTGTGGTCCTAGGTCCCGTGTCCGCGTCTTGGGGGTAGCTCGGGGCGTGACAAACTTGGTATCAGAGCATTAGGTTTAAGTGTCCTAGGATGTCTGAAAAGCCGCACTAGGTAGAGTCCTTTTCATGGGTGTGTAGTGCGCACCACATCTAATGAGAGGGAGGCTACAAAGTGTCTTTAGGAAAAATCTTCATTTTCTTGTTACTCTTATCGTGCGTAAGGTATGATCTAATTCCATTCTAACTCGACGTTCTACGTTTCAGTGATCATGCCTCCTCGTAGAGCTTATGTCAGGAATGCGAATGCCAGGAACGCAAACGCAGCTCCTCCAGTTCCAGATCAGGAAGTCTCAAATGCTGAATTCAGGAATGCCATTCAGATGTTGGCTCAGAGTGTCGCTAACCAGAACAATCAGCGGGTTCAAGCTCCTGTGAATGCAAATGGTGGATCAGCAGCAGCAAGGGTTCGTGACTTTGTTAGGATGAATCCTCCAGAGTTCTTAGGATCGCAGACTGGTGAAGATCCCCAGAATTTCTTGGATGAGATCAAGAAGATCTTTGAGGTAATGCAGGTCACTGGGAATGATCGGGTTGAGTTAGCATCTTACCAACTTAAGGATGTAGCTCATATCTGGTATACTCAGTGGAAGGAGAACAGGGGTACAGATGTTGCTCCTATTACTTGGGAATGTTTCAGCGAAACCTTTCTAGACAGGTTTTTCCCCATAGAGTTGAGAGAAGCAAGGGCCCAGGAATTTATGAACTTAAGGCAGGGTAACATGACTGTCCAAGAGTATGGGCTCAAGTTTAACCAACTCTCCAGGTATGCTCCTCACATGGTTGCTGATTCCAGGGCTCAGATGAATAAGTTTCTCTATGGAGTGTCAGACTTAGTGAAAACAGAGTGCAGGAATGCTATGTTGTTGGGAGACATGAACATCTCTAGGCTCATGACTCATGCTCAGCAGGTTGAGGGTGATAAGCTTAGGGAACAGGCTAAGGAGACTAAGAAAGCAAGAACAGGTAACTACGAGTATTCCCAACAGAAATCGGGTGGTGGAAATCGCTCGCATTTTCAGCAGAAGTCTTCGACTCCAGCCCCTTCATCAGCTAGTGTTCCATCCCCCAGGTTCCGTAATGATCAGAAAGGTAGGGCGTCAGGCTCTAAGTCTCAAGGTAGTGTTTCAGGCACCAAAACCTACCCAACTTGCCCGAAATGTAGTAGGAACCATCCGGGCGAGTGCCTTGCAGGTAAGGAAGGATGCTTTGGGTGTGGCCAGTCTGGTCATAGATTGAAGGATTGTCCTTCAAGACAAGGTCAAGGAGGAAATAATGGTAGAGCTCAGTCTACAACTTCAGCAGCACCAGCAGGTCGCCCGACTCAGCAGGGTAACTCTTCTGGTACTGGTGGCGGACAGCGCCAAAACAGGCTTTATGCTCTTCAGGCTCGTCAAGATCAGGAAGATTCTCCTGATGTAGTCACTGGTACGTTACGAGTCTTTGATCTTGATGTTTATGCATTGTTAGATCCAGGGGCTACTTTGTCTTTTGTAACTCCTTACATAGCAGTCCAATTCAGTGTTAGTCCAGAAACTCTTTCAGAACCCTTCTCAGTCTCTACTCCAGTCGGTGACCCAGTTATAGCTAGACGGGTATACAGAAATTGCCCTGTCACAGTCTCTCAGAAAGTCACCTCAGCAGATCTTGTAGAGTTAGAAATGGTAGACTTCGATGTCATTCTAGGCATGGATTGGTTACATTCATGTTATGCCTCAGTTGATTGTAGAACTAGGATTGTTCGTTTTCAGTTTCCAGACGAACCAATCCTAGAATGGAAGGGTAGTAGCTTAGCGCCTATGGGTCGATTCATTTCTTACCTTAAGGCCAGAAAGATGATCTCTAAGGGTTATCTCTATCATCTAGTTCGGGTTAAGGATTCTAGTTCCGAAACCCCAACTCTTGAGTCAGTTCCTGTAGTCAGTGAGTTTCCAGAAGTGTTCCCAGAAGATCTTCCTGGAGTTCCTCCCGAAAGGGAAATAGACTTTGGAATTGATCTCCTTCCAGATACCCAGCCTATCTCTATCCCTCCTTACAGAATGGCTCCAGCTGAGCTTAAGGAATTGAAAGAGCAGTTGAAAGACCTTCTAGATAAGGGCTTCATCAGACCCAGTATTTCGCCATGGGGTGCACCAGTGTTGTTCGTGAAGAAGAAAGATGGTTCTCTCAGAATGTGCATTGACTATAGGCAGTTGAACAAGGTCACAATCAAGAATAAGTATCCCATCCCCAGGATTGATGACTTGTTTGACCAACTTCAGGGTGCTAGTCATTTCTCAAAGATAGACCTCAGATCAGGTTATCATCAGCTTAGAGTCAGAGATAGTGACATTCCGAAGACAGCCTTCAGAACTCGGTATGGTCATTATGAATTTGTAGTTATGTCATTTGGACTAACCAATGCTCCTGCAGCTTTCATGGATTTGATGAACAGAGTGTTCAAGCAGTACTTGGACTTGTTCGTTATCGTCTTTATTGATGATATCCTCATTTACTCTAGGAATGAGGAAGAACATGCAAGTCATTTGAGAGTTGTTCTGCAAACTCTCAAAGATCACCAGTTATTTGCAAAATTTAACAAGTGCGAGTTTTGGTTACAATCAGTTGCCTTCCTTGGGCATATTGTGTCTAGTGAAGGAATTCGAGTAGATTCCCAGAAGATAGAAGCAGTGAAACAATGGCCCAGACCTACCTCTGCTACAGATATCAGAAGTTTCTTGGGTCTAGCGGGCTATTACAGACGGTTTGTGGAAGGATTTTCATCCATAGCCTCTCCATTGACTAAGTTAACTCAGAAAAAGGTTAAGTTCCAATGGTCAGATGATTGTGAGAAAAGCTTTGCAGAACTGAAAACTAGGTTGACTACAACTCCTGTCTTGACTCTACCAGAGGGTTCAGATGGTTATGTGATCTATTGTGATGCATCCAGGGTCGGCCTAGGTTGTGTGTTGATGCAGCGAGGTAAGGTTATAGCTTATGCTTCCAGACAACTTAAGGTACATGAGAAGAATTATCCAACTCATGACCTCGAGCTTGCAGCAGTGGTGTTTGCACTCAAGATTTGGAGACACTACTTGTATGGTGTTCATGTAGATGTGTTCACAGACCATAAGAGCCTTCAGTATGTATTCACCCAGAAAGAGTTGAATCTTCGCCAGAGAAGGTGGCTTGAGTTCCTCAAAGATTATGATATGAGCGTGCATTACCATCCGGGTAAGGCGAATGTAGTAGCAGATGCCCTTAGCAGACTATCCATGGGTAGTGTAGCACATGTTGAGGAAGAAAGGAGAGAGCTAGCAAAGGATGTTCACAGACTTGCTCGCCTAGGAGTTCGTCTTATGAGCATATCAGATGGTGGTGTAACGGTTCAGAATGGGGCAGAATCTTCTTTGGTAGTAGAGGTTAAGGAAAAGCAAGATAGTGATCCAATCTTGCTTGAACTTAAGGGTGCAGTCCACAATCAGAGAGTGGAGGTTTTCTCCCAAGGGGGAGATGGTGTACTTCGCTATCAAGGTAGATTGTGTGTTCCTGATGTGGGTGAATTGAGACAGCATATTCTCGCAGAAGCCCACAATTCCAGATATTCTATTCATCCAGGCGCCACTAAGATGTACCGTGATCTGCGGGAAGTCTATTGGTGGAATGGTATGAAAAGAGATATAGCAGATTTTGTGGCTAAGTGCCCCAATTGCCAGCAAGTCAAGGTAGAACATCAGAAACCAGGAGGTATGACTCAAGAGATTGACATTCCTACTTGGAAGTGGGAAGTGATCAACATGGACTTCATCACAGGTTTACCTCGTACTCGCAGACAACATGACTCCATTTGGGTGATTGTTGATAGGGTTACTAAGTCTTCTCACTTTTTGGCGGTCAGGACTACAGATTCGGCGGAGGATTACGCCAAGCTTTACATTAATGAGATTGTGAGGTTGCATGGAGTTCCTTTGTCTATCATCTCAGATAGAGGTCCTCAGTTTACATCTCATTTCTGGAAGTCATTTCAGAAATGTCTTGGTACTCGGGTTAATCTTAGCACAGCATTTCATCCACAGACAGATGGTCAGGCAGAGCGTACCATTCAGACCTTAGAGGACATGTTGAGAGCTTGTGTGATCGACTTCAAGGGTAGTTGGGATGATCACCTTCCTCTAATAGAGTTCGCCTACAACAATAGCTACCATTCCAGCATTCAGATGGCCCCTTATGAGGCATGGTATGGGCGTAGATGTAGATCTCCAATTGGTTGGTTTGAAGTAGGTGAAGCAGCCTTGATAAGACCAGATTCAGTCCTTGATGCTATGGAGAAAGTGCAACTCATTAGAGATAGATTCAAAACTGCTCAGAGTCGCCAGAAGTCTTATGCAGATGTGAGAAGAAGGGAACTAGAGTTCCAAGTTGATAATTGGGTTTTCTTGAAAGTGTCACCTATGAAAGGGGTGATGAGATTTGGCAAGAAAGGGAAGCTCAGTCCCAGATATGTAGGCCCTTACCGGATCTTGAAAAGGATTGGTAAAGTGGTTTATGAGTTAGAGTTGCCAGCAGACTTAGCAGCAGTGCATCCAGTCTTTCACATTTCTCTTTTGAAGAAGTGTGTGGGTGATACAGCATCCATAGTGCCATTAGAAAGTGTGGCCCTGAAAGATAGCCTTTCATATGAGGATGTACCAGTTGAGATTCTTGATCGTCAGGTTAGAAGGTTGAGAAACAAAGAAGTCGCTTCAGTCAAGGTTTTGTGGAGGAGTCAGTCCGTAGAGGGAGCTACTTGGGAAGAAGAAGCAGCCATGAAGTCCAAGTATCCTCACCTCTTTCCTTCTGATTCCATTCCAGCTTGAGGTAATAGTTCCTCTTCAGTTTTTCAGTCATTCATGCAAAAATTCAGTCTTAGAATCATGTTCCTTCAGTTTGTACTTGCATTTTCAGCGTATTTGAATGTTCTTGGAACTCAGTTCAGTTAGAAATTCAGTTCTCAGTGTTTAGTGGTAGGGATTGCAGCCCTCTCCCTCTATTTCAGCTAGATTAGTCTTCATTCGAGGACGAATGGTCCCAAGGGGGAGATAATGTAACACCCCGTATCCAAAAATCGAGATTTGAGATTTTTGGTGTTACAGGTGGAACTTACGGACACCATCCACGGACCGTAGATGGACTCACGATCCGTCCTGCAAGTTTGTGGTTCGTGAGAGAAGACTTCCACAGAACTCAGTCAGAAAATTTGGCTAAGTCCCGACTCACGGATAGACCCACGGTCCATAGATCAGACCACGGTCTGTGGTCTGCGTCCGTGGATCGAGACTTTCCTTACCAGCCTCTGACACAAACTACGGTCAACCAGCACGGACCGTCATTCGATCCACGGTCTATAGGTCTGACCGTAGATGAGGTTAGCAACTAGTTAGATGAAAAATATTGATAGGTCAACTTCATATGGTCATAACTTTTATCACAAAACGAATTATGTCTCTCGTGACCTATGGTTAGATAGATAATTGAATTATATTTCCAATGCCACCGAGTTTGCTAAATTCCAACCTCCGAGTAAAACGTTATGCCCGTTTTAGTGAAGCCCTGTCGGGCAGACTCGACCTACGGACCCAATCGACGGACCGTCGATTGATTGACAGACCGTAGGTCCATTCCATCAGTCACTCTGACAGCAGTTAATTCAGGGGTCTTTTGGTCTTTTCCTATATCGTTTAACCCCTTAGATACGTCATTTAGACCCTAAATTATGAGGTTTTAATCAGTTTAAGCCTAGAAACATAATTAGAACTTACCTTAGTCAAAATCATTAATCAAAACTTAGAAAATTAGAATCAAGAAGGAGAAAAAGGTCAAGAACCCTAGTTCAAGAACGCAGCGAGGTTTCTTCAATTCCAGCACCGAAATCGAAAGATTTCTCCGTGGAATTCGTCACCAGGTATGTGGGATTTCACTAGTGGGTTCCTTTCGCCCATTAGGTCCCTAGAATTCAATCATATTCTTGATTCCATGATTATGAACAGACCTAGGGTTTCTAGAATTTCAACAGATCATCATGAATTAGTTATTTAAATGTTCCAAATCAGATTATCATGTTATTGCTCAGTTTATCGCATGAATTTCAGAACCCTAGCTATGTATTTCTTTAGTTCTTGAATTACACATGCTAGGTCAGATATTTCAGTATTCAGTTTTACATGCCTCAGTTTATGAATGCATCATTATCAGATTAATTGTTGCATTCTCAGTTTGCATGTTCAATTTCGAGCTATCCAGTATTTACAGAAATTCAGTCATAACCAGTTAACACTTAATTCATTGAGAGTAGCATAATATCAAGTTGGACTGGGGTTCAGCGTACCCATATAGTGGAACTACGAGCCACGTAGGGGTAAGTCCCCTCTGTGGGCAACATCAGTTTAGTGATCACGCCAGCATGCCTCTATAGCTCTGGCAGGGTATATTGGGTCCTCTCGATGGGGCGTATACATCGGACTCCACATTTAGCTCATGTGGTTTTATGTCGGTTATTAGTAGCTCCCACAGTTCAGTCAGATTCTATTGCATTGACCATTTATCAGTATATTCAGTATTTAGTCTCAGCATGTTATAAATTGGTCATTGCATTCAGTTAGCTCAGCATTCAGTATCTATATCATGTTCAGATTATTTCATTGCTTTATTGCTTTGTTCAGTTATATGTTATTTCAGCTTTACTCTATCCTGCATGATCAGTACCTTTCAAGTACTGACGCATACGTGCGCTACATCTTCTCGTGATGTACGTTCAGGTTCTCAGTATCCAGATCACGCTTAGATCGGTTCCTAGTCTTCAGTTCAGCAGCACCAGTGGTGAGTCCTCATTCTTCGAGGACTGGTGACATGTTTATCTTTATCACTTTTAGTCTTTAGTTTCAGTTTTGCTAGATCTAGTTGGGGCATGTCCCAACATTTCTAGTCAGTTTAGAGGCCTATTTCAGACATAGTTAGATTCAGCTTAGTGTTTTGGGTTTGATATTTCTTTTGTATTAAACTCTCAGATTTGATATATTCAGCTATAGTATATGGGTATTCCCCATCTTTTCAGATTTATTTATGATTTAGCTTCCACATTAGTTTATTATCTTTAGTATGCTCATGATCATGCCAGCAGGGTTAGCTTGGGATCACTTCTTGTCCTAGGTCCCGTGTCTGCGTCTCGGGGGTAGCTCGGGGTGTGACAGTCATGTACGTTGTGTTACATCTAGGGGGTAACTCCGGGTCGTGACAAACTTGGTAATTAGAGAACAAGGTTTAGAATGATTCTAATATGATATCTTATGAACCACGTCTAGTAGAGTCTTTTTCATGAGTGTGAAGTGTGCCACACTTATGAATGAGAGGCTATCAGATGTTTAGGAACTTTCACTTCTTTTATTAATCTTTAGTCGTGCCTTAGAGTTTTAACTCTATGAAGTCCATTTCCTAACCCTTTTTTACTGCATATAGGATATGACTACAACAAGGGTGGCCGCAAGAACGATGGAAGAGGAGACTGTAAATGACGGATTTCCTCCCCAAGGTCCTCAAGTTCCTCAAGTTCCTTAAGCTCCTAATGATGGGGGGGCTCTGACAAAGGTGGAAATAAGGTCGATTCTCCAAACATTGACTCATGCTTTAACGACTCAAGTCACTAGGGATGCTAGAGCTCATGTGAACCCCAATGCAAGTACAACCGCTTCAAGGATTAGGGATTTCACAAGAATGAATCCCCTTATATTCTATGGCTCCAAATTGGATGAAGACCCACAAGGGTTTATTGATGAAGTATTTAACATGCTTGATGCTATGGGAGTGTCTCCGCAAGAGAAGGCGGAACTAGCCACCTACCAATTGAAGGATGTGGCTCATGTTTGGTATGAGCAATGGAAGGAGGAGAGACCCGTAAGGGGGGGCCCGATAGACTAGGGATTGTTCAAGTTAGTCTTCCTTGATATGTTATGTCCCTTAGAGAGTTGAGGGAATGAAAGATGCAAGAATTCATCAATCTTTTCCAAGGAGGTATGAGTGTGAAGGAGTATAGCCTTAAGTTCACCCGATTGTCTAATTATGCTCCAACCTTGGTGGCAGAATCTAGGGCCAAGATGAATAATTTTTTTATGGGGGTATCTGACTTGGTAGTCAATGAATGTCGTTCGGCAATGCTCATCCCAAGTATGAATATTTCACATCTTATGGTTCATGCAGAACAAATTGAGGAACAAAAGCTCAAACAAGTGAATACAGAAGTGAAGAGGGCAAGGACCGATGATGGGAATTCTTCCAAAGGTAAATTTGAGGTTCAAGGTAAACCAAGGTTTAAGAGAAGGTTCTCTAACCAATGCTCTTCTAGTACTCCAAAGGGAAACAAAGATAGGGTGTCTAACCCTAAGCCACAAGGAGGTAATAGTGGTAGATCTTATGTTGAAAGACCTAATTGTGCCAAGTATGGTAAAAATAATGATGGCAAGTGCCTAGTTGGCACGAATGGTTGGTTTAGTTGTGGAAAGAACGCCATATGAAGAGAGATTGTCCCATGCTCAAGGTTCAAGGAAGAGAGGGCAAGCAAGCCCTTCCTAGTGGTTTAAATTCCGATGATCCGAAGAAGAACCGCTTCTATGCTCTTCAATCTCGAGGTGACCAAGAGAGCTCCCTGGATGTTGTGACCGGTATGTTACTTCTCTATTGATGTTTATGCATTGTTAGACCCCAGTGCCACTTGTCATTTGTTACACCTTTTGTGGCTATGAATTTTGAAATACTCCCCAATGTGTTAGAAGAACCTTTTTTGGTGTCTACCCCGATTGGTGACTCAGTAGCGGAAAAAATAGTCTATAAGATTTGTCCTATTTCTTTGTCTCATAAAGTCCCTTTGGTTGATTTCGTAAAATTGGACATGCTTAATTTTCATGTAATTTTGGGCATGGATTGGTTGCATGCATGTTATGCTTCTATAGATTGTAGGACCGGGGTGGTCAAATTTCAATTTCCGAAAGAGCCAATTTTAGAGTGGAAAGGGGGGAATTCTATTCCTAGAGGTCAATGTGTTTCATGTCTAAAAACTAGGAAAATGATCTCCAAGAGTTGCATGTATCACATTGTTTGGGTTATGGATGTTGAGTCCATGTACCCTTCTTTAGAGTCGATCCTCGTGGTGAGTGAGTTTCCGAAAGTCTTTCTTGATAAATTGCCCGACATTCCTCCCAAACAGGAAATAGACTTTGTCATTGATCTTTTGCCAGATACACAACCCATATCCATCCCTTCCTATAGAATGGCTCCGGCTGAATTGAAAGAATTGAAGGAACAACTCAAGGATTTGTTACACAAAGATTTTATTCAACCAAGCATATCTCCATGTGGTGCTCCGGTATTGTTTGTGAAAAAGAAAGATGGGTCATTTAGAATGTGTATAGACTACCGCCAATTGAACAAGGTGACTATAAAAAATAAGTATCCACTCCCTAGAATTGATGACTTGTTTGACCAACTTCAAGGGGCAATCTATTTCTCCAAAATAGATCTTCGTTCAGGTTACCATCAACTAAGGGTAAGAGGGATTGACATTCCCAAGATGGCCTTTAGGACCCGGTACAGTGACTTTGAATTTGTGGTTATGTCATTTGGGTTGACCAATGCTCCAACGACATTCATGGACCTAATTAATAGGGTATTTAGGCAATATGTTGATTCGTTTGTGATTGTTTTTATTGATGATATTTTGATCTATTCAAGAAGTGAGGGTGAACAAATGGATCATTTGAGGATCGTATTGTAAGTCCTTAAAGACCACCAATTATATGCTAAGTTTAGTAAGTGCGAGTTTTGGCTAAGGTTGATTTCCTTCCTTGGTCATATTGGGTCGGGCATGGGTATTGAGGTAAATCCTAAGAAGATGGATGCAGTCAAGGGTTGTCCTAGATTCTAACTCCTACCAATATTAGAAGCTTTTTGGGCTTGGCCGGCTAGTAGAGGAGGTTTGTTGAGGGTTTTTCCTCCATTGCTTCTCCATTTACAGCTTTGACTCAAAAGAAAGCTATGTTTGTGTGGTTGGAGGCTTGTGAGAAAAGCATCCAAGGATTGAAGGATAGACTTACATCCGCTCTGATGTTCACATTACCAGAGGGTACCGATGGATTTGTGGTATATTGTGATGCTTCTCAAGTGGGTTTGGGAAGTGTCCTTATGGAACATGGTAAAGTGATTGCCTATGCTTAAATACAACTTAAAGTACATGAAAAGAATTATCCAACTCATGATCTGAAATTAGCGGCGGTGGTGTTTGCCTTGAAAAGCACTACTTAAATGGGGTTCATGTAGATGTTTTCACCGATCACAAGAGTCTTCAATATGTGTTCACCGAAAAAGACTTGAATCTCCAACAAACAAGGAGGTCAGAACTTTTGAAAGACTATGACATGAGTGTCCTCTACCACCCCGACAAAGCTAATGTTGTTGTGGATGCCCTAAGTTGAATGTCCATGGGTAGTGTGGCTCATATAGAAGATGAGAAGAAGGAATTGGTTCGTGATATGCGTAGGATGATCGCCCGGTTAGGTGTCCAACTAGTTGATTCCACCAAGGGTGGTGTCATGGTCCATCATAGTTCTGAATCATCTTTTTTTGTAGATGTAATGTCTAAGCAACACCTTTATCCTATTTTAATGGAGTTGAAAGAATTAGTTCTTAACAAGTCCGTTGAGGCTTTCTCCCAAGTGGGAGATGGGGTGCTTAGGTACCAAGGTAGATTATGTGTTCCAGATGTTGATGGCTTAAGAGAGCAGATTTTAGAAAAGGCTCATGGTTTGCGGTATTCTATTCATCTGGGAGCCACCATGATGTACCGTGATCTACGAAAAGTCTATTGGTGGAATGTCATGAAGAAGGATATAGCGGGTTTTATGGCCAAATGTCTGAATTGCCAACAAGTTAAGGCCGAACATCAAAACCCAAGAGGTTTGTCCCAATATATAGATATTCCCACTTGGAAGTGGGAGGATGTGAATATGGATTTTGTTGTGGGTTTGCCTCATACTCGAAGGCAACGTGATTCTATTTGGGTCATTGTGGATAGGATGACAAAATCAGCCCACTTTATTCCCATCAAGACTTCATTTTCAGCAAAAGACTATGCCAAGTTGTACATCAATGAGATAGTGAAGTTGCATGGGGTTCCCTTATCTATCATTATGGATCCTCAGGGTACTCAATTTACTTCACACTTTTGGAAGACATTCAAAAAAGGGCTTGGTACCAATGTTAAGTTTAGTACCGCTTTCCACCCTCAAACGGATGGTCAAGTGGAATGCATCATTCAAACCTTAGAGGACATGTTGAGGGCGTGTGTGATAGATATCAAGGGTAATTGGGATGACCATCTCCCACTGATAGAGTTTGCCTACAACAATAGTTACCACTCAAGCATTGCCATGGCTCCGTTTGAAGCACTATATGGTAGTAGGTGTAGATCTCCAGTTGGTTGGTTTTAAGTAGGTGAATTTTCTCTAATTAGTCNAGGGTAATTGGGATGACCATCTCCCACTGATAGAGTTTGCCTACAACAATAGTTACCACTCAAGCATTGCCATGGCTCCGTTTGAAGCACTATATGGTTGTAGGTGTAGATCTCCAGTTGGTTGGTTTTAAGTAGGTGAATTTGCTCTAATTAGTCCCGAACTAGTTTATGAGGTTATTGAAAAAGTTTGACTCATTAAGAGAGGTAGAAAACGGCCCAAAGTCGGCAAAAGTCTTATGCCAATGTTAGAAGGCAGGATCTAGAATTTGAGATTGGTGATTGGGTCTACTTGAAAATCTCACCTATGAAAGGTGTGATGAGATATGGTAAGAAGGGAAAGCTTAGTCACCAGTATGTGGGTCCACATCAAATCTTGAAGAATATTGGGAAAGGTGCCTATGAATTAGACTTGCCAAGTGAGTTGGCTCCGATCCACCCAGTGTCTCATGTTTCCATGCTTAAGAAGTGCATTGGTGATCTGGTATCCATCATTCCTTTAGAGGGTTTAAGAGTTGATGAGAGTCTATCCTATGAAGAGGTTCTGGTAGATATTTTAGACCGGCAAGTGAAAAGGTTGAGAAATAAGGAAGTAGCTTCTGTTAAGGTCTTATGGAGGAACCACTTAGTTGAGGGTGCTACATGGGAGGCCGAGGCTGATATGAAGTCCCGTTATCCTCATATTTTTCCTTCTACTCCTATTCAAGCTTGAGGTAAGTAGTTCCTCTTGAGTGTTTAGTTTTTTGGGAGTCATGTGTATTGTATGAGTTTTCCATGATTTCCTTATGTTGTGCATGTTCTTGTGAGAATTCATGTTTAGCATAAATTGAGTTTTCATGATTTATATTTTTGTACGATGATTGCATATTTGACTTCATTAGGTGAATTGATGAATGATTCTGATGAAATGACATGTTGGCTCCATATAGTGGTGTTGAACTTGTTTTGAGTTGGAGAAGGTAGTTCCTCACATGTTTATGTGAATTGATGAGTTTCATGCATATTGGGTTGGTAGATGTAGTTCCTACTTCCTTGTGTTGCATTGACCATGTCTTGTGATGGAGTTGAAGTTTCCTCCTTTTGAATAAGTGCATAAAGTGAATATGCATTTGTATGTTTTGCACATTTTGATGTTTCATGCATGATGGGATGCTAGTCTAGAGTTTCTAACTTATTTTGGTGTCTAGATCATCATTCGAGGACGAATGTTCCAAAGGGGGAGATAATGTAACACCCCAGAAATCTAATGACCTAAGCTAGAGCCTAGCATGTATTCTAGTAGCCTAAATGGAGTTAAACGTAAAGATTCGAGTCCTAAAATGACCTCCCTAAGTTGGTACTAATGTTTTAGTCCCTAAACATCAAGGCCTGACCCCACAAGGACCCCCCCCCCCCAAGGATCATTGAGGAGGACCCAGAAATTTCCCAAAAAGCTGTCAAAAGAAAGCTTAACCTACGGTTAGAGCACCCACGAACTGTGGGTGGACCCACACCCCATAGGTGGGGGTCATGGGTCAAGGTTGAGCCTTCCCTCAAAAAGACCACTCTGTGAACCAAACCACGGACCAGCAGAATGGGGCGTGAGCCCTTCCACGGTCCGTGGGTTGGTGGGTGTAGGTCACCTCTGAAGCATGCCTATGTTCGGCCAATTGAGGGGTAGGGTAGTAAATTCCTAATTAATAAACTTAGGGTGGGGACGGCTCCTATTAGTTATTATAGGCATATATAAGTACTTTTTAACTATTAACAAACTCTTTAACACCTCATAACTCACAAGACTCAAACTAAAAACCAACTCTCCTCTCCCAAAAAAATCTCTCTCTAAGACTCCATTGAAGAGCAAGAACAAGGTCAAGCTAGGGGGTTCAAGAAACAGCCTTTCTTCTCCAATTTCGTGAGGAAATCAACCTAATTGTTTTTATCTTTGGGTAGCTATCACCCAAAGATCCCCTTCAAACTATGTTTTAAGACTTCCAAATCCCCCAAAACCTAGGGTTTTAAATCTATGTCATGGGACTTATTCCAAAAAGAATTCAATTGTTTAATTATGTTTCATTATGGTAGATTATGAAGATTTATGATTGGAATGTTGGAGTATTGTTGAAATATGATGAAAATCTCCCTTGGACCCATGATTCCCTCTTCTTCCTAAATTGTGAACTAAGGTGTGACTTGATTGATCATGGGAGCTTGACAATTGATTATATTTACATGTATTAAGTTGTTGAATCATGATATCCCTCTATCTAATGTGGTAATTCTATAAGTTAGGATTGTGTTGATTCATGGCCTTGAAGGGAAATTAGTTAGGGTTTATACATGTTGATGAGGATTGTATATGAACTTGTCATTCACTTAGATAGTGATGATCCTATGGCTATGGTGTAATTGTGGGATTGATGAAAGATCCTTCTTCCCTATACCCTTACACTTGTTTATGCATCAAGTATGTATGTATGTTTATGATAAGCTTGTTGTGTTGATTGAAAGGTCATTCCCATGAAACATTATAAATATAATGAGAAAGGTTTACTCACATATTGATGGTTTTACGGTTGAAAGGACATTCTCACCTAGTGAATCCATAAGCTATTATGATACTATGTTGACATAAGTTCCTAGTGCATTCTTTCATGAACACGAACTTAAGTAAAGACTTAATGTGATTTTTAAAGGGAATTATGCTTAGCACCGAGTGGATATGAGAATGAGATGGAAGCTTTTATGTTAGAAAGTTCGGCGTCCCAATGTATGTTATATCATGCAATGGAAACCTTTTACGCTAGTCGTCCGGGTTTAGTAGCAATCTCCTTATCCCATAACAATGTGCCCACATGGGTCTTTAGCTAGTGGATCCACCTAAAATATAAAATGTATGTTCTCCCTTAGGCAAGTAGGACACCTCTTTTCGGTGTGGGGGTAGACCACCGGATTCCCTGTAGCTCATATGGTCTATGTCGGTTAAGGTTATTTTCCCTATATGATACGAATATGAACTATGATAAGAACATGGACTTTAATTATGACTTCTTAAGAGGTACTACTTAGTATGAGTGGGGGTATTGGACTTCACTCATGAATTGTAAAAGTAGACTTTAAGAGGGGTTATGGTGAGGTTCTCCTATGATATGAAGACTTATGGATTATGTATTTAAGATATGTATGAATGTTAAGGTTGAATTTACTTGTTACAAGTTATAAACATGAATAGCTCCATACTTATATATATTTGTTATGGATTAGGCAAAAGTAACATATGTATGATGTTGGTGACCTAAATGTGATACTTAGCATTTGGTAGGGTTATGGGATCTTACCTTTGCATTGCATTAATATGGCCTTGGGTTGCTTATATGTTGGTTTGACTTATGTTTCTTTATAAATGTGCATAATAGCTTTCAAACTTGATAAATGCATGATTTCAAATAAATGCCCCTTTTATGAATGTTTTAAGGATTGTTATGCATGGCTTCCATACTTAGTACATTATTTGTGCTAACTATGAGTGTAAGTTCCGGTCGTTGAGACGTACTTCTTCTTTCAAGTGAAGCTTGGGTTGACTATTCCTTAAGCTTGGTGCATCCTCATGGTTCGAGGACAAGTTGTTACTCTTTTATTGCTTCTATTGTACTTTCTATTTTTTAGACTTTATTGATGTAAAGGGCTTTGACCCTATTTGTACTCTCTATTGTAATAGATGGTAATTGAGTCAAGGTCTAGACTCTTATTTTTGTTTATGAAAAAGAAGTTGACTTCGATTGTAAAAGTTTTAAATTTTTTCCGCATCTTAACTATGACTTTATGTTATGATTATGTTAAGGGCTTGTATGAGACCCCTTCGGGGTCAAGTACGCCGTGTTACATCTAGGGGGTAACCCCGGGTCGTGACATTGAATATTCAAGCAACCCCCATTTCTAAACAAAGTTCAACGAAAACTTTACCAAGCTCTCAAGTCTCTCAAAGGAGATCCAATTCATCAATCATTCATTTTCAAAATAGTCTAGTTAAAAGAAGACCCCTAACTAGCTATTTATAGTTAATTACATAAGAGGCCCAAAAGTGGACCAAAAGGGATAAAGGGCGAGCTGTGTCGGACTCGCCTAATGGGCTTGGTGAGTCGCCGACTGGTTTGACGATGTAGTAAGGGCGTGACATACTATAACTTTAGCCGAGCTGGGGTCCTCGCCAAAGTCCATTGGGAGATTCACCGAATGGAACCTGTTGCTCGCCTAAAGTAGCATCTCCATCTTCTTCCCTACCCTTCCCCAAACTTCCCCAAGAGATCTTCCATGCATGGGAACCTCTCCTTGCCATCAATACAAGCTCAAGAATCTGCATCTTTGTGAACAGTCCTTTCATACATTGAAGTTCCCAAACTTGACTTGGAGTGAATGGCCTTGAGGCAATCTAGATTGCATCAAATTGGGTTCTAACTATTGGGTGGATCGTGTTTAATCAATCCCTTTACGTTCCAAGTTTTAGAGCAAGGATACAAGAGGATAAAACTAGCTAGGGTTTTCAAGCCTTCTTCCAATTTCACCAACAACTTTGTTTTTCTAGGTATGTAAGACTATTCATAATTATTGACTGACTATTTCCTCACACCCTACATCTACTTTCTATCAGTAAAGAATAATTTGAGGTTATATCCTTGGTTTTGATAATTCTTGAGATGATTTTTGTTGTTGAGTTTTGAGTTCTATTCCTTATCTTTGAGTTGCTTAGTCTTGCATTGAGATTCTTGAGTTGGTTGTTCATGTCTATTTTTTAGCACAAACCTTATTATTGAGTTATTATTGATTTTTTTATTGAGAATCCTTTAACCAAACTCTTCAGTCTTAAATTCACTCCCAAAGGTATTATTTTTACATTGAGAAAAAGAACTTTGATTTTCATAAAGAGTTAAAAAAGTTTGCAGAGAAAATTATATATTTATTAGGAGTAGTATTGAGCACCGATGTGAGAATGAGTTCACACAACTCACATTCCTCATAAACCATGTAGCCAACATATGTAAAAGATCATACTTTTTAGAAACTCCTTATTTAGTTTGAGCAGAGCTTTAGTGGATTCACTTAGTAGAGATGTTCTATATCCAAACAAGGTAAAGATAGTTCTGACAGTGTGGGCGAGACACTGTATCATCACGTTACTCATAGTGATTGTTGTCGGTTAGAGAATCTCCCAAATAGAGTTAAAGGTGTATTTTATCATATCACTTAATATGTTGGCTTCAGATATGAGTAAGTATTTTGTAAAGTTTAAATGATTTCACTCCTTTATTTTTTTATATTAAATTGAGTATATACTTACATATATTGTAGTCCTTCCTTAAGTCATTTTGCTTCGACTATATTACATATTCATACATTCAATGTACTGATGTCATTTGACCTGCATCTTTTTATGATGCAGATATAGGTGTTTAGGATCATCAATAAGCACTTCGTTGAGATCACTTTGCACTTCCCATTTACGAGTTTTGGTGAGTCCTCCTTGCATTTCTGAGGGCCCCATTTTTCATTTCAGTATTTACTTTGGGGCATCGAAAGTCTTGTGCTAACATTCATGTTGAACATTGAGGCTTAATAGATAGCACTCAAGCGACATCGACACTCACTTTTTTTATTTCTTGGATTGTTTATCAAAAGAAGTGCATATTGACTGTGATTGATTCATTAAATCAAGCGTCCGATTGAAACACTTACTGTGGATGCTATTGATATCTCCAACATGAGCTCTAAATCTTTCAATAACTTTGTTCCAAGATCTAAAGACATTCTTTGTGCATCCAACATCAATCACATTTCCACGGCTTTCACGTTCATTTTTTAACAACTAGCAACACAAAAAAATGTAGCATCTTTTGTTATGCTATACTCCAACCACAAAAAAAGAGCTAAATAGTCTTGAAACATTGATTTTGAAAGAGACTTCATCGGCATATTGAATTCATTGTTTTGCCCACCAATTGCAATTAACACTAGTGGCTCATGCAAAGAAGGATCCTAATGTAGATGCCTTTTTTTTGCTTAGTTAGTAATGTGTTAAATTGTAACATCTCGGAAATGACAAAAGGGAAGAACTTCATATTTTGGCTATTGATTGTGTCATACGAGATAAATCTATTGTTTGTAGAAGTTTCTATGATTCGTAGATGACACTTGTAAGAATGAGTTTGAGATTATGAAGATTAAAGTTTTTGAAGTTTGACCTACGAGTGAATAGGATGAGTCGTCATTTGGACTACGAGTTGTACATGAGTTTCGAGAAGTCCCACACTTAGTGAAATTTTGGACTTAAACTTATGTTCTATGGATGAAATCTACGGACCGTAAGATTTTACATGGGTCGTACAAAGGTCTTGTGAAAAGTGAAGAATTTTGGGTTTCAGAAGTTGGTTCTATGGTTGACCAATATGGTCCGTAGAAAGTTCTACGGACCGTAGGTCCAAACTATAGAAGCCATCCAACAATTATTTTTAAAGGTATTCGGGTCTTTTTGTACGCATTTAATACCTATTTAATGTTGTTTTAAACCTAATTCTAAGTCCTATAATTATCCTTCTACTCCAGAAATTACCCCAACTCTCTTATTCTCTCTAAACCCCAAATCTCATCCATATTCATCTTCTCCAATTCTCTCCCAAGTTAAATAAAAAAGCTAGTTTCAAGCTTCAAGTCACCTTTTTTCTCAATTGCTTTTGGGATTTGATCATCAAGGTATGTAGGGTTTCATCAATAGGTTCCATTCACCTATTGAGTCCCAAAAATTTCTCAATTCTCCAAATTCAATTGCATCAAATTAATTATGTTTTCATTCAGTTCCTCATGACTTCAAGTTGTGTTGATTCATTTATTTGATTTTGATCTTATCATGATTTTTTTGACTCAATTACATGATTTCCAATTTATTTTATATGAATCCATACATTATTCGTGATTTTGACTATGAACTTATGAATATGATTTATGAAATATATGCATGATTTATGATTTCAAGGATGTTTATGATCTGAAGTTTCTTTAAAATAAGCATTGATGCAATTGTGAAATAATCTTCTCACATATTAAGGAATCGTGATTGGTGAAAGATTTTCTTACACATGCATGATTCATGAATTAAGGAGCTACTCTATGATGATTTAATCTTGGATTAGTAACTCAATTGTGATTTTCCATGTATGATGATAAGCTTATGAATATGACTATTTCATTTGGATGCTACTTAGCATCGAGAGGATATTGAGATGGAGACTCTCCCATTAGTAGAGGTCGGGCCTCTAGTATTAATCTCCCTATCCCTAACTATGTGTTTGTCTTAGAAATACATAGTTAGTGGATCCACCTAAGCTAGAAGCTTAAGATCCTTTCCTTGGAAAGTAAGGACATATAACGATAAATATCTCACAAAATGAATTAAGTTTTTCGAAAAAGGATTATGAAGATTTCAATATGATTTAAGATGCTTTGAACATGTTCATGATTTATAATTCTTCTTTAAAGGTTTTACCATGTTTTAGCTAGTTCATGTATATCATGTTTTCCTTTATGTCCTCTTATGATCATGTTTAATGTTTTATTGCATATCCCTCATACTTAGTAAACAGAATGTACTAATACATACTTGTGGCTACATTGTCTCCAAATTTTGGGTCCGACGATCTTCCTCCTCCCATTCGAGCTTAGTGGATTGCTTTGTAAATTGAAGATTGGTGAGTTCTCATATTTCGAGGACCTTGTGAGCTTTGTTTACATTATTTTATGTCTTTAGTTTTCTATAATTGTATGTGGTGTATGGCTTATGTCCAACCACTCTTGATGTACTAGATTTTCTTGTTTAGACTATGAGTAGATTTCCTCCTTTATGTCAACCTCTTCTATTGATATGAGATTTATTTTACCTTTGTCTATTATGTAATATTGTATGCATGTCAAAGGGCTATTGTAGGATTTCTCTAGGTCTTATACACCATATCATGTCTAGAGTGTACTTTGAGTCGTGACAAATTTTGTATTCAGAGCATAAGGTTTTAGAAAAGGTCCTAGGATATTTTACAAGCCTCTTCGAGTAGAGTCTTTTTCATGAGTGTGAAGCACGCCACATTTTTTAATAAGAGGCTACAAAACATTTAGGAAAATTCACTTATTTCATTACTCTAAAGTCATACCATAGAGTCTATCTCTATAAATATCATTCTCCTAAATCTTGCCTAGCGCTTTTCAGGATATGGCCCCTTGAAGATCTTATGTGAGAAGCTATGCAAGAGAGAATGTCGAGCTAGAGGTCCCTTAAGTTCCGTTGATCCTTTGGCCAAGCAAGCGACTCATGTCAAATTTTGAGTCGATTTCCAAGTGTTGGCTCAAGCTACAATGACCCAAGCTAATAAAGAGGTCATTGCTCCCATGAACCCAAATGTGGGTACGATGATGACAAGGATTAAGGGCTTCACTAGGACGAATACACTAGAATTCCATGGTTCCAAGGTTGACGAGGATCCTCAAAAGTTCATTGATGAGATGTATAGGATATTAGGAATTATGGGATTGTCTATGGTGGAGAAGGTGGAGTTAACCGCTTATCAGTTCAAGGGTGTTGCTCAAGTTTGGTTCAACCAATGGAAGGAAGAGAGGGTTGTTGATGCAGATACTCTTGATTGGGAAAATTTTAAAGGGGCATTTCTTGATCATTTCTTTCCTTTTGAAATGAGAGAAG
Source organism: Solanum stenotomum (assembly GCF_019186545.1). Lineage (NCBI taxonomy): Eukaryota > Viridiplantae > Streptophyta > Magnoliopsida > Solanales > Solanaceae > Solanum > Solanum stenotomum. The sequence continues at coordinate 17,050,997 of NC_064291.1, read as the reverse complement.
CGGAACTGCTTGATTTCATTAATCTCTGTCAAGGCAATATGAGTGTGAAAGAGTGTTATTTAAAGTTCGCTCATTGCCTAAGTATGCTACAACTATGGTTGTCGACTCTATGGCAAGGATGAGTAAGTTTGTGTTGGGTGTGTCCGACTTGATTGTCAAAGAGTGTTGTAACGCCATGTTGATTAAGTAGATGGATATTACCCAATTGATGATACATGCCCAAAAAATTGAAGAGGAAAAAATTAAAGAAAGGGAAAGAGAGTCTAAGAGGGAAAAGAACAGTGATGGTAACTTTTCTCATTCTAGGTCTAGCTGACATGGGCGTCCTCAATTCCAGCAAAGGTTTTGCGGTGAAGGATATTATAATGCTCTGAATCCTAAGTGCAACAAAGATAGGGTGTCTAACCTTAATTCTCAAGAAGGATATAGTTGTGGGTCTTCTACATCTACTACTTGTACTAGGTTCGGCAAGAAGCATGATGGCAAATATTTTACCGGTACGGATGATTTCTTTATTTGTAAAAAGAATGGTATTGCCCATTACTTTCTACTAAGGGAACTGATGGAAAGTAAGCTCAGCCTAGTAGTTTAAGTTTTGGTGTTCCGAAGCAAAACATATTATATGTTCTTCACACTCAACATGATGACAAAGATTCTCCGGATGTTGTGACCGGTATGTTGAAAGTCTTTCAACTAGATGTTTATGTTTTGCTTGATCGAGGTGTTGCCTTATCGTTTGTTACTCTTTATATTGTTTTAGACTAATTTTATTTGAAAGAGAGTCGCCACTTAATTTTTTAAGAAAAATTAAGAAAACTTTAATTTTCAAAATATTTAAAACAAAAAATCTATTGAAAATAATATAAGGGGGTTTGGGAGTTCATATTAAAGTTTTAGGAAGGGTTTGAAAGCACCTAAAACGTCCACTAACACGCGGTTATCTGACGATTAAAATATTTGGCTAACTAAAAATAGACATACCTAATTAATTTAAGAAAATAAACCACTTAGACTTTAAATGATTTTGAAGAAAAGGGAAACAACATTTTTGTGTTAAATATGAAGTATAGAAAAGCTATAAGAAAATATTTTTAGGGAGATCAAAAGGGATATATAAAGGGGATATTAGTATTTACTTAAAAAAATACAAAATGACTCATCTTAGCGGAATTTTTAATTAGAAACCTCAAGATTTATTAAAAAAATACACAAGTAATGCACAAGTCAAAAAAGGTAAAGAGGAAGAAATGTTGGGCCCAAGTCTGATTCATATCTGCCTGGGCCAGTACTTGGGTATGATCCTGCCTTTTTGGGCCTTCGACCGATTGGTACCTGTCCTAAGAGAACTAAAGTGTCCAAAACTAGTGGGCTTTTAGCCCAATTCCCTGTCCTAAACTAACACAGAAAGCTGATTTTGCTTTGGGCTTTTGACCCATTTTTCACCTGTCCTAAAACTAGCAAGATAATACCAAAAATAGATGGCCTCTGACTCAATTACATCAAAATACAATAGCTGGAAATTTAGTGGGCTTTTGACCCATTTCTGCTACTTTTATACAGCGTATGTAATCGTTATATGCCGTTGTATATTTCATGCATATACTGTTGTATCGTGTTGTATACAACAAGTATATAGTATCCTTTTGGACTTCCAAAACTTGCATCTTTTGTTTCCAGCCTTATTCAACACTTTGACATGTATATCAATATATACTTCCATATACAACATTAATACAAATCGTTTTTGGACTTTCCAGGATCGGTAATCAATTTTACCTATTCTAATGAACTGGCTGACTCTAAGGAGAAAAATTGAGCCTCTAAGGCTCATCTCGAAGATGCAAGAGAGATAGAGTCCGCCACAGACTCGAAAAAGGTTCATACGAAAAAAAAAATAAAAAAATTAGCATATGAATCAAATAAACTAAATGAGATATTACTTAATTGAAATAACAACAACCTGAATATTTCAAAATCCAAATTGAGACCAAAACCACTATTAGATCACAATAAAAGATGACTCAAAATAAAAGCGCAATGAACTACTATATGTCAGCTAACAAACAATTATCATTCAAAAATATAAGAAACAAGAAAACGAACATCTAAGGCCTATACGAATAACAATGTAAACAGTGACTCCAAATACAAATTAAGCTAAGGCAAAGCAACAAGTAACAAAGGAATGCAGGAGCAACAAGATTATAACCTCAAACTGAAGCCAAAATAATAACATGCACAACTGTCCAAAGATAAACTCAAATTCCAAGTATATAAAGGATTGGCAAATCATTCACAACAAATAATCTAAGAAAGGAGAAAACAAGGTTGTTGGGATAAATAAAGTAACAGATAACATAACATACACCTGGACACATCAATTAATTCTTGAAAGCTCCAAAGCTACTGGAAAACAACATGAATAGTAATAAACTAAGTGAAAACACATAATAGAAAGCTCATTTCAGCAATCTAACAACTGTAAGCAAACGCTCGCATCTAGTAATCTCATTACAACAAGAAAGACATAAGAAGAGCTAACACAAAACTGAGTATTCAAGCTTCAACACATCAGCTTTTAAGCCATTTTAATTCAGTAACAATAAAAAAAAAGCTTAACAGAGATTCTACTAAGTCGATTCAGACACACAAGTAGCAGCCGACAAGAGAACCAACACCCATATTGTGACTAACCGTAATGGAGCCCAAACCGGTCGACAATGATGAGAAATATTTAGAGCAACCCATGTACTTAGTAGTAAAAAAAGGAACATGGAGAAAACAACTTACACCAGTTGCAAATCACAGTCACTAATGAAGATTTAAATCAACCACCCAACCACATTTACTGGTTCATTATCAACAGAACAATTCAAATGTTTTCAAAATCATTACTCTGTAACATATTATACAATCAAAAATCAAATAATCACATGTCGACTGAGCGGAAGGACCACAACAATAAACCATAAGCCAAGCAATTATTAACTAGTGATGGAGAGACTAACATCAAAAAGAAATATTACCTTTTCGAAGGCAGCGACTGAGACAAAACGAGCAGGGGAGCAGATTTCAACCACCACAATGGGAGCTTTTGAAGAACGAACAAGAGAATGGAATTAAGATCAAGCTAGTTCTCTTCTCTATTTCGTATATAAATCTACACTTCTTTCTTGCTAAGCATGTGTATCAATTCATGCTAACCTTTTTTCCAACCCCTAACAATGAATAAGAAAGAAGATTAAATAGAAGAGAATATGACTTAAACTTTGGGGAAATTGAGTGAGAAATTGGGGTGAATTTGAATTCGAAATTCGAATTCTTTCTTGAGGAGAACATTGAAAGTTGTAACAAATCACCAACGGATGTGCCTTATTTCTTGGGAAAGGATGAACTAGGAAGGATATGGCTACTCCAACATCATGTACGAAAGGATAAGGGAGATGGGATAGGATAGACACGCACGAATGGACTGCTGGGCTCGTTCTCGATGTTTTCGTGTGAAGAAGAAAAACAACAACGAGTATGGGGTGGGGTCGTGTATGTTGTATGTATTGTATTGAAATTGTATTGTTGTTGGGTCTTTGTGTTTCTGTTGAGTGTGTAAGAGAATTGGTGGACTGTTATGAAAGATATTGGGTTGCTTGAATGGGCTCATCTCAGAATATTGGAGATTGTTGAAAAAATGGAATTCAGGTTGGATTGGACTTGAAGGAGTGGGTCGAAGATGGCCCAATTTTGTGAGATAGAAAGGGTTAAAGGTGAAATAGAATTCACTAGACTTGTAATAGGAAAATGGTCACATGAATTCCAGTTATGGCCAATGGGAATTGACAAGTTTGCCAAATTTAGAGAATTTGACTAAAATTTAAATTAATATAATTAATTAGCGAGCTTCTTAATCTTAACGAAATAAAATAATTAATTCAAAAAATATAAACTATAATTAAATAAGCTAATACTTAAGAAAAATAAAATCTTTTGAAATGATTTCTGAATATTCATAAAATATACTAATTATATAAATAATTATCTAAAACATATATATTTATTTAAAAAAAGGGTGACAAATTATTCAAAATAATTTGCAAGCTATTTTTTTTAAAAAAAATTCTAATATTCTAAATTGTTTGAAATTGAAGAAGCTCGGTGATTAATCTATATTGTGGAGGTCCAAAATTAGGTGTCAACATATCTGGCCATGAGAATTTATATTGGTTCCGAAATCCTTTCAATTCCCTATCATGTCTCTACTCCCATTGGTGATTCTATCGTTGCTGAGAGAGTTTATAGAAATTGTCCTATTTATGTTTTCATAAAGTCACTCATGTTGATCATGTATAACTTGATATGTTAGATTTTGATGTTATTGTTGGGATGGATTCGCTCCATGCATGTTATGCCACAATAAATTGTAGGACCCGATTGATCACCTTCAAGGTTCCGAACTAACTTATCATGTCATGGAAAGGGGTAAATCATGTTCTTAAGGGTCAATTTATATCTTGCCTACAAGCTAGGAAGATGGTTTCTAAGGGTTGTATTTATCATATTTTTTGGGTTAGGAATATAGATTCCAAAACCCCTGCTCCTGAGTGTCACGACCCAGGGGTACCCCCTAGACGTAACACGGCATAGTTGACCCCGAAGGGATCGCATACAAGCCCTTAGCATATCATAAACATAAAACTCATAGATAATGCCAAATTTAAAATTTTATTTACAATCGAAGTCTTTCATAAAAGAGAATGGAAGTCTAGACCTTTGTCTCATTTAGCCATCTAAATATAATCGAAGTCTAAAACTAGGGCCACGGCCCGTACAATGGTTCTTAAATGAAATACTTAAAGAAACTACTAAGTAAAGATGCTCTTCCTCGAATCTTGAGGACTCACCAACTAGCAAGGAGAATGACCTATTCCAAGCTTGAACCAATAGGAAATCACCTCCAAGGATCAAACCCTACACTTACAGAAAATGTAGAAATATAGGTTAGCACAAAAATGTACTAAGTATGGAAGACATGCATAAAACCTTTAAAACATGCTAAAAGGGACATTTTAGTTAAAACCATGCTATATGCCAATTTGAATATCATCTTTGAAATAGTTTGGGAACGTACTCTTAAAACATCTCACATATAGTTCATCATAGCATGAAAGGTAACAACATAAACATAAGCATAGTCTTCAATCATAGACATAGTGCAATATCAATCATCATAAGACATAATGCACATGCATAGTCAAATACCAATACCATATCATCATAATAGAACTATCTCATAAGTAACCCTACGTTATACTTGTGTCATGCATAGATAAGATCCCATAACCCTATCTATACTAAGTACCACTTTTAGGTCACCATGCTTATACTTGTCATACATTAGTCTCATCCATAGTTAATACTCATAGACAAATAAAAATTCAGATTCATTAGCTCATGTCAAGAAAAGTCAATCATAACAACCATTCAAATGGAGCATGCATGAGTTCATAAATCATCATAATGTAATGGAACCACACCATGGCTACTCTCAAAGTCTACTTGTGTCATGTATGAGTGAAGTCCCATACCCTCACTTACACTAAGTAGATGAAGATCTTGAGGAGCAATTAGTCATGCTTTCAATAGGAAATTTGCAAGACAATAGTGACTAGGCTAAGTTTTAAATGGAAATAAGTTCCCTCTCGGGCAACTTACCCCGTTTCAAATGAGTTCCTCTCGGACACTAATTTGCCGCATGAAGACCAGCCTACGTCTTACCCCACTCACTCTCTCGAGCTGAGTGTTAGGATATGGGACTAGGGCTCACCCTCTCGGGATTAAACTCATGTCGACCCACTCCTTAAGCCATCAGTCTAGTGGTTTTTGTTTCGCGACCTCCCTTTCGGGCAAGCCGTAAACACATGGGTGGCTTTGTATTTGCAACTACAAACCCTTTAGATTAAACCACAACCACTAGGTGAAATTACCATTAAAATACATCTAACCTATCAGCAAGCAAGACCCAACAAGAATATCAACCCATATTTGCTAAATCACGCCCCAAGAATGGGGTTTTTTAGCCACACATCAATAAAAAAGAAATTATACCAAACATGATAAAGAAATCAACTGGCTATAAGAAATTAAACATTGAATTAAGCTACGGAAGAAGAATAAAGATGACCCACATCCAACTTGGGGAAGATGAACTCCTTTCTTCAAGTCTCCACAAAACCCTCTCCAAACTTGAGAGAAAAATACAGAAAAATACTATAGACTAATAATAATTTTTACTCTAAAATTGTTCCTTCAAAGACTACAACTCTAACTAGTATTGATAGTTTTCACAGATTTTGCTGCGGAGGATCGTTCGGTGACATTAGTTGAGATCGCCGATGAACTTGGCGATCCGCCCTTTAATCAGCTCATCGCCTTCAGTGTCTTGCCTTCAACATCCTCGTATTCTGGATCATTGGGCAGTACAGTACTACTTCGCGGAACAAATCGGTGACTCATCGACTACTCATTTCCTCGCCTTTTGATCCCATTCCTTCAAGGCTTCGCGTACAGGAACAAAGGGCGGTGTATGTCAATTCGGCGACTCGTCAAGTTGGACTCGGCGATCCGCAGACTTTCATTTCTTGTTCTTTTCAACCCTTTTTGCTCCGTTTTGCGCCCAAGTGTCCATGCTTCTAGTAAAACTTCAAATACCTGAAACTTAAGCATTTTAATCAGGTATTGAGATAAAAAAAAGCATTCGAGGACATTATTTCTATTAAAATAAAGCCCAAAATGAGTCCAATTTGTGGACTCATCAACACCCCCAACTTAAACTTTTGCTTGTCCTCAAGGAAACTCAAGTTCAGCAGTTCAAATAGGGTTCCTCAAATAGTGTTACACAAGACTAAATCATGAATGCACACAACAAGACTCAATTTACTTATGCAAGGATCACTTGTGTACTCAAAGATTCAAATTGTGACACGCCATTACCAAAGATTCTCATGTTCACAATACTTGCTACTTGTGCAAGTTCAAGCTCAACAAAAGTATCTAAATGCCCTCACGTAAAGAATGATTCCATATTCACACACAGATATGAGTCAATTTAAGATCAGGAATCAGATACAACGCTAACACTCAAAAAGAGGAACACAATGCATGTTTTCACCCATAGGTTTGCCCTTAATTTCCAATTGACTTTTGATTCGAGTTACTCAAGATCAAAAAGGTCTTTCTAAGGCTTGTAATGGGGCTGAGTGCAAAGGTATGGTCATTTAGGCTGAGTGACTTTTTTCTCATGAGTTGTGGTATTCTCAAGTCATTCCCTTCTTTTCCTTTATCAATTCTTTTTTCTAGTGCTTCTAAGCCTCCCTTTTTTATTCTCCTCCATGGATTGCTTGAAATTCGATTCCCTTCGTACTTTATTCCACATTTCATTTTTTTTGTTTTTTTAAAAAAATTGAATTGAAGGGGTTCCATTTTTATTCAATACCATGGGTTAAGGGGGACTTTTCTTGCACTTCTCGACTTCTCCTTTTCCCTTTCACCACACCCCCAACTTAGGCTTTTGGTCTAAGTTGGCTATTCGCTAAACCACAACTCAAGAGGATTGTAGGTAGTGGTTCAAGTAAGGTCTAGGGTTGATCAAGGTTCTTCCAAAGAAAGGTAAGGCTCATAGGGTGTTCAAAAGAGTTTCACACACTCAGGGGTAGGCCACAAAAGAGGTATATGTCAAATTTGGCTCACACTCTTTAAAGTTGCCTAAGATCATCTCAAGAGGACACATTTCTAAATCATGCAGACAAACGGGGCAAATTATATGTTTATTCATGCATGGTTCAAAGTAAGCTAATCACACAAGACATTGACACTTAAGTCAAACAAGACTACACACTTTCGCTAGTGTCCAACGGTCATTACAAGAGAATCAATTCGATAAATGGCTAATCACAATGAGATGCAAAGAGTTCATATATTGTCTATGCAACTTCATTTGGCCCATCATAGCCGTACATTCATGTTCCTTCAATTGAGAGCACTATTCAAGTCATCGGTATTGATCGAAACTGAGACTCAAATTTTGCAAAAGAACAGCCACATTCAACTCATGAGGGGTGGTAAAAATGTGCAAAAAATTCAAAAAATTTCGGAAGGGTCAAAATCATTTTGCAATTACAAATAAATGGAAATGGAAACGGAGTCACAAGCTCAAACAATCGCAAAGCAGTTTTAAAAACACAATTAAAAACAGACAAACCCAAATCTATACAAAACACAAGTATCTGAAACAAGCACACAAAAGGTGAGCCTCACCCCACCACAAATAAAATCATTTGTCCTCAAATGCAAATAAACACAGAATCCGAAAGGCAAAATAAAGAAATACAAAGAGGGAGGTAAAGAGGTGATCCTGGATAATCTGTCGCTCCATCTGTCTGGGCATCAGTACCCGATTTGTCAGCTTGGAATTTGATAATGGTCCTCCGGAGCATCATCAGAAGATTCAGCTTGAGCCACCAAAAAGGAGTGGATAGTTGTGAAGAATCCATGTCTCCACGAGGGAATAGTGGGGTTTAGGAGATTTGTTCTCTTGCGGGAACTGGGCTTCTTGCCCTCATTATCCATTTTGGGAGGATTTGTTGCCTTTGTATTTTTCCTGAAATTTTTCACTCTTGTTTGTCGGGGTGGCATAACTCTTCCAGCTACGTTCGGTCTAGCCATTTCTTTTATGCCGATAAAATGGATATTGAGATGTGAGTAGGCAATGTAATCCCTAGTTCGAACACCAATCGATGACTAGAATGCCATATATGTAAAGATAATGAAAACTACTTACTAGGTACAGATTTGCGAAAGTTCAAATCGAGTGGAAAATGGAAATTTGTCAAACTTTGAAACCATTGGCCTTTAAAACAATCCAGTTGTTGCCCATTCGGCGACATTAGTCAAGGTCACTAAACCACTCAGGGACACACCGATTAGCCACTTGCCTTGCCGAGTTTTACAGGGCCTCCATTTTATGTAGAGGTCCAAAAGGCGGACAATAGCGGGATCGCCAACCATTTCTGCAATTTGCCGACTGAATCTTTAGCTTGTCAACCTGCACTTTTCGACACTTTTCTCATTTTAACCTACAGAATCAACACACCATTATTCTAACGTAATAATTGAAGAAGATTAAAACATTGGGTTGCCTCCCAAGCAGCGCCTTAGTTAACGTTGTGGCGCGACACAAGTCGGCACTCAAACTCCATTTTTGGGGTTAGCCATGGTATCACTAGGCAACCCCCGATTTTGTTGTGGGTGGAGATCGGGCGATGCATAGCCCATGAGGTTCTCGAGTAGCTGGACAGCTCTGGAATGAGACCAAATCACTCGCTTCATTCCTTGAATGTCTTCCTTCATTCCTTTCAACTCTCTATCTTGCTCAGTCACCTTGTGGAGAATGATTGAGAGCATTCCCTCAAGGTGTTTAACCTCATTGTCCTTGAGACTTCTTAGCTCATGAGGAGGGTTGTATTTATCCTTCCTTTTACACTGGATTTTGATCTTCACCATCTTTTTAGCCAACTCATCCATCTGAGTCATTAAGGCGGCCAACATAAAGTCTTTTTCTACTTCTTGGTTCGTTTAGCAATTTGATTAAGCAGTTGAGCTGCTGTCACATATGGTTGTTTCGCAATGCCTCCCAAAATGAGTTGGTCGACCAACCTCTTGTTTCCAGGACCAAGACTTCTGTAGAAATAGTCAAGGAGAGCTATGTCGGGAATGTCATGATTTGGGCATTGATTGATCAGTTCATTAAACCTTGCCCATGACTTGTGGATCCGGTCACCCTCCAATTGCTTAAAGGTGAGGATACGCTCCCGGAATATCATTACCTCTAATGGAAGAAACTCAATTAGCTCTCAAGTGCTGCTCGCCATACTCACTTCCTCTGCTTCAATATAGACAAGAAAACAAAACTACAAGTTAAGTTAGTAAACTACAACTAAGAAGAACAAAAATTCTACTAATCTAAGAATTCTCAAATAACACCACTCCCCAGAAGCTGCGCCATTTTGATGCTTATCGTGACCAATGACACTATCCTACGGTATGAGTGTCTACGATCGTCGATAATATAGTAACCCAACCAAGGGTTGGGGTCGTGTCCCAAGGGAGCGGTTTTGAGAATCAGTAGCCAATTAGAATTTCGTTTGAATTAGTCATAGCTAAAAACATTTGCGAAAAAAATACATTGTAAATTAAAGAAAGTGACACAGAAGTGTCAAATATCAAAAGGGGTTTTCTAACAAGTGATAAAACAGCAAAATAAACAAGAAAATCAAGAATGGGGAAGGTTCTTGGGATGTGACCACAATACAAGTTGAGATAAATCGCTAGGTACATGCTTTCAATAGGAAATATGCAAGACAATAGTGACTAGGCTAAGCTTTAAATGGAAATAAGTTCCCTCTCGGGCAACTTACCCCATTTCAAATGCGTTCCTCTAGTACACCCATTTGCCGCATGAAGACCAGCCTACGCCTTACCCCACTCACTCTCTCGAGCTGAGTGTTAGGATATGGGACTAGGGTTTCCCCTCTTGGGATGAACCTCATGTCGACCCACTCTTTAGGCCATCAGTCTAGTGGTTTTGGTTTCGCGACCTCCCTATCGGGCAAGCCGAAAACACATGAGTGGCTTTGTATTTGCAACTACAAACCCTTTAGATTAAACCACAACCACTAGGTGAAATTACCATTAAAATACATCTAACCTATCAGCAAGCAAGACCCAACAAGAATATCAACCCATATTTGCTAAATCACACCCCAAGAATGGGGTTTTTTATCCACACATCGAGAAATAAGAAATTATACCTAACATGATAAAGAAATCAACTGGGTATAAGAAATTAAATATTGAATTAAGCTACGGAAGAAGAATAAAGAAGACCCACTTCCAACTTGGGGAAAATGAACTCCTCTCTTCAAGTCTCCACAAAACCCTCTCCAAAATTAAGAGAAAAAATACTATAGACTAATAATAATTTTTACTATAAAATTGTTCCTTCAAAGACTACAACTCTAACTAATATTTATAGTTTTCACAGATTGTGCTGCGGAGGATCGTTCGGCGACATTAGTAGAGATTGCCGATGAACTTGGCGATCCGCCCTTTAATCAGTTCATCGCCTTCAGTGTCTTGCCTTCAACATCCTCATATTTTCGATCTTTGGGCGGTACAGTACTGCTTTGCGAAACTAATCGGCGACTCGCCGACTGCTTCTTTAATCATCTTTTGATCCCCTTCCTTTAAGGCTTCGCGTACTAGAACAAAGGACGGTGCATGTCAATTCGGCATCGTTTGTGGGATAATTCTACTCATGCTTCCGCAACTGTCTAGAGGCATATTCAATAACATTAGCATGCTGCATAACAACACAACCTAGGCCAATTTTTGAGGCATCACAATAAACAACATAGCCCTCATTACCATCTGGAAGATTTAGGGCAGGTGCAGTGGTAAGCCTTTTTTTAGCTCATGAAAGTTCTGCTCGCATCCCTCGGTCCACTGAAACTTCGTTGCCTTATGTGTCAATTTTGTCAGTGGTGCAGAAATAGAAGAGAATCCTTCCACAAACCTTCGGTAGTACTCCGCCAAGCCTAAAAAGTTGCGAACCTCCGTCGCATTCAAGGGCCACGGCCAAGTCATCACTGCTTCAATCTTTTGTCCATCACTTTTATACTCTCACTTGTAATAACATGACCAAGAAAAGCTACTAAGGTAAGCCAAAAATCACATTTAGAGAATTTAGCATATAACCTGCAATCTTGGAGAGCCTGCAATACAGCTCGCAAGTGGTATGCATGTTCTGCTTCCAACCGTGAATATATAAGAATATCATCAATAAACACAATCACAAATTCATCCAAGAATGGTTTGAAGACCCAATTCATGAGATCCATAAAAGTTGTTGGGGCATTTGTGAGCCCAAAACACATGACAAGGAACTCAAAACGGCCATACCTCATCCTAAATGTTGTTTTTGGGATATCAACTTCCCTAACTCGCAACTAATGGTAACCAGACCGCAAGTCAATCTTGGAAAAGCATTTGGCACCTTGTAACTAATCGAATAAGTCATCAATCCGTGGAAGAGGATATTTATTCTTTATAGTGACTTTATTTAGTTGTCTATAGTCAATACACATCCGCAAGGATCCATATTTATTTCGAACAAAGAGCACTGGGGCACCCCATTGGGAAGTACTTGGCCTGATAAAACCTTTATCGAGCAAGTCCTTCAATTGTTCCTTCAATTCTCTTAGTTCTCCAGATGCCATTCTATAGGGAGGAATCAATATAGGTTGCATATCAGGAAGCAAGTCTATAGCGAAATCAATTTCCCTTTCTGGGGGAATTCCTGGAAGATCATCCGGGAATGCTATTGGAAATTCATTCACGATAGGAATTGACTGAAGATTCATGGGCTCCTTATCAATATCATGTACATGAACCATATGGTATATGAAACCTTTAGCAATCAACTTTCGAGCCCTAAGGTATGAAATAAACTTACCCTTAGGTGTGGCTGCATTACCCTTCCACTTAAGGACTGGCTCACCTGGGAAGTAAAATCGAACTATCTTTGCACGACAATCAATATTAGCATAGCAAGCTGCCAACCAATCCATACCCATGATAACATCAAAATCTAGCTTAATCAACTCAATTAAATCAGCGGAGGTTGGACGATCATTAATTAATATTGTACAACCCAGATAGACATGACTAGCTAAAATAGAATCGCCAACCGATGTAGACACCTCAACTAGTTGTGGCAACAACTCTAATTTCATGTCAATCTTACTAGCAATATATAGAGTGATATATGAAAATGTAGAGCCAGTGTCTATCAATGCGTAAACATCTTGAGACGATATTGTCAATATACTTGTAACAACATCAGAGGATGCCTCTGAATCCTGTCGTCCTGTGAGGGTATAAAAGTGATTCTGACCACCACTCGAACCTGTATCTCCTTCACCTCTCCCTCTACCACGACCCAGAGTAGACGGTGGTCCTGGTCGTGGGGCACGAACTGAGGGTGAAAATGTTGTTGTGGATCCTGAAGGCTGAGCTAGATCACCTTTTCTCAACATTGGGCACCGACTAATAAAATGTCATGTCTTCCCACAATGATAACATGCACCTGAACCCTGTCTACACTGCCCAGTGTGCGGCTTACTGCACTCTGTATAATGAGAAGTGGGATGTCTTACCTGTACGGAATGATCCTATCGACGACCTTCAGGCTAGCCTAAGCTCTGACCTAGTCCTGACTGACTATAATAATCAAACTGCGGTCCCTGCACCTGTGGTGAGACACTACCCGCTGGCCGAGGTGGATATCAATGGAATGGGGGCCTAAAATCACCATGTTGCTCCCTATAAGACCCCATAGTACGGGCCCTCTTACTCTGATCCCTATCCCTGGGGTATCACGAATCCATTTAGAAAGGTCCTCTATAGTCTGAGCGTAAGCCTGTATGCGGGAAATATCTACATCATCTTATAGGGATGCTACCCTACTATCTCTGATCAAATGATCTGCCAAACCATCAACATAACTATGAACTTTGGCTATCATGGTACGTACAATATCTGGTACATATCTTGCCAAAGAATTAAACTTGTGGCTATAATCCCCCACACTCATGGTTCCTTGCTTCAGATTGATAAACTGGTCAAGACGGGCCTCTAGAACTTCCCGTGGCAAATAATGGGCAAGGAAGGCCTCAGAGAAGTCCTCCCACTCTGCTGGCGGAGCATCAGGTCCTCTAGATCTCTCCCATGCCTCATACCAAAGGATGGCTACATCACGTAGCTAAAAAGAAGCCAACTCCATTACCTCTGTGACGGAGGCATGCATCACCCTTAATACTCTATATATGTGGTCTATAAAGTCCTGGGGGATCCTCAGTAAGACTAGATCATGTAAATAACGGAGGGACAAAATGAAGAAACTCTCGAACCTTCAAACTTTCCGACCGGTCTCTTTGAATATCTACTCCTGACTCCAGTTGTCGCGCATGAATAGAAACCATCCTTGTCAGCAACTGAACTACCTCTCTCATCCCCTGCTCCCCAGAGATCTCTGGTGGAGAAACAATAGATACTGGAGGTCATGTGTTTGTAGCTTCCTCAGGTACCAATGGAACTGGTAAGGCTAGGGGTATTGCATCTCCTCGGGCTTCAATAGGTGCCGGGGAGGCTGGTACTAGGGTTACTGGAGATCCACATTGTACCTCCGAGGTAATTCTATCTCTTTGACCCGATGGAGAACATCTAGTATCTTCCCTTGGATCCATACCTATCTCTCGATCTGCCATATCCAGAGCAAGTGTAGCCTGTTAGATTAGAAATATAAAGCACGACTTAGATTTCAAATGTTCTTATACTTTTGCACTATAGCACGATCTATCAGTTTAATGAAATGTAACCATTCCTAAATGCCCTATAGCCTCTTGATTATAAGTGTGGTGCACAACACACCCATAAACAAGACTCTACTAGACACGGCTTGTGGACCCCCCGGGATACGACCTACTCTGATACCAAGTTTGTCACGCCCCAAAATAGGGGGCGTAATTGGCACTCGATACCCTAATACATCGAGCTACCCACTGAAACATACTAGCTAAACCAAACTTGTGAGGCAAAAAGATTGGACCACACAACCTCTAAAAAGTGAAGCCTGGACCTAGAGGTCATGACCTGAAAGAGTATTAACCATACAAACAATGGTAGACAAATCGAAAATAAATAAATATGTACTATCTAGGCGACGAGGCCACAACCGAAAACATACCTACTTACACACACACCTATATATACATGCCAAGACTATTGGCTGGAGGTTGAAACATACAAAAAGAAAACCCAGAATATTGTGTCCACAATAGCCTCTATGAGTGACATAAGCACTATCAGGACAAGGCCCTGACTATACCCAAACTGTACAACAAAAGTAAACATCCTCTGATAGCCCCAGGATAAGATGGAGCTTACCAACTACAACTGAACATGAATCCTAGCGGGTGGGTCGATTAGAGTCCCTGCATGTACCTTCTCGCACAAAACAAAAAGCAACGTCCACAGGCAAAGGGATGTCAGTACGAATAAAAATGTACTGGTATGTAAAGCGAAAAGTAAAATCATAAACATTTACTGTAAAAGGGTAATAGAGATACCACCTAAAACTGAAACCCAAATAATCTCCATGGCTGACCTTTAGCCCCCTACTTAAATATGAATGCTATGCTCGTATAATCATATGTCGTGAATACATATATATATAGATGCAAATGCATGACATACACAACCAAATGCTAGCAATGGTGGTTCTTTTCGGTAGCGAACTGGCATCATATTCACCAACTTGTGGCCATTTGTGTCTCATACGTATAAATATAGGCAATAGGCCCCATAACTCCCGATTATAGCTCGGGAGTAGAATGCATAGCATGTCATGTCATGGATTTATAACACCTATGAGTTACTATTGTCATGTTTCTAATCTTGGCCTATTTGTAGTCTTGTTCTCATAACCTCATAATAACTTTCGTATAACATATAACAATCTCATGGAACTTGATATGCTCTTCCAAATAAACTTGAAAAGTTACCTCGAATTTTAGAAGGACAACCTAACCTTGTTGATATTCATAACAAGTTTAAGGTGACTTACTTAGTTCCTAACTTGGTTCCTAGATAATTTATAAAATAAATATTTCAAAAACCAACTGTTCTAACAGTTTACATTTAAATTATATTTGAGAGTTTTGAAGGTCGTGAGCTACTTTAAAGTTTTTCTTTAATAATAACCTTAGTGGAGAAAGAGGGCTGGTCACAAGTAGTAAGAGTCTCACGTGACATTTTAATTCACATCACCCAAGGAAGTATATGAATTCATACATGCGGACATATAATCAAGGAAGCTGATAAAATGACGTGTAGATGCCGAACACTCTATTTATCCGAACGAATGAAATATCAAAATAATAGAATCATGAAAATAATTCAGCTGAGATACCAATGCCTTTCACTGAAGGTCTTTCTAGCAAGAGAATAGCAAAATATCACATTTGGCGTTTTAGGAATTTCCCATGAGAGGTGCTAAAATGAGGGACGTAGCTTCGCCTTAACATACCTTTTCAATGAACGCTCGAACGGCCGTAGCTTCTTCACGAAAGTTGTTTCTTACGTCCTAAACTTCGCAAACACTACATATACACAGCTGGTACCCACCTATAAGTAGTTCATAATTGGTCTTAAATCGGCAGATTTTCCAAATGGCCTCAACTTGACGAAATGCCCGTAGAACTTCATAAAAACAATCATAAAAGAGTCCCGAGATGATTACCTTAGTTAACCAAGTGTAAACATTGAAGAAACACCAATAGCTACAAATTTATATCTTCAAAAACTTTCTCCAAACACAGCTAATAGAAGGGGAAAACGATTACCACGTGTAAAGATCACGTTTCTAGGCACGGGGCAATCTTTAATGGTAGAAATCGTCGAAAGCTGACCTTCATCATGCAAGTACTCCATAGGAACCTTCTCTTAAGCTTTCTTTCTGGTTTGGAAGTAAAATGAAGTGTTATCATGGCATAAAACGTTAAGTAAGCCGACATACCACATTTTTTACTTGACCCGGATCTGACCCGGATTCTGCCTCGGCAGTCCGTAGTAAAACCCTCATAACTTTTTACTCCGATGTTGGTTTGATACGGGGTTTTATTTGTTTCAAACTAGACTCGTAGGCCTCCGATTTAATGGGTGATAGCCCTTCTAACTCTTTGTATATTGGGAGAGAATATCCAAGACGTTTGACCCAAAGTTAAGAAAATATTATTAGAGAAACTTCGATAACTTTTGTCACTATAATTTCACTAATTTTCTTGACTTCCAAACTTAACATACGACCCTTGTGCTATAATAATACCTCATAACACACTATTCTTAGCATGTTTTACACTCATAGGCTTATCCACAAGGTATGGGACAAGTTAAACCTTTTAAACGGGCAAAGTTCTACCCGAGCCATTTCTTTTATCATGAACTTCATTTAAGGGGTCCCTTTGACCTAAAACTTTAGTCTAGTTCCTTGATATTTCCACCTACTTGCAATCTTAAGCTCCAATGTACGATACAAAGTCATATACACCTCATATAACCATGCCATACTACGCCACATATATTATGCACGATTAGAGAAAAAGTACGGGATCTTACATTCTACCCCCTTATGAACATTCGCCCGCAAATGGATCTAAACAATTCCTTGGTTGTATTTTCTTTTTTTTCTCATAGTACTTTATTTTCGAGTCTATATTTGTTACAGTCGCAAACCTAAAGTCAAATTCTGAAATTTTAACTACTAAGCTTTGCATAGCTATCTCGGAAGAAGACATATCAATTTCACCTTCAAGCTACTTAAAATATAACTAAGTCGTTGTGAAGAAATAATTGTCAATATTTGAAATGTGACTCACCTTAAGTCGTAAACAGTTTGGGGTACTCCTTCCTCATTTCCTCTTCCGCTTCCCAAGTTATTTCCTCGACGTTGTTATTTCTCCATAACACTTTCACAGAAGCTACATCTTTATTTCAAAGCTTTCTTACTTGCCGATCTAAAATCGCTATTGGTACCTCTGCATAAGATATATCCTCAGCGATACAAATATTTTCAATGGGCATAATACGTGAAGGATCTCCAATGCACTTCCCCAACATAGAAACATAAAATACAGGATGAACTGCTTCCAATTCTGAAGCCAAATCAAGCTCGTATGCCACTATACCAATCTTTCGAATAATCTTATACGATCCAACGTACCTAGGACTGAGCTTCCCTTTCTTTTTGAATCGCATGATGCCCTTCATAGGCGATACTTTCAGGAAAACCTAATCTTCTACCTCAAACTCTAAGTTCCGTCGGCGAACATCTGCATAAGACTTCTGTCAAAACTGTGTTGTATGAAGCCGATCTCTAATAAGCTTAACTTTTTCAATCGCTTGTTGGACTAGATTGGGACCTAGAAAAGCTGCTTCCCCGAGCTCAAACCAACCAATTGGGGACCTACACTTCCGCCTGTATAGTGCTTCGTAAGGGGCCATCTGAATACTAGCTTTCAAGCTGTTATTATAAGCGAACTCGATAAGAGGTAGATGTTGATCCCAACTTCCTTTAAAATCCAACACAGAAGCACGTAACATATCCTCAACCGTCTAAATAGTACGTCTACTTGTCCATCAGTTTGTGGATGAAAAGTGGTGCTAAGATTTACCTGAGTGCCTAGACCTCTCTGAAATGATCTCCAAAAATGTGTTGTAAATTGAGCTTCTCGATCTGAGATAATAGATAATGGAACTCCATGAAGGCGAACAATCTCCTGAATCTAAAGCCTAGCATAATCTTCAGCTGAATATGTCGTCCTAACTGGCAAGAAATGAGTAGATTTTGTCAGCCTATCGATAATTACCCAAATGGAATCAAACCTTCGTGGAGTGCGAGGCAAACCAGTGATGAAGTCCATATTTATCATATCCCATTTCCATAACGGAAGCTCAATATACTGGGTTAGGCCTCTAGACCTCTCATAGACTTTAACTTGTTGATAGTTGGGACATTCAGCTACCATCTCCGCAATATATTTTTTCATGTCATTCCACCAATAGATCTGTCGAAGGTCCTGATACATCTTCGTTGCTCCAGGGTGAGATGCATATCTAGAATAATGGGCCTCTGAAAGAATATTTGTATGGAGCTTCCCAACTACCGGTACACATAAGTGACCCTAGTATCAACAATTAAACATCAATTCAATCATAGTACTTCATAATTAAACCATTGAAAATGTTTGAAGAAGGAACCCATGACTTAGAGTGAAACCCTAACTTTTTGGGGAAATTGGAAGCTTTGAAATCAAGTTTTGAAGGGACTTTGTGGGTGAAAGCTACCCTTAGATGAAATGATACCATACCTTAATGGAGTTTTCCCCTAAATTTGAAAAGAAATACCTTGTTTCTTCAAGGCCTGGCCTCCACTTCTTCTTCTTCTTCTTTGGGAACTTCTAGAGAGAGAAATATTGTGAGGGAGTAAACTTTTGGTTTGATTAGGGTTTTTGGAAATAATGAAGTAAATGAAGTGTTTAATGACTTAAAATCATTTATATGTGTGAAATAAAACAATTAAAATTGACCCCATTAATTAAACAATTAATTAGGAATTTACTAAATGACCCTCGACTAGGCATCTCTGTCCCAGGGACTACGGCCAAGTTAACGGCTCGACAAGGGCACCACAGCCCGTAGTGGTGCCCGTGGTCTCTTGACCGGTAGCCTCCTTGTCATGCCTCCCATGAGGCTAAGGTAACCCCATGAGCCTTCCCACAGTCCGTGGTCTTCACCATGATCCGTGAAATGGCTCGTGAAGGGAAGCCTTGGCTTGGGCAGTTTTGGGGGCATACTGCCTCACCAACCACGGGTGGCACCACGACTCGTGGTGGCCACCACAGGTCGTGAAGACCCTTGTGGTCATGGTAGGCAGTGGCTAGGTGCATTTTAGGAAGCCTTGTCCCCCTATCCATGGCCCTCACCCAAAATCCTTAGCCCTTACCCTTAACCCTTGACGTTAACCCTCATGTTTAGGCTCTAGTTTAACCTACTAATTTCCGAGGCGTTACATTATCTCCCCCTTGGGAACATTCGTCCTTGAATGACACTTTAAACATCTTACGAAATTAAAGACTCAAGACTAGCTGTCCATCATGCATGCAACATCAAAATAATGCACAATCATATGAGGAATCATCAACTCCATCTCAATATACTCAATACAACACAAGGAAGTAGGAACTACATCTAACAACCCATCATGTATGAAAACTTCAACATTTATCATTTCAATCGAGAAATTACCTTTCCCAATCAAACCATTCTCATCATAACATCATGAAGCATATTATGCAATTAATCTCAAAAGCATATTTAAGCATGTTCACAATTCATCTCATGAAGCATATAGGCAACTCATACTAATTTCACATCAACATGAGGAACACATAAATCATAAAAACTCATTTTCTCATTAAACATGAATTCAATTAAGAACATGCATAACATAATGAGATCATGGAAACACATAATTCACACATGACTCCAAAACATGAAACAATCCACAAGGAACTCTTGGTCTCAAGCTTGAATAGGAATAGAAGAAAGTGATAAGGATATCGGAACTCTCAACAATATTGCCTTCCAAGCATAACATCTCCCCTTTGGGAGACAATCCATACTAAAGCTAACATGAAAACCACACAAATAGCATAGGGACCTTAATAAAAACATTCACATCTATTAAGGAACTATCAACATACCGTGCCTTCATCTGGAAGGTCTCATTTGTCCTCTCTAGATCGGAATGCATAGAAACGACCATAATTTTGAGGAATAGGAACCGTACCATTAAGAGAAGCTTGCTTGGCCTCTTTTCCTATTTCCGTAAATGTAGGGCAATCTTTCACTTGATGGTCACTCTTTCCATAACCATAACACCCATTTGTACCGGCTAGGCATTTCCCATGGTGCTTTTTTCCACAATTGGTGCAAGTAGGTTTAGGAAATGGAGGTCCACCACATTTCTCTTGGTTAACTATAGGAGTACTTGAAGAATCTTGGTTGGAAGATCTCTTTTCGAACCTTGGTAGACCTTGTTCATCGGACCTACTCTTGGAAGAATTTTTATCATCGGTCCTAGCCCTCTTTACTTCCCTATTCACTTGCATGAGCTTTTGTTCCTCAATTTTTTCGGCATGAACCATGAGACGTGAAATATTCATACTTGGGATGAGCATTGCCGAATGACATTCATTGACTACCAAGTCGGATATTCCCATAACAAATTTGTTCATCTTGGCCCTAGAATCCGCCACAAAAGTTGGAGCATACTTGGGCAATTGAGTGAATTTAAGGGCGTACTTTTTCACACTCAAACTCCCTTGTCGAAGATTTATGAACTCTTGCATTTTTTGCTCCCTCAACTTTAGGGGAAAGAATCTATCAAGAAAGACCGACTTAAACAATTCCCAATCTATCGGGCCCACTCATACGAGTTTCTCACCCTTCCATTGCTCATACCATACTTGAGCCACATCCTTCAATTGGTAGGCGGCAATTTCCGCCTTCTCTTGTGGAGACACTCCCATAACATCAAGCACTTTATAGACCTCATCAATAAACCCTTGGGGATCCTCTTCCACTTTGGAGCCATGGAACACGGGGGGATTCATCCTAATAAAATCCCTTATCCTTGAAGCGGCTGAATTTACATTTAGATTAGCCAGAGCAACAACTTCCCTAGTAGCTTGAGCCGTCATGGCTTGAGCTTGAGTTGTCATGGCTTGAGCTTGAGTTTTCACGGCTTTAGCCAATATTTGGAGAGTCGTCCTTATTTCCACATTGGTCATAGCCCTCTCATCCATAGGAGCTTGAGGATCTTGAGGATCTTGGTTACCTTGAGCAACTTGAAGGCCTTGAGGAACTCCTTGGTTCACATTCTCCTCCTCCACCCTTCTAGCATTCACTCTTCGTGTATTCATTTCCTAAAGACACATGAGAAGGGTTAGGAAAGGGACTTTATAGAGTTAAACTCTATGGCACGACTTAAGAGTAATGAAGAAAGGGAAATTTCCTAACGTCTTATAGCCTCTCATTCATAAATGTGGCACGCTTCACACTATGAACAAGACTCAACTAGACGTGACTTGTGAGACATCATTCCTAAAAACCATCCCAATATCTTCTGCTCTGATACCATGTTTGTGACGACCCAAGCCTACACCCCGAATGTGACACGGCGT
Source organism: Solanum stenotomum (assembly GCF_019186545.1). Classification (NCBI taxonomy): domain Eukaryota; kingdom Viridiplantae; phylum Streptophyta; class Magnoliopsida; order Solanales; family Solanaceae; genus Solanum; species Solanum stenotomum. The sequence continues at coordinate 17,029,086 of NC_064291.1, read as the reverse complement.
ACAAGACTCCTAAAAGCCTCATGCAAGCCTCATAGCATTCATAACATAAGACATAAGAAAATGGTATGGAATTTAAAACTTTTAATCCATATAATCGAAAACTTTATTTAAAACAGCGAAAGTCTAACTTTGTCTCACATGGCACTCTAATACAATCAAGAATCAATAATAGGGTCACAGCCCTTCAACATAGTCTGAAACGTAAAATGACATGAAAGAAACTACTAAAGACTCTCATATGTCCTCGAATCTTAAGGACTCACCACAAGCTTAGAGAATAGTCAATCCAATCTTTACTCCAAAGAAATCACCTTACGATCCGGAACCTACACTTTGTAGAAAAATGTAGAAGAATTATGGGTTAGCATAAAAATGTACTAAGTATGATAGCCATGCAAAAATCATGCTAAAAGGACATTTTGGTTGAAAACCATGCATTCAACAAGTTTGAGAATCATCATGTACTTTTAGTGCAAAACATGAGTCACAAGATAATCATCATATAAGTCATCATATCATAATAGAACCATCATCTTAGACAACCCTAAGTTATACTTGTGTAATGTATGAATGGCATCCCATAATACCATTCATACTAAGTATCCCTTTGAGGCCACCATAGACAAGGAACATTCATATTTAATAAGTCATGACAAGGAAAGCAACTCATAATAACAACCTAAGTTAAGTATTCATCTATAATTCCCCGGAAACTAGTAAGTTGAACTAGAGAGTTCTAGAGCTTTTCGTAAGAGTTTTAGAGCTTGATGAGAGGGTTTGAGTTGTAAAAATTATTCTCGTACTTAGAATGGAGGTTTAAGGGTTAGGGCGTCAAGGTACGACCCCCCAAGAACCACCCAAGGGGCCCTTGAGGAGGACCTCAAAACAGCCCCTAAAAGCTGTCAAATTTCAGCAACTCACGATTGCCATCTACTCGGCGTGAGTGGACCCACGCCCCATGGGTTGGGGTCGTGGGTCAAGGCCTGCTCAGGCCTACATTGTTGAACCACAGTACCTCACTCACGAGTGAGCAGTACGGGAAGTAGACCCATCCACGGTGGCGTAGGTCAATGCAGTTTTTCAAGTTTAGTTTTTAAGTTAGGGGCTAGGGGGTTAATTAGTAATAACATAGGGGTTAAGGGAGGTCGGTTAGTTAGTTATTAAACCACCTATATAAGATAAATAGTCCCCTAAAACTAAGTCATTAACTCATTCATCTAAAGACCCCAACTCCCTCTCAAATAATTCTCTCACTAGAACTCCATAGAAGAACAAGATCAAGGTGAAGTCTAGGGTTCAAGGGGCTGCCTTTTCTCCTCAAATTCGTGGTGAATATTCATTAAGGTATGTTAGTTTCTTCATCTATGGGTTCTTTCACCCATAACGTCACGAACCGAGCCTACACCCCGAAAGTGACACGGCGTACAAGACTCCGAAAAGTCTCATAAAAGCCTCATAGCATTCATGAACATAAGAGCATAGGAAAATAGTGAGGAATTTAAAACTTTTCTTTACAATCGAAGTCATTTTTCATAAAAGCAAGCGGAAGTCTTTCTATACTTTGGATCATGATGTATTGATGAATTTATGGGATTTCCATGGTAAAACAGTTTGTTTGATGAATTTGATATTTTGTGAGTCTATGCCTTGAAAGAGGAAATTGAAGAATTAGAATTGATCCTCTAAAATTAATATCATGTGTAGTAATGGTTCAAGATTAGGATCATATATATATGAATCAAACTAGACTTTAGTACATGTGATGGATCATGATTAAGTAAAGATGATATTGAACCTTACATGATGAATTATGACTAGAATTTCTTGATAATGAAGAATATGACTAGAATTGCTTAAAGATGAATCTTGTGCCTTGAGTGTCTTGTAATCTATATATGAATGATGATAGAATGAAGTAAAGCTTTCAGAGTAAGGCTTGTAGTCAAGAATGTTGAATCACTAGGGCTTTGAGAGTAAAGTTAATGTGATGAATAGAAGTCTAATAGGTAGAATTTTGGTGAAAGGTCTATACTCACCTAACCTACCTTATGAATGCTTTAAAGTATAAAGTGATAGAATCACTTGAATATGGATTGATTGTCAAGGACATCCTTCCAAGAGACATGAATGTTAAGCAAGGCTTAATAGTAAATCTTGGGGTGTATGCTTGGCTCCAAGTGGATATTGACAATGAGATGGAGTCACACAAGATAAGGTATGGGTTACAAGTAGAAAGGAGAACCACACCTAGTTTATGTGAGGACTATCCAAGTTAAAGGGGGAACTCTTACATAGTAGAGTGTGGGTTTTCCCAAAGTTAGGTCTCATGAGATGGAAGCCTTCACATAGGTGAGTTAAGGTTTCTAGTCACAATCTCCATATCCAATGAACTAATACATGCTTGAAGAAGCATCTCATAGTGTTCTAAAGCATAATTGAACTAAGACATGCTTGAAGAAGCATCTCATAGTGTTCTAAGGTATACTTGAACTAAGACATGCATAATGAAGTACCTCATAGTGTTCAAGAGTATAAATGGACTTAGACATGCTTAAGATAATATCTCATAGGGTTCATGTTAATAATGAACCTAGACATGCTAAAAGAAGTATCTCATAGGGTTCAAGCTAAGAATGAACTAAGATGTGCTTAAGAGAGTACCTCATAGTGTTCTAAAGTTAAAGAGAGGAAATAGGTTCCAAACCAAAAAGTATTAGCATGAGGACCTAAAGTGGTACTTATCATGTATAGTATTATGGGATGCTATACATGCATTGCACAAGTATGACTAAAGGTTATTTAAGAAAGCGTTTTTGTGAGTGATGTATCTTGAGATAGGATTGTGCTATAGTTGCCTTCCTTGTTAGTAGTGACTAAAGGTGAGAGATTCCCTTGTCTATATGAAGTAAGATAATAATGAGACCAAAGGAGGGTAAGTATGACTAGGATGACTTCAAGGCTATGCTTAGTGTGAAAGGTAGTATGGGATACCTTTCATACATTGCACAAGTATGCCTTGAGGTTACTTAGGAGTATGGTGCCCTTATGGTAGAAAATCTTAAAGACTTTACTATGTACTAATGCATACTTGTCCCTACATTGTTTCACTAATGTAAGGTCTGATGCCCCTACATCCCATACTTGTGGCTATTTGGTTCCCTTGGCTTTGAAGATTGATGAGTCCTCGCGATCCAAGGACCGAGATACTTTTATAGATTTATGTCATTTATATTTTCGAACTTTGTATGTGATGTATGGGTTACCTCTCAATCACTTTCCTTATGATGTATTAGATGACTTTTTGAGACTTATGTTAGACTTTCTCTTTTTCAAAACTCTTTGAAATATGAAATTCTATCTTTTGAATTCTTTATATTATCTTGTAGGATGTATACTAATTAAGTGGTCTGTGTAGGGCCTCTTCGGGTCCTATATGCCATGTTATGCCTAGGGTATGCTTTGGGTCATGACAAACTTGGTATTTAGAGCACAAGGTTTTTTGAAAGGTCCTAGGATGTTTCATAAGCCACATCAAGTATAATCTTGTTCATGAGTGTGAAGCACGCCATATTTATGAATAGGAAGCTATGAGACGTTAAGGAAATTCTACTTTTTTCATCACTATAAATTCATGAGATAGAGTTTAACTCTATATGTCCCTCTCCTAATCCTTATCCAATTCTTTTCAGGATATGGGCCCTAGAAGAGCATACATTAGGAGGAATGTGAATGAGAATGTGTCGAGAAGCTCCTCAAGAAGTCCCTCAAGTTTTGGCCGACCCTTTGGCCAAACAAGTTACTAATGCGGAGTTTCGAGCTGCATTTCAACTGTTGGCTCAAGTCATGACAACTCAAGCCAATGGGAGGTTGTGGTCCCCTTGAACGCAAATGTGGGTACGGTGGAAACTAGAGTGAGGGACTTCACTAAAATGAATCCCCTAAGTTTCATAATTCCAAGGTGGAGGAAGATCCTCAAGAGTTCATTTATGAGGTGTACAAGGTTTTGATTATCATGAGAGTGATTCTGGTAGAAAAGGTGGAATTGACCGCTTCTCAACGTAAGGGTTTTTGCTCGAGTTTGGTTCAACCAATGGAAGGAAGAAAGATCAGTTGATGCCGATTTGCTTGATTAGGAGAAGTTTAAGGTTGCTTTTCTTGATAGGTTATTTTCCCTTGAGATGAGGAAGGGAAAGGTTCTTGAGTTCATTAACCTTCATTAAGGGAATACCAGTGTGAAGAAGTATGCCTTGAAATTCACAAAATATGTCTAGGTATGTATGCTCCTAATATAGTTGTCAATCCTAGGTGAAGATGAGCTAGTTTGTTTTCGGTGTGTCTAAAATGGTGGTTAAGAAATATCGTACCACCAAGATCATCAATGAAATGGACATTTTTCGTCAAATGATTCATGCTCAAAAAAATTAAGAGGAGAAGCTTAAGGAAAGGGCTAAGGAGGCAAAGAGTACAAAGACCGGTGATGGTGACTTTTCACATTCACAGTCCATTGGACATGATCGTTTTAGGTTTCGACAATGTTTTTTTGGTCAAGGTTACTCCAATGCTCCGGCTCCTAAGTTCAACAAAGAAAGGGTGTCTAACCCTAAGCCGCAAGGAGGAAATGGTGGTGGAAATGGACCTTCGGTTCCCGCATGCCAAAAGTGTGGCAAGAATCATCCGTCAAAGTTCTTGATGGGTAAGGATAATTTCTTTGGTTGTGGTAAAAAGGGTCACCACTTGAAAGATTTTATGTCTAGAATTGACAAGGGAAAGGATGGTATGCAAGCTCCGCCTAGTGGTTCGATTTCAAGTGCTCCAAGAAAAACCAATTTTATGCACTTTAAACTCAACATGATCAAGAGGTTTCTCCCGATATGGTTATCAGTATGTTGAAAGTTTTTTTTCATCTTGATGTTTATGCTTTGCTTGATCCTGGTGCTATTTTGTCTTTTCAGACTCCATACATCGCTATGAGATTTGATGTTCTTCCGTATGTGTTGATAGACCCTTTTTCTGTCTCTACACCTATTAATAAATCTATTGTGGTTAAAAGAGTCTATAGAAATTGTCCTGTGTCCTTATTCCATAGAGTCACTCATGTTGATCTTGTAGAGCTTTATATGTTATATTTTGATTTTAATCATAGTATGGATTGACTTCATTCTTGTTATTCTTCTGTTGATTGTCGGATCCAAATGGTCACGTTTCAATTCCCAAATGAGCCCGTCCTAGAGTGGAAAAGGGGAATTCTATGCCTAAGGGTGAATTCGTTTCTTGTCTTAAATCTAGAAAAATTATTTCTAAGGGTTGCATATATCATCTTGTTTGGTTTAGGGATACAGATGCTGAAATCCCTACTCTTGATTTGGTCCCTGTTGTAAATGAGTTTCTAGAAGCATTTCCTGATGATCTAGTCGGTGTTCCTCCCGAAAGGGAAATAGACTTATGTATTGACCTTCTCCCAGATATGCAATCTATCTCTATTTCTACTTATCGTATGGCTCATGTTTAACCCATGGAATTAAAGGAGCAATTGAAAGACTTGTTGAAGAAGGGTTTTATCTGATCGAGTATCTCTCCATAGGGTGCCCCAGTTTTGTTTGTTCCTAACAAAGATAGTTCACTTATCATGTGTATTGACTACTAACAATTGAACTAGGTTACCATTAAGAATAAGTATCCTCTTCCAATGATAGATGATTTGTTTGATCAACTCCAAGGAGTTAGTTACTTCTCTAAAATTGACATTCAGTTGGGTTATATATCACCAATTGAGGGTTAGAAAGATTACATTCCCAAGACAACTTTTCGAACACGGTATGGTCATTATGGTTTTTGGTAATGTCATTTGGTTTGACTAGTGCTCCGGCAACATTTATGGACTTGATGAATAGAGTGTTTAGACAATATCTTGACATGTTTTTGATTAAGTTTATCGATGACAAATTGATTTACTCAAGGAATGAGGATGAGCAAGCCGACCATTTGAGAATTGTGTTTCAAGTCCTCAAGGACCAACAACTCCTTGCAAAGTTTAGTAAATGCGAGTTTTGGTTGAGATATGTGGCTTTTCTTGGTCACATTGTTTCCGGTAAGGGTATTGAGGTAGATCCTCATAAGAGAATGTGGTTAAGAGTTGGCCTAGACCTCTATCCCCTTCAGATATTTAAAGTTTCTTGGGTTTGGCTGGATGTTATAGAAGGTTTATGGAAGATTTTTCTTCGATTGCCTCTCCATTGACTACATTAACCCAGAAAAAGTTAAGTTCTTGTGTTAGAAAGCTTGTGAGAAGAGTTTCGAAGAATTGAAGATAGATCTACCTCCGTTCTGGTGTTGACTTTACCAGAAGGGTCAAATGGGTTTATGGTTTATTGTGATGCATCGATGTCACGATCCAAGGGTATCCCCTAGATGTAACATGGATTATAGGACCCCAAAAGACCATATACAAGCCACTTAGCATTCATAACATAAGAAATAGAATGATGGAAGTGAAATAATAGTCCAAGTCCAATAATTTTATAAAAGAAAAGCGAAAGTCTAACACATTTGTCTCAATAGCCATCTAATACAATCGAATGAAATTGGGCCTAGCACATACATCATGTCCAAAACTAGAAATATAATAAAGAAACTTAAATAATGAAAGTCCGTCCTCAAAGCATGAGGACTCACCAAAGCTCGGGAAACTTGAAATCAACCACTAGCCACGAAACTGAGAAACCTAACTGTCGGACCCTACATTTTGGGAAATGTAGGCAAGAGTATGTGTTTGTACAAAACAATATACCAAGTATGATAGTTATGCATAAAACATTTAAATCATGTTAAAAGAGGACATTTCATGACATGCAATTGACAAAGCTAAAACATGATATAAAAGGGTTAGGAAACATAAGTCATAAAATATGGTCAATGCAAGCTAAAATCATTTGAAACCTTTGAACACATATGAGATACTTCTTGAAGTAAACTTAGTTCATTATTAATGTAGGGAATTAGCCTTAACCGACATAGAGACCATGTGAGCTATAACATGATCCCTCGATGTCTCTTACACCGAAAATGGTTGTCCTACTTGCCAAGGTAAGGGCCATGAACTTCTAGCTTAGGTAGATCCACTAGCTAATGTTTATCTAGACAATCATCCTATGGGGGCACATAGGTAAGGGATAAGGAGATTGCTTCTAGAAATCCTGCCTCTACTAATGGGAGAGCTTCCATCTCAATATCCTCTCGGTGCTATGCATAAATCCCACAGAATAGTCATTTTTACTTGTTCTTATTATCCATGGAAGGGTACGTCATCTTGCCAATCCAAGCTAAGTCATCATCCATGGAAATGTATCATTCAAGAACTAATCCAAGCTAGGTTTCATTAGGATAGCTCTTAATATTTGATTCAATTAGGTGAAAAGACCTTTCAAACTTAGAATCATTTATTATGTGAGAAAACCTTTCACATCATGCTTTTATGTGTATATGAGAAAATCCTTTCAATTACACATCATCATTGATACTTTACTCTCAAAGCATCCTTATAACATTGGCATAGATTTCATAAAACATGCATAATTCCGTGATTTACCTTTCAAGGTTCAAAAGCCAACTTCAATCATCATTTAGAAAACATGGGTTAGATATGGATTTCATCATAAATTCATGTAATTGTATCAATACATGCTTGACTGCATAAAACTCTTCCTTCATAATCAAAATCCCACATCATATGATAATAACTTGAAAACATGAGGATTACATGTGTTCATGAGGAAATCATCATAAAATCATAGTATTTCATCTATTCATGCATAAGATCTCATAAATCAATCATTTAAATCAATAATCAAGAGAATCCATGACAATTGAAGAAAACTTTAACTCAATTGGGGATTTCTAACTTTAAAAATAGAAGAATTTGGGAACTCCATGAATTGAAGGAATCCATGGGTGAAAAATACCATACCTTAAAGCCAATTGCTAATATTCAATGGAGGAATTGAGACCTGACTCGGAACCCTAAGTTGAATCCTTCTTCTTCAAGCTTTCTAGAGAGAGAAATATTTTAGAATTCTTCTTTTTGGTGAATTTGAAGAGAATGGAGTGAATGAACTAATTTGGGGGTTGAAATTACTTATATAGGGGTCATAGTGAAAGGTAAAACGATGTAGTATAGAGATAAAACAATTAAGAAAAGACCCAACTACCCCTAAAAATAACTACCAGCCCACCAGCGACGGACCTTGGTCACGACGACAGGCCATCCTGCACGACTGCCATTCGAGGTCAGAAACTAATTCTAGGTCATTGGTCAGGTCATGGTCCTGAGCCTCTAAAGACTTTGGGATGACCAGTCCACGGACCACACTACGATCCATGGTCCTACCCACGGGCCGTGGTTGACCTTCAAGGCTGGCACCTGCAACTTTATAAAATTTGCCTTATTACCCTCTTTTGGATCTGGGGTGTTACAATCGAAGATATGATTAGGTTGTGTTCTTATTCAAACTGGGAAAGTTATTGCTTATGTTTCACGACAACTCAAAATCCATGAAAAGAACTATCCTACCCATGATTTTGAGCTAGCAGCGATTGTTTTTGCCTTAAAGATTTGGAGGAATTACTCATATTGTGTCTATGTAGTTGTCTTTACTGACTGCAGGAGTTTACAATATGTGTTCAAGCAAAAAGATATAAATCTTTGCCAAAGGAGGTGGCTTGAGTTGCTAAAGGATTACGACATGAGTGTCCTCTATCACCCCAGCAAGGTGAATGTGGTGTAGGATGCTCTTAGTCAACTATTAATGGGTAGTGTTATTCAGGTGGAGGAAGATAAAAAGGAGTTGGTTCGTTGATGTTCATAGATTGGCCCGATTGGGTGTTTGGTTGGTTGAATATGATGAAGGTGGTGTTATTGTTCATAATGGTTTATAATCGTCCTTTGTGTCAGATATGGAAGTCAAGCAAGGTCTTGATCCTGTTTTTTGTTTAATTGAAGGAAGCGGTGCTTAAACAGTCTGTTAAGGCTTTCTCCTAAGGAGGCGAAGGTGTGCTTCTATATCAATGTTGGTTGTCTATTCCCAATGTCGATGACTTGAGAGAGTAAATCTTATCAAAATCCCACAGTTCTTGATATTCCATTCACCCAGGGGCCACCAACATGTACTATGACTTGTGGGAGGTCTATTGGTGGAATGAGATGAAGAAGGATATTACGGAATTTGTGGCTAAGTGTCCTAATTGTCAACAAGTAAAAGTTGAGCATCAAAAGCTGGGAGATTTGTCCCAAGATATTAGCATTCCTACTAGAAAGTGGGAAGATTTGAATATGGACTTCATTGTTGGTTTATCCCGCACCCGGTGACAACACGACTCGATTTGGGTTATTATAGATCGTATGATGAAGTCGGCTCATTTCTTTCTTATCACGATTTCTTATTCAGAAGAGGACTATGCTAAGTTATATATAAGGGTGATAGTTAGGTTGAATGGAGTGCCCCTATAACTACAATAAAAACACCTTTTAGCGGCAATAAATATACACATTAACAAAAGAGTGTTAAAGCCTTTACTGGTATTGTTAATTTCCATTGGATTCAATGTCACTAAAGGCTTTAGGGACATATATAAAGAGTGTTAATTGCTGGTAAAAGTACATATTTAGTGGCAATTAAGCTATTATCTTTAATTAATTTCCACTAAAGATAATTTTTGATGTAGTGTATCCATTATCTCCGACCATGGTACCCATTTACTTCTCAATTTTGGAAATCTTTCCAAAAAGGGTTTGGTACTCGTGTCAAGCTTAGCATGGCCTTTCATCCTCAAACCGATGGGCAAGCGGAGTGTACTATCCAAACTTAAGAAGATATGTTGAGAGCTTGTGTGATTGACTTCAAGGGTAATTAGGATAATTATTTTCCTTTGAGTTTTCTTACAATAATAACTATCATTTAAGTAATGGTATGACTCCATTTGAGGATGTTTATGGTAGAAGGTGCAGATCGCCCATAGGTTGGTTGAAGTAGGTGAGGTTGCTTTGATAGGTCCCAACTTGGTACATGAGACTATGGAGAAAGTTTGACTTATTAGAGAAAGGTTGAAAATGGCTCAAAGTCGATAAAAGTCCTATGTTGATGTTAGAAGGAGATATCTTATGTTTGATTTAAATGATTGGATCTACTTAAAAATTTCACCCATGAAGGGTGTGATGAGATTTGGGAAGAAGGTGAAGCTTAGTCCCTGTTATATGGGCTCATATCGAATTCTGAGACGTATTGGTAAAGTTTCTTATGAACTTGATTTGCCTAATGACTTAGCATCGGTGCATCTGGTTTTCTATGTCTCTTTGTTGAAGATATGTGTTGGTGATCCGACATCTATTTTACCATTGGAGAGTCTTGGTATGAAGGAAAATCTTTCTTATGAAGAAGTTCTGGTTGAGATTTTTTACCAGCAAGTTAAGAAATTGAGAAACAAGAAAGTTGCATTCATAAAGGTCTTATGGAGGAATCAAACGGTTGAAGGTGATACTTGGGAGGTCGAGGCCGATATGATGTCCCATTATCCCCATCTCTTTCCCTTCAATCCTACTTAGCTTGAGGTATTTAGCTCCTGATAGTTCATCCTTTTAGTTTCATGTGTCTTAGTTGTTCTCATGTTTCCTCATGACTGCATGTTCATGAAAAAATTGATTTTTGAGAAAATGAGTTAGCTTGATTAATTACTTCATGATTATGTGCATTGTGTATGATTTGCATGTATTCCTTATGAAATGATTCTTTTATATATTTTTATGTGTTTTTGATGAAGAGAAATGAGTTTTTGGGTTGTAAGTTGTGTCTATGAGTCCCAGTCTATGTTTCGAATAGGCTTCTACGGGCCGTAGATGGCATAAGTAGATGAGGGAAAATTATTTTTGAAAATTCTAGTCCTAGTACCTTTTTTTATGGTTCACCAATATGGCCCGTCAGTCAGGTACAAGCCGTAAATAGGTCTTGTATGTAGGTCCCGGACATTGTGATATATTAAAGGGTCAAGTTGGTTTCTACAGTTGGTGTCTATGGACCGTAGGAAGACCTGCGAGCCATAAAAAGGATCCGTCCAAAGTTGGTCAAAAATTAACGTTTCCAAACTTTTCTACAGTTCGTCATAAGCTCTACAAATAGTAGGTCCAAACCGTAGACGAGCTTTGACAGTTATTTTAAGACAATTTTAAGTCTTTCCCATATTTTTTTTAAAATCAAAACTATTTTTTCTTTTACCCTAAGCCTTATATAAAGCTTTTAGATCCTAAAACTATCCATTTCAACCCCAATCTCCTAATTTCCCGAAACCTAACCAAATTCATCCTCCCCAAATTATCTCAAGACTAAGGAAGGAGAAGAAGCTAGGGTTAACTCAAGTTCGTAAATACTCCATTCTTTTTGGGATTAAGCATCAAGGTGTGTGGGTATTCACCCACGGATTCCATTCCTCATGGGGTCCTCAAAGCTTCCAATTTCTCAATCTTAAATTCAATTCAATCATTAAGTGTTTCATTCAATTGTTATTGATTGTTGTTAATTAAGTCTTCTAATGTATTATTCAATGTTAATACATGATATATAGTTGAAATTATGTCGTCTCATACCTAAATTATGATTTTTAACTATGAACTTATGATGAACTCATGAACCTTTGAACTATGAATTTATGAAAATATGCATGTTTTTTTATGAAATTGTTGTAAATGATTTGGGGATGCTTTGAAAGGAAAATATCAATGTTATTGTGAAAGGTTTTCTCATATGCTATTATGAACATGATTGTGAAAGGTATTTCTTGCATATGGATTCACATTGGTGAAAGATTTTCTCATCTATGTTGAATTATGTTTAAGGAGCTATTCTATGTTTTGATATTGAGAGTTGTGGATTGGTATTGATTAGTGTCTTTACTATGTTATATTGATATTTGACTTTTATCTATTCCGTTGGGATTTAGACTTAGCACCGAGATGACTTTGAGGTAGAGGCTCAATTATGGGTAGTCTCTAGTAGCAACCTTTAGACCCAAACAAGGTGCCCCCATAGGATTGTCTTAAATGACCTAGCTAGTGGATCCACTTTAGCAAAAGAAGATATGTACAGATTCTACCTTGGCAAGTAGGTTCATCTTCTTTGGATATGAGGGATATATCAAATTACATGATATAGCTCTCATGTGACTATTGTCGGTTAAAGCTAATATCCCACAAAATGACTATATTTATTCAAAAAAATTCTTATGTCTCCTATATTAAATGCATTGACTATATTTCATGATCTATATGTAATTGCTTCTCTAAGATTTTAATTGTTCAAATATTGATCAGTTCTACATGTTTTAAGCCATTCAGCTATTATGACTATTTTATTCATATTGCCCAATACTTAGTACATTACATGCACCAATGCATACTTTTTCCTATACTGTTTCACTATTTTAGTCATCTGATGCTCCTACCTACAATACCCGCGACTAGTTGGTTCTCTTGTTTTTGAAGATTGGTGAGTCCTTATGATCTGAGGACCAAGATACTTTTATAGCTTTATTACATTTGTGTTTTCCAACTTTGTATGTGATGTATGAGTTACGTCCCAATCATTTTCCTTATGATGTATTAGATGACTTTTTGAGACTTATGTTAGACTTCTGTTTTGTCAAAGTTCTTTGAAATATCTAATGGTATCTTTTGAATTCTTTATTTCTATTAACTTGTATGGTGTATGCTAAGTGGCTTGTGTATGGCCTCTCGGGATCCTATATTCCATGTTATGCCTAGGGAACACTTTGGGTCGTGACAAAACCTTGGTTAAGAAAAAAAAAATTACAACATATGTTTTACTCCCCTGATGATAATTGTATTTGATATCTTGGAAACGATGCATTCTAATCTTATATCTTAGTTTCTCGAATGTTGACATTGACATTGCCTTAGTGAATAAATCAGCAAGATTATCACTCGAAAGAATCTATCGAACATTTATCTCACCATTTTGTTGAAAATCATGTGTGAAAATAACTTGGGTAAAACATATTTTGTTCGGTCTCCTTTGATATATCTTCCCTTTAATTGAGCTATTCAAGCAACATTATCTTCATACAATATTATTGGAATCTTTGTTTGCACAGAAAGACCACATAATTGTAAAATGTATTGAGTCATTGATCTCAATCATACACACTCTCAACTAGCTTCATGAATGACTATTATCTATGCATGATATGAATGCCATGATATAGTTGTACATCCATATGTAAATAAATAATCTATCCTAGATCGAGCTTGATGTGGGTCAAATAAATATTCTACATCTGCGTAACTGATCAATTCTGACTTGGATGTATTATAATACAACAATCTAATATAATTTGTTCCTTGAAGACATCTGTATATATGCCTAACACCTTTCCAATGTTTTCTTGTTGGACATGAGCTGAATCTAGCCAATAAACTTACTACGGAATAAATATATGGTCGGGTATTATTGGAAAGGTACATTAGTGCTCCAACTGCACTGAGATATGAAGTTTCATTATCAAGAAGCTCTTCATCCTTTTCTTGAGATCGAAATGAATCATTATTTATATTGAGAGATCTCTCAGGCATCACGATACTTAATGGGTGTGATTTATCCATGTAAAATTGCTTTAAAACATTTTCAGTATTGATGGATAAATAGTCCATTTGTCAAATGTTCAATATAAAGGTCAAGAAAATTTTTTATCTTACCATAATCTTTCATTTCAAATTCTTTCATCAAACATTCAACAACTTTTGAAAGTTATTTAGGAGTTCTAGTGATTTTCAAGTCATCAACATAAACAAATATTATTACAAATTTAGATTTTGAACTTCGTATAAAAATACAGGGACAAATAGGGTTATTCATATATCCTTCGTGTAGCAAATATTCGCTAAGACAATTATACCATATTTGTCCTGATTGTCCATATAAGGATTTCTCAAGCTTTAGTGAACAAGTTTCTTTTGAAATTTTATATGCTTCAGGCACTTGAGTGCTTCAGGGATTTTCATAAACATATTGTGGTCCAATGATCCATATACGTAGGTTGGACAACGTCCATTAGATACATTTCAAGCTTTTCATGAACTGACATATTTATTAGATACCTGAAGGTAATTGCATCTACCACATGAGAATATGTCTCATCATAATCAATGCATGACCTTTGCAAAAATTCTTGTGCCACAAGTCGTGCTTTATATCTTATGACTTTATCATTTTCATTGCATTTTCTCACAAAAACCCATTTGTACCCCCACTGGATTGACACCTTTAGGTGTTCGTATTATTGGTCCAAAAACTTCACATTTTTCAAGTGAAGCCAATTCTGTTTGAGTTGTTTCCTTCCATTTTGACCGAAAAAAATTTCTATCTACATTCATTGACATATTTTGATTACAAATCCTCATCTTGTTGCATTATTTCAACTGAAACATTTAAGGCAAAAATATTATCCACCATAATATTATTTCTATTTCACCTTTTCTCGTTGAGGTATAATTTATTGTGATTTTCTTAGTGTCATTATTTTCAGGTACATGGAACTTTTTAGTGGTGTCATCATTTATTATGTCTTGGAGCTCTTCATGAGCAATTACCTCCATATTATGATAATGTATTCCTATCCTTTCTGAAGATTTTTATCCTTGGAACCAATTGATCTACCACGTTTTAAGTGTCCAGACTCATTTGCCTTAACATTTTGTGCTATATGGACCTCAACTCAAATTGGATCATTAGAAGCTGTGATATATGATTTAGTAATCCAAGAAAAGTTAGTAAACGCATCTGGCAATTATTTTACAATATTCTACAAATAAATCATTTTTTGAACTTCTTGCGCACATTGATTTGTTCGAGGATCTAAATGAGACAGTGAAAGTGTATTATAATCTATCTCATTTCCCAACTGCTTTTTTTCTCCCCCTCATGTTGGGTATACTGATCCATCAAAATTACAATCATCAAACCTTGCCATAAATAAATCTTCAGATCTAGGTTTCCAATATTGTATAATAGAATGAGATTCATACCCAACATATTTCTCCAACCTTCTTTGGGGATCCATCTCTATGCATTGTGGTGGAGCAATTGGAACATATACCTCTAAATCAAAGATTTTGAGATGGAAAATGTTTGGCTCCTGACCAAAAATCAATTGCAATGGGGAGATGTCATAGTAACGATTGGCCTTATGCGCGCGCACAAGTGTTGCTACATGCAAAATAACATGCCCCCATATTGAAACAAGAAACTTTGTCATCATCAACAATGGTCTAGCCATAAACTAGAGACATTTAATCAATGACTCTACTAGACTATTTTGTGTATGAACATATGCAACATGATATTCATCTATTTTTTCAGTGGACAAACAATAATCATTAAATGCCTGAGATGTAAACTCACTAGCATTATCAAGACGCATTATCTTTATTGCATAATCTAGAAATTATGTTTTAACATTATTATTTGATTCAACAACCTCACAAAAGTCATATTGCAAGTTGATGATAAGCATACATGTGACCATCTTGTAGATGCATCTATCAAGACCATATAATATTTAAATGGTTCACATGTAGGGTGAATATGTCCACATATATAACCATGTTTCTTTTCCAGAAATATAGGGGATTCCACCCCAACCTTAGTAGTTGATGGTTTGATAACCAAATTTCCTTGAGAACAAGAAGCATAAGAGAATTTCTTTGATTGAAGATTATTTTGGTTCTTCAAAGTATACCCATATAAATTCTCAATTATTCTGCGCATCATATTATAAATCGGATGACCCAACCAGTCATGCCAAATGATAAAATCATTAGAACCAGTAAACCTTTTATTTACTACAGCATGTGATTCAACCGTACCACTATTTGTATGGTACAACCTAGAAGAAAGTACAGGCAATTTTTCATGCACAATTTTCTTCTCCGCATTTATTGTACTTATATAAACGTATTCAACCTTTCCTTCATTCGGAGTCTCAAATTATAGTCATTTTGGCGAATAACCTTGAAACTTTACAAGTTTCTTTGACACGTACTACAATACGAAGCATTATAAATTACTAATAATGTTCCTCCATGTAGTAATAAGGTCGCTCTTCCAGAGCCCTCTATCAATTTTACTACCAAATATTGTATTAACATATGCATTTTTCATAACCAAATGAGAGAAATATTTATTTCTCTTAGTATCGCATAAGTTGTGACACTGTCTAAAAGACACATATCTCCATTACTGATTTTAGATTCAACTGAAGATTGAGAAATTTGATTTATCTTCATAAAATAAAAATACATAATAAGAAGTACTAAACTTAACAAAAATAAAATTTAAGTACGTAAACTTTATGAAGACATTAAAAATACATAACAACATTATTCATTTCCCAGTTCAATGATCAAACTTTAGTTGCGATCCCCAAAGAAGTCCTCAGCTTTCAGATGAGTAATATCATCGAGCCCATCAAAAGCATCATCTTTCAATGTTAAATTTGTCTCAACATTCTAAACATATTTTTTGGAAGACCCCGCCTGAATATAATCTTTGAGAGTCAAATATGACTCCACCCAGGGATTAGAAAAGGAGGCACCACCTTTATTTCCATTTATTTTAAAGCAATTTCGATCAACCTCAAAAAATGCTAGGTGCATGACATTCATTTTTTCAGTGACCTTTAAGGCCACAACGATGGCAGTGATTGCCCTTGCCTTTTGAAGGATTATTTTAAGAATTCATATTGTTCTCCCTTCTGCTATGACCACCACCTCAACGATTATTATATCGTCTTTTGCCATTTTCACGTCCACATACATTATCATGTCCTCGATTATTTTGTCTTATGTTAGGCTAGTCATGTGCTTCAACCCCATTTGCTTCTTTCTAGTAATGGAGCAATTTTAGTGGGACAGGCTTCTTGTTTCTCACTAAAATGGTGTTACGTTACTCAGCCACCAGAAGGCATGAGATCAATTTAAAGTATTTCTGAAATCATTTTCACGGTATTGTTGTTGTAATATCACATTAGAGGCATGGAAAGTAGTTAAAGTCCTTTCCAACATGTCCTCATCTTTCATAGTTTTCCCACATAATTTCAATTAGGAAGTGATTCTAAATACAACAGAGTTATACTCAATTACAGGTTAATAATATTGAAACCATAAGTGCATCCACTCATGACGAGCCCTTGGAAAAAATCATTGCCTTGAGGTGGTCATACCTCCCTTCCAAACCCATTCACAATTCAAGTGGATCTTTTAGTGTTAAGTATTCAACCCTCAAGTTTTCATCAAGATGATGACGAAGGAAAATCATAGTCTTCGCTTTATCTTGATTTGACACTTTATTTCCATCGATATAGTATCACCAAGACCCTTAGCGGTAAGGTAAATCTCATCATCAAGTACTCATAACAATAATTCTTTCCAGAATTGTCAAGTCCCGCAAATTCAAGCTTTAACAAGTTTGACATGATGTAATCTATCATAAAATAATTGAGTTAATATCATGATGTTTGTTTCTTTATAATAAATGGCAACTTAATATATTAAATAATAAATATATGAATATAAAATATATTGTATGCATGAACATGGAATGTTACAAGAACAGATAAACTCATGAAGTATTGAAACGGTAAATTTAATATATTTTTATAATTATTGTAAATATTTATTACTAGTTCCAATAGATATCAACGCCAAAGTTTAGTACGAATTTCAAGTCATATTTAATACAATACTATTCGTCTTTATGACACGCGAATTTTTATCATAAATGTATAACAAGAAAATACTTACGAGTATTGTAACTAGAATGTTATTATATTGCTTAGTATTTAATTTAGAGTTATAAGTTAGTAGCATATAAATAGCATAATAATATAAACCTGAAACGTATTGATTATTATGCCTAGTAAAGTATTATAATAATACTTAAAGCAAGTTATGTATGCAGTAAATAATACCTAAAGCAAGTTATGTATGCAATAATTAAATTGCAGATCAAAGATGTTATAATCATATAAATGTATACTTGACTCGGAAAGAAAATTGATTAACATTTAGGAAAAAAAGATAATCCCAAATTAAGTAGATCGCATTGCTTAGAGACGTGTGCTGATAATGTGTTGTAAAATATTAGCAATATAAAATAATATAAGACAACATATATATAGACAAGATATATGGGAGAAAATGTTTTCTTATTTTCTTCGTGTATACTTTTCGATTGTGTCTTAGAATAATCATCGTCTATTTATAGTACAAAATGTCTTCTCAAGTTTCAAGAATTAAATGGAGTTCATTCATTTAGTACATGAACTTCAAAAAGAGTTACGGAAGAGACAATCACATTAATTCATTTATAACAAAATTCAATTTCAATTTTTTCTTCTCTTATTGTTTTTTTAAGATAATGATACTGTAACGACCCGAGAGCACCCCCTAGTCGTTACCAGTGTGTTCGACCTCGAAGAGGTCTTATACAAGCCCTTAGCATTCGTCATAACATGTATCATAGAGTAAAATCACGAAAAATTTAAAACTTTTACTTTGGAAGTTCAACTTCACTTCATATATGAAAAATAGAATCTAACTTCGTCACAATGCACCATCTTGACATAGAAGTATCGAAAATGGGACTTAGCCCTTACATCAATAAAAAGTCTTGAAAATAGGAAGTACAACAATGTCTTTCAACATAAGCAAAGAACTAAACATAGAAGCTAGATCATAGGGTCTTGTCCTCGGACTTGAGGACTCACCAACTTGGGGAAGCAACTCCAAGTGTCTTGAGAAGTAAGCTTGAATCCTCAACGGCCCGAACCTAAATGTTTGGGGAAAAGGGAAAAATATGGGTTAGTACAAAAAACGTACTAGGTATGGCTACTATGCATAAAAACCATTAAAATATGCATAAAAGGACATTTAATCAAAACATGGTTTTTACCAAGTAAATCTAATATGCACACAAAGTAAGCATCATAGTCCAACCCAACATAATATCATCTCAACATGTAGACAACCCAAGCAATGCTAGTGTAATGCAAAGAATAGAACCCCATAACCCTATTCAAAGCCAAGTATCAAATTAAGCAACCTACTTCATGCATACATTCATAAGATCATATTTCATCATAACTTACCATATTCATAATGATCATACATAACATAGCTTCAATATACATAGTCATAATCATCATAATCATAAGAGAACACTACTACAACCATCTCTTAGGATCCCACAAGTGCAATGTGCAAGAGAAGTCACATACCCTTCCTTACACTATGTAGAAACCCTTAAGAAAACCCTAATAAGAGTTCACACCTTTCATACCTTTATTTACTTTTACATTAGGGAAATATTGCAATAACCGACATAGACCATGAGAGCTACATGGAATCCGGTGTTCTACTCCCACACCAAAAATAGAGGGTTAACACTTGCCTAAGGTGTAACCATTCGTACATAGCTATCTAGGTGGATCCACTAAGCTAGAGTTCTATGTGGGCACATAGTTAAGGGTCAAGGAGATTGCTTCTAGAAACCCTAACTTACTAAATGTGGGGGTTTCATCTCATGAGACAACACATATCGTGGGTAATCCGGACTTGCTAAATGTGAGGAAACCCATGTCGGGAGCCGGACTTACTAAACGTGAGACCCCCATCTCATTTGCATGCCCTTTCGGTGCTAAGCATCTAATTCCATTTTGTAATCATCTTTACTCATCACATAAGTTCACATTAGCCTTTACTAAACTCTTGTGTAGACATCTTACCATAATAGCTCATATGTGTTCATAAGTGAGTAACAATCCTTTCACTTTAGAAACACTTAGCAAGTGAGTAAACCTTTCACTTTACATTACATTATAATCATGAGAACTACCTTTCAATCATACAGCAATCATACCATAACATACATACATACTTCATAGCTAATTCAAGTGTTGAGGGTTAAGGATGAGGAAACTAGGTCATCAACACCACAACAACACATTAGGTATAGTATCATTACAATCTAAGTAATTCACCTTTCATACTTGAGTTCAATGAATGTGAAGAGTACCTATAATGTGAATGATTGAATCTAGAATTGGTAGGCTTATGCATCCTTTTCTAAATTGATAAATGTGTCTTGACTTGATGAATATGAATCGATAGGCTACGGCATTCCTTTCATATATGAGTGATGAATGTGTCTTGACTTGATGGCTATGAATTGATAGGCTTTATGCATTCTTTTCATAAATGATATAATGTAATGAAGACTCTAGAATCGATAGGCTAGTGGTATTCCTTTCTTAATGAGCCAATGTACCATGAATCAATAGGCTAGTGGAATTCCTCTCATGAGTATAAGAATGTAATGAGGGACCATGAATCGATAGGCTTATAGCATTTCTTTCATGTCTACCCTAGAGGTATCCTTGAATGTACCATGGATCAATAGGCTTATAGCATTCCTTCTTTGGTAATGATGTATCATGGGTCGATAGGCCTATGGCATTCCTCCCTAATAAACTAATGAAATGTGAATGAAATAATCTATGGGAATGTAGGCTAGGCACTGAGTGGATGTGGTAAGATGGAAACTCTCCCAATGTTAGGTCAGGGTTCCAATGAACATCTTCCTATCCCATAACTATGTGCCCGCATAGGATATTAGCTAGTGGATCTAATGTGCATCCAAGCTAATACTACCGGTCTTCCTTCGGCATAGAGACAACCTCTTTACGGTGTGGGGCAGACACCGGATTCCATGTCTAGCTTGCATGGTCTATGTCGGTTAAACGCTTATTCCCATCATGTGAGATGTGCATTGTAGTTTCTTGAGAATTTCTATGAAGTGTGGGTAGTAGTATGGGATGCTATCCATACATGGCACGAGTAGGCTTCAAGAAGGCTGTAGTGAGTTCTCTAAGTCTTAATGACTATTGTCGAATGTCTTCCTAGGAAGAAGTTATTGAGATTGTTGGTCTAATGTCTAATGAATGGAGGTCCTTTGAATGATGTTATTGATGAATGTTGACTTATTGTCTAAATTAAATGATGAATGAGTAGCTTATATGGATGAAATGAGATACTTAGCATGTTATATTGAAATATAAAGGTTCTTGTCTATTGTAGCCTTGAAGAATACCTAAGTATGGTATGAAGAGGTAGTATGGACTTCCACTTCATGTCTTACTTAGGTGTGTCTTAGGATAACTTTAGATGGAGGTCCTAAGATCATGAAATAACTTACATGACGAATATGTTTATGTGTTGTATGTTGGTACTGCTTGAGCATGATTACTTGTAATGTGAAGCATGATAAATGGTAAGTTCACTTTTGGTGACCTTAAGGTGGTGTCTTGGTGTGGATGGTGGTATGGGACACTATCCATACATTGCACAAGGTATAGCTTGAAGGTTACTTGAGGCGGAGATTCCAAGTGAAGGTAAGGGTTTATATGTGACTTTGTTCAAATGTGAATTATGTGACTTTGTATGTTGGTTGCGACTTATATTATGCCTCTTGTATCAATGTTCATGGGGTTTTACAAAAATGGCATAAAAGCATGACTTTCAACTCAAATGTCCCTTTTCAAGCATGTTTTTGCATGGTCATAATACTTAGTACGTCTAATATGCTAACCCCATTCTTTTACTTTTTTATCAAAGTTTAAGCTTTGGAGATGTTGGTGTTCTATGGTTGAATGATAGGTTTCTAAGGTGCTTGAAGATGAAGACTTGGTGATTCCTTCCATTATGTTCCTTTTATGTCTTTTATTTTTGTTAAAGATTTTTGTATGGGATATGTCCCAATGTTGTATTCGAAGTATTAGATGGTTTGAGACGTAGTGTACAAAGTCTAGAAAGTCTTCCACTTGCTATTTAATGAAAATATCTTCGATTGTAAAGAAAGTTTTTAATTCTTCTCTATTTACAAGTATCTTATGCAATGAATGAGCTATGAGGCTTGTATTAGACCCCTTCGGGGTCGAGTACGCCGTGTTACGACTAGGGGGTGCTCTCGGGTCGTGACAAACATGGTATCAGAGCACAAGATTTTGGAATGGTCTTTGGATGTCTCAAACTACATCTAGTAAAGTCTTATTCATAATGTGAAGCACGCCACCTTATGAATTGGAGGCTATTGAGTGTTAAGAAAGTTTCACTTCTTCATTCCTCAAGTCACGCCATAGAGTTTAGCTCTATAATGTCTCTCTCTCTTGTTCCTTAGTTAGAAAGTTTGAGGGAGGAGGGTTGGTTGTGATGCCAACTATGGCGATGAGACTTGGTGGATTGACCTGGAAGATTGTGATGTTGACTTTAGTATAAATGGGTTGCTTTATGGTTATGTGTGATGTTGATAGAAGGATATGATGAGTTTTGAGGTTTGTTGAAAGAGTTGTTGAAATATGGTGTTTTAGAAATGCCTAGGTGTGATGAGCATAAAAGTTTAGTGAGGTTTTTCTCCGACCTTAGAATTGAAAGGAGTGAAGCTTAGAAGAGCTAGTATAAGTTTTCTCTTAAGTGGGGGATAAAGTGCTTAGATGGTAAGGTCTTTGAGTGTCCTTGATGTTCATGAGTTCGGCTTGATTGATGCTCTCACCTTACGAGGTGTAATGAGTTGAGGAGTTTAGACCCGGTGTGTAGACTCATATGAGGCCTTGTGTGGTGTGGTAAGGTTGATAGTGAGCAAGAGTTGCTTAATGAGGACCTTCCTAGTTTAAAAGTACCGGTATGTTGATGGTTTCTTGTAAGTTGTGAATGTCTTGATTAAGGTTCCCTTGTGGTGTTCATGATAATCCTTAGTTGGATTTACTCCTAAGTGGGGGTGGTATGTTGAGTAGTAAGGTTGTTGAGAGTTCCGATATCCTTACCTATTCCTTTATGTGCCTATTCAAGCCTAAGACAAAGAATTCCTTGTAGCTTGTTTCATGTTTTGGAGTCTTTGTGAATATGAGTTTCCATGGTCTCCTTATGTTGCGCATGTTCTAGTTGAATTCTTGTTTAAATGAGAAAATGAGTTTTCATGAATTGTGTTCCTCGTGTTAATATGCATCTATGAGGAGTTGCCTAAATGTTTCATGAGTTGATTTGTTGAACATGCCTAATGTGCCTTATTGAAAAGTTGCATAATGAGCTTTTATGAGAAAATTGCTTAAATGTGCTTAATGATGTTGTAATGAGAATGATGTGATATGGAGAAGGAAGTTCCTCCAATGAAATCAAGAATGTGAAGTTTTGATGCATAAGGAGTTGGTAGATGTGTTCCAACTTTCTTGAATTGCATGAAGTTGTTGAGCATTTTGATGTGGATTCGATGTTTCCTCCTAGTTATGTGCCTTGTTTATGATGTTGTATGCATGATGGTGGGCTGTTCACTTAAGTCGTTACCCCTTAATGTGTTTTAAGTGTCATTACAGGACGATGTTCCTAAGTAGTGGATAATGTAATGACCCTAAAAACGAACTAGTGTCACTAGAGCCTAATGTCTATTCGTTTGTGTTCTTCTTGATTTTTGTTGGTGTGTAGTGTTGTATCAAGCCATGGTTGGGGTGTTTAGGGATTAGATGTCAAGGTATGACTCACCAAGGACCACCCTAAGGGTCCTTGAGGAGGACCCTAAGTCTAAACCCCAAGACCCCAAGGAAAACCACCAAGCTGCCATAATGTGGTGAACCACGGATGCAATCCACAGCCAGTAGATGGATCTACGGCTCGTGGACTTGCTCCATAGGTCAAGGAGCTCCAAACCACCTTGCAGTCACGAACCACGCTTCAACAACATGGTCCGTGACCCCATCCACGATCCGTGGATAGGGGTCCGTAGATTGGACCTGCAAAAGTTATGTGGGTTCAGCCAAGATAAGGTTATATTGGTAAATTCTTTAGTTGTTTAGTTAAGTGTTTGGACGACTATTTTGGGGTTATTTAAGTATTTTAAGAGTATTAAAACATTAATATGGTATTTTTTATTTCATTATTCGTTTTTCCCCCAAACCCTCCCTCCAAAAATGTTCTCTCTAGAAACTCCATTGGAGGTCAAGGTCAAGTATAAGCTAGGGTTGAGGATTTCATGGTGTTTCTTCTTAAATTTCGTGGGATTCTTCAAGTATAAGGTATGGGAGTCCTTTATCTAGGGTTAGCTTTCACCATAGAGCCAATCAAAGAAGTTTTCAAGTTTTCAAAGTTTATGAAAAAGCCTAAATTTCACTTAAAACTCATGGGTTCTTGCATCAAATGATTTCAAATGATAAGTTATGATTATATTGAAGTTTAATTGATGTTTTAAGATGAAAAACTCTATGAACCCATGATTTCTTTAAATTCCTAAATTTGTCTTAAGAAGTGGGTTTTATGATTTTGAATGAATGTTGATGGAATTATGCTTAGATTGAGTTGTATTATTGATTTCTATTATTATCTATGACTATCTATGGTGAATTGTCTAAGAATTGAGTATTGGTGATTATGGCTTTAGAGAATGGTAAGTTGTGACCTAATTCTCATGTACCACTTGAAAGGTAGAGGTGTTTACATTACATTTTATATTCATCCACTTGAAAGGTGCAGCTGTTTACTTACATGTACGTTGTGATCATAGCCTTGAAGGCATTATATGAGGAATTGAAGTATTGTCATGATGTTGTGTATATAATTATATAATGTGAAGGACTTACATGTGATTCAATGATAGAATGATGAACTTGTATTCAATATATTTGTGTTAGTATTGAAAGGCTATTTTCTCAATTTGGCACTCATGAATGATAATGAAGAATGTGAAGGGCTCCTATAATGTGAATGATTGAGTCTAGAATTGGTAGGCTTATGCATCCTTTTCTAAATTGATGAATGTGTCTTGACTTGATGAATATGAATCGATAGGCTACGGCATTCCTTTCATATATGAGTGATGAATGTGTCTTGACTTAATGGATATGAATTGATAGGCTTTATGCATTCTTTTTATAAATGATCTAATGTAATGAAGACTCTAGAATCGATAGGCTAGAGGCTTTCCTTTCTTAATGAGTCAATGTACCATGAATCGATAGGCTAGTGGAATTCCTTTCATAAGTATAAGAATGTAATGAGGGAAAATGAATCGATAGGCCTATAGCATTCCTTTCATGTGGACTCTAGAACTATCCTTGAATGTACCATGGATCGATAGGCTTATAGCATTCCTTCCTTGGTAATGATGTATCATGGGTCGAAAGGCCTATGGAATTCCTCCCTAATACACTAATGTAATGTTAATGAAATAATTTATGGGAATGTAGGCTAAGCACCGAGTGGATATGGTAAGATGGAAACTCTCCCAAAGTTAGGCTAGGGTTCCAATGAACATCTTCCTATCCCATAACTATGTGCCCACATAGGATATTAGCCAGTGGATCTAATGTGCATCCAAGCTATTACTACCGGTCTTCCTTCGGCAAGGAGACCACCTCTTTACGGTATGGGGAAGACATCGGATTCCATGTCTAGCTTGCACGGTCTATGTCAGTTAAACGCTTATTCTTATCATGTGACATGTGCATTGTACTTTCTTGAGAAGTTCTATAAAGTGTGGGTACTAGTATGGGAGGTTATCCATACATGGCACGAGTAGGCTTCAAGTGGGCTATAGTGAGTTCTCTAAGTCTTAATGACTATTGTTGAATGTCCTCCTAGCAAGAAGTTATTGAGATTGTTGGTCTAATGTCTAATGAATGGAGGTCCTTTGAATGATGATATTGATGAATGTTGACTTATTGTCTAAATTAAATGATGAATGAGTAGCTTATATGGATGAAATGAGATACCTAGCATGTTATATTGAAATATAAAGGTTCTTGTCTATTGTATCCTTCAGGAATACCTAGGTATGGTATGAAGAGGTAGTATGGACTTCCACTTCATGTCTTACTTAGGTGTGTCTTAGGGTAACTTTGATGGAGGTCCTAAGATCATGAAATGACTTACTTGACGAATATGTTTATGTGTTGTATGTTGGTACTGCTTGAGCATGCTTACTTGTAATGTGAAGCATGATAAATGGTAAGTTCACTTTTGGTGACTTTAAGGTGGTGTCTTGGTGTGGATGGTGGTATGGGACACTATCCATACATTGCACAAGGTATAGCTTGAGGGTTACTTGAGGTGGAGGATCCAAGTGAAGGTAAGGGTTTATATGTGACTTTGTTCAAATGTCAATTATGTGACTTTGTATGTTGGTTGCAACTTATATTATGCCTCTTGTATCAATGTTCATGAAATTTTACAAAATGGCATAAAAGCATGACTTTCAACTCAAATATCCCTTTTCAAGCATGTTTTTGCATGGTCATCATACTTAGTACGTCTAATGTGCTAACCCCATTCTTTTCCCTTTTTACCAAAGTGTAGGCTTTGGAGATGTCAGTGTTCTATGCTTGAAGGATAGGTTTCTAAGGTGCTTGAAGATGAATACTTGGTGAGTCCTCTTAGTTTTGAGGAAAAAATCCATTATGTTCCTTTTATGTCTTTTATATTTGTTAAAGCTTTTTGTATAGGCTAAGTCTCAATGTTGTATTCAAAGTATTAGATGGTTTGAGACATAGTGTATAAAGTCTAGAAAGTCTTTCGCTTGCTATTTAATGAAAATGTCTTCGATTGTAAAGAAAGTTTTTAATTCTTCTCTATTTTCAAGTATCTTATGCAATGAATGATCTATGAGTCTTGTATTAGACCTCTTTGGGGTTGAGTACGCCGTGTTACGACTAGGGGGTGCTCTCGGGTCGTGAAAGAAATGGTAAAATTTGTAGATCCAATTTATTGCAAATTTGCAATTTCGATTGGGCATAATACATATATTGGACCCTAAACTTGGCTTCAAATTTTAACTTTGACCTCCAACTTTCATAGTGCACAAATAGGCACTTTAACTTGTATAAAGTAGAACAAGTAAACACACGAGTTCTACATGGCACAATACACATAGGACACCACGTAGGACAAAAAATGACATGTAGGATGCCATGTAGGACATGTGTGTCTATTTGTTCTATTTTATACAAGTTAAAGTGCCTATTTGTGCACTATGAAAGTTGGAGGTCAAAGTTAAAATTTGAAGCCAAGTTTAGGGTCCAATATATGTATTATGCCTTTCGATTGTGTGGAGGTAGTTGTTACGATTGAGGGAGGTACATGGTACTCGTGTGATGGGTATAATATTTTTTATAATTGTTGGGATTTAGTTTTTTGTTGTTGGCGTCGGCAGAGTTTTCCAATGCCGAGATCAACACAGTAAAGCGACTGGATTTCTGATGAAGAAGAAAGCAAAACAAAAAAAGAGGATAAAATATATACATCTTAAGTTTTTATGGTAATTAATAATTAAGTGTAATTTATTCAAGGAAATATAACACCTCGAACCTCAAAAATGAAAAAATCCTAATTTTTTTAGAAAAACTAGTAACAGTACCGACAGAACCACCTACGGACCGTAGGTAGAACCACAAACCGTAGGTGGGGTCCGTCGTTAAGGCCCAAATGTTGATGGTCTCTGATCCTACCCACGGTCGACTAGTACGGTCTGTGGTTGGACCTACGGACCGTAAGTGAGGTTCAGCAGCCAATTGGAGGGAAATGGTTGTTGGGTCAAATTCAAATGGTCATATCATTTAGCACAAAATAAATTAGGTGTCCCATTACCTATCAAATTAAAGATGATTGAATCCCCTTTCCAACGCCGTCAATTTTGCTAAAATCCCAGCTTCGAGTAAAAAGTTATGCTCATTTTAGTGAAACTCTGTCGGGCAGACCACGAACCATGACCGCAGTCGACAGTGGGTAGTCCAAACGACGGTTCGTAAGTCCCTCTGTGGATGGCCTTCATCAACTTTTAAGTTAGGGTCATTTAGCTCTTTTTCCTATGTGTTAGGGCCCTTAAACTCCGTCATTTAATGCCTAAACTACATTGTTTTACTCAGTCTAAGTCTATTAACTTAGTTAGACTTACCAAAAACCCTGATTCTCCAAAAATCATCCAAACTTTGAGCAAAAAGAAGAGGAAAATGTTGACCAAACCTCCTAAGAACAAGCATCAGTGTTCTTCAAGGTTCTGCCCCAAAATCCAAAGGATTTCTCCGTAGACTTTGTCGCCAGGTATGTTGGATTTCACAAATGGGTTCCTTTCATCCACTAGGTCCCTAGAATTCAGTCAGCACCTTGATTCTCCATATCTTGTTTAGACCTAGGGTTTCTAAAACATTGGAATTTTGTTGTAATTTAGTTGTTGTAGTATCCATAATCAAAATAACATGTTTTCTTGGAAAGGTTACTCAGTTCCTTGTATGAAACTCAGAACCCTAGTTGGTATAAATTCTCTTAGTTCATGAATTATACTTTCGAGGTAAGTTAAACAAATAATCATGCTCCAGATTTCGAATGTCATATTATCAGTACATAAATGTTGCATACTCAGATTGCATGCCAATGTTTGAGTTATTCAGTATTTCAGTCATATACATATTTCATTGGGGGAAGACTTAGCACCGAGTTGGACTAGGGTTCAGCCCACCCTCATAGTCCCAAAACTACGTGCCCCCATAGGATTATAAGTCCCCTCTTTTGGGCATCAGATTTAGTGATCACGCCAGTTATGCCTTTATACCCCTGGCAAGGTATATTGGGTCCTCTCAATGGGGCATATACATCGGACTCCACATTTAGCTCACATGGTTTTATGTCGGTTAACAGTAGCTCCCACAGTCACACTCTTAGTGCATTTGACCAGGTTTCTAGTATATACTTCAGTATTCCGTTTAGCATGTCATGTTCATGATAAGCAATTGGTCATTGCATTCAGTTTAGCTTTTCAGTAATGTTTCAGTATTTACGTTCCTGCTCAGTTTATGTCATTGCTCAGTTATACTTTGTTCAACTTGTATCTATATCCTGCATGTTGAGTACATTCCAAGTACTGACGCATACTCTGCGCTACATCCTTTCATGATGTAGGTTCAGGTATTCATCATCCAAATCGCGCTTAGATCAATTCTTGGCCCACATTTTAGCAGCTTCAGTGGTGAGTCCTCATACTTCGAGGACAATGGACATGCTTTTCATTTTAGTTTTTTTATGTAGTTTTCAGCTTTATTAGAGTTAGTTGGGAGGGCATGTTCCAAAAACTCAACTCAATTAGAGGCTTTTCAGACATAATAGTAGAATCACTTTGAACTGTTAAGTTTATCTTTCAGCTGTTATTAAAATCTTAGTATGTTTTATACATTCAGACTAGTTGGGGTTTTACCCCTTTTCAGTTATCCATTGTATTAGCTTTCGCATAGTATATGTTTTATTTAGTTATTCTTAGTATGCTTGATATATGACAGACACAGGGTTAGCTTGGGGTCTTTCGTGATCCTAGGTCCTGTGTTATGTCAAGGGGTAGCCTTGGAGCGTGACAAACTTGGTATCAAAGAATTAGGTTCAAGAGTCCTAGGATGTCTGAAAGCTGCACTAAGTAGTCTTTTTCATGAGTGTGAATTGCACCACATCTATGAGAGGGAGGCTTGATACGTTCGAGATTTGGACTCATTTAGGGCTTTATTTGTATAGGTTTATTGTCCTCAAATGCTTATTTATTGCCAATAACTGATGTAAAATCCTTGATTTTTAGGATTACGGATTGAGGAGCAAAGAAAGGATACTAAGTTGCAAAAAGGAACAAAGCGAGCTGAAAGAATGAAGAAAAGAGAGCCTGGTCATCGCCAAGTCCATTTGGCGAGTCACAAAGTGGCCACTTGACTGCCTAAAGTTCCAATGTGCCAAGCCCTGAAGGAAAGAACAAAGTTGATGAGAAAAAAAAGCAGTCGGCGGATCACCGAGTGGTTTCGCGATGCAGTGTTGGATCGCCCAAAGTTACAGACATTGAGGATGTTGAAGGCCAAAGCAGAAGGGCGGTATAATTGACCAAAGGACGAATCGCAGAGTGGATCGATGAGCCCAACTTACTGCGTCGAGTGGCTCTTCGCAGCACATTTTTGGCGACTATAAATACATTTTTGAAAATTTAGTTTCTTATCAATTATTCATTCTGAATAAAACCCGTGTTCATATTTTTGAAAGTTTGGAACTGAGACAAGTTTTCTCTAGTTTTCCTTAGCTTTGAAGAATTGAAGTTTTTCACTTTTGAGAAATTGGAAGTGGGTCTTTGAGATTCTTCGAATTGGAACATTGTAAAGAAGAAATCAATCTTACCCAGTTGATGGAAACACAATTTGGTAACAATTTTTATCTTTTTATAATCTCTAGCTAAAACCCCAATTCTTGGGGTGTGATTATATGATTATAGGTTGATTTAGCTAATGGGTGTTGCTAATTTTTAGTATAATTGCTATTTAAAAGTGAGTTCAATCATTTATTGTGGATTAAATCAAGAATAGTAGTTGCAAATGTGATTCTACCTTTGTGTTCTTGGCTTGCTCGAGAGAGAGGTTTTAGAACTAAGGTGTTTGATTGATGGTCTATGGGTATTGGGTTGTCATGGGTTCAGCTCAAGAGAGTGAATCCTAAACCATTTTCCACACATTCAGCTCGAGAGAGTGAATGGATTAAGGTGTGGGTTGTTCTTATTTTGCATGCTTGTTGATGTTCAAGAGAAATCAACTTGATTCGGGGTAAACTGTTCGAGAGAAAGTTTATCTCCTCTATAGCCTAGCTTACTCACTGATATTTAGCCATTTTCTAATAGTTGCAATTACCCATTTGTCTATAATA
The DNA here is from genome assembly GCF_019186545.1 of Solanum stenotomum. Lineage (NCBI taxonomy): Eukaryota > Viridiplantae > Streptophyta > Magnoliopsida > Solanales > Solanaceae > Solanum > Solanum stenotomum. Next base: position 16,998,281 of record NC_064291.1, on the reverse strand, counting down.
GCCTATAATCAAATCACATCCCAAGAACCCGTCTCACTATTGTTATTTCGTATTGTTTGTTGTTGTTGTAGTTGATAATTTCAAACCAAAACCCCCCATTTGACATTTGTGTCACCCCCCGATTTGAATGATGTTTTTATTTGTACATTTTTATTCATATGACTGAATTGAGCATTTCCGTACTTCCCTATTGAATCTTAAACACGTACTGCTCCTTGTGGGATTCGACCCCAACTCATTTAGTTGGGTTTTATACTGACTAGCGATCGTTGACACTTAGAATTGGATGAACTGTCCTTGAAACGTTAATCAAGGCTACGAAGTGTTTTGAAGAAAACTTCACATCCTTTGTTATTCTTATCATGCATGGGTATGATCAAACTTCTCCTTTCAGATCAAGCTCCTCGTAGAGCTAACACAGTTCCTCTTGTCCCAAGTCGTGAGGTTACGAATGCAGAATTTTAGAATGCGGTCCAGCTCTTGGCTTAGAGTGTGGCCAATCAGAACAATCAGCAGGTCCCAGTTCTTACTAACACAAATGGTGGATCAGCTGTTGCTAGGGTTTGAGACTTTGTTCGGATGAATCTGGCTGAGTTTCTAGGGTCGAAGGCAGGTGAGGACCCATAGAACTTCATTGATGAGATTAAGAAAATCCTTGGAGTAATGCAAGTGACTGGAACTGAGAATGTTGAGATAGCATCCTCTCAACTAAAGGATGTGGCTCATATCTGGTTAACTTAGTGGAAAGATAATAGAGTGCAGATACAGCTCCTGTGACTTGGGATTGCCTTACTGGAGCTTTCCTAGACAGGTTCTTCCCAAGGGAATTGAGAGAAGCTAAGGCACAAGAGTTTATAAACTTGAAGCAGGGGTCGATGTCGGTCCAAGATTACGGGCTGAAGTGCACCCAGCTCTCCAGGCATGCTCCACACATGGTTGTTGATCTAAGGGCACAAATGAGTAACTTCTTGTTTGGGGTATCCGATCTGGTGAAGACTGAGTGCAGCAATGTTATGCTTCCAGGGGATATGGATATCTCCAGACTAATCACTCATGCTCAGCAGGTTGAGAGAGATAAGCTTAGGGAATTGACTAAGGACAACAAAAAGGCCAGAACAGTACTCACAGCAAAAGTCAGACGGTGGAAATCGCTCACAGTTTCACTAGAGGTCTACAGCCCCAGCACCTTCATCAACTAGTGCTCTATCCCCCAGGTTTTGATAAGATCTGAAAGGTAGGGCATCAGTCTCTAAGTCTCAGAGGAGTGCTTCAGGTAATAGGAGTTACCCAACTTGTCCAAAGTGTGGTAAGAACCATCCAGGCGAGTGTCTTGCAGGCAAGGAAGAGTGCTTTGGGTGTGGTCAGTCTGGCCATATGTTGAAGGATTGTCCTTATTCCAGGCAGGGGCAAAGAGGTAACAACAATAGGGCTCAGTCTACAGCTCCAACAGCATCAACAAGTTGCCCAACTCAGCAGGTACTTCATCTGGTATAGGTGGCAGTTAGTGCCTCGCCAAGACCAGGAAGATTCTCCAGATGTGGTCACTTGTACATTACGAGTCTTTCATTTAGATGTTTATGCATTGTTAGATCCAGGGGCTACACTGTCTTTTGTAACTTCTTATATAGCATTAAACTTTGGTGTCAGTCCAAAAACTCTTCTAGAACCCTTCTCAGTGTCTACTCCAGTTGGTGACCCAGTTATAGCTAGAGAAATTGCCCTGTCACAATCTCTCAAAAAGTCACCTCAAAAGATCTTGTAGAGTTAGAAATGGTAGATTTTGATATCATTCTAAGCGTGGATTGGTTACATTCCTGTTATTCCTTAGTCGATTGTAGAATTAGGATCGTTCGGTTTCAGTTTGCAAACAAGCTAGTCTTAAAGTGGAAGGGTAGTAGCTCAGTGCCTAGGGATTGATTCATCTCTTACCTTAAGGCTAGAAAAATGATTTCCAAAGGGTATATGTATCATCTTGTTAGCGTTAAGGATTCAAACTCTGAAACCCCAACTCTTGAGTCAGTCCCAGTAGTAAATGAGTTTCCAAAATGTTTCCACAATATATTTTCAAAGTTCCCCCAGAAAGGGAAATCGAATTCGGAATAGATCTCCTTCCAAATACCCAGCCCATTTTAATTCCTCCTTATAGGATGGCTCCAGTCGAGCTTAAGGAATTGAAAGAGCAGTTGAAAGACCTTCTAGATAAGGGCTTCATCAGACCCAGTATCTCTCCACGGGGTACTCTAGTGTTGTTCATGAAAAAGAAAGATGGTTCTTTCAGAATGTGCATTGACTATCGGCAGTTGAACAATGTCACAATTAAGAATAAGTATCCCATCCCCAAGATTGATGACTTGTTCGAGCAACTTCAGAGTGCTAGTTACTTTTCTAAGATAGACCTCAGATCCAGTTATCATCGGCTCAGAGTCAGAGATAGTTTCATTCTGAAGACAACTTTCAAACCTTGGTATGGTCATTATGAATTTGTAGTTATGTCTTTTGGACTAACAAATTCTCCTGCAGCTTTCATGGACTTGATGAACAAGGTGTTCAAACAGTATTTGAACTTGTTCATTATCGTTTTTATTGATGATATCCTTATTTATTCTTAGAGTGAGGAGGAGCATGCGACTCATTTGAGAGTTGTTCTGGAAACTCTCAAAGATCGTCAACTATTCGCTAAGTTCGGCAAATGTGAATTATGGATACAGTATGTTGTTTTCCTTGGTCATGTGGTATCCAGCAAAGGGAATCTGAGTGGATTCACAGAAAATTAAGGCAGTACAGCACTGGCCCAGACCCACATCTCCAACAGATATCAAAAGTTTCTTGGGTTTGGTCGGTTATTACAGGAGATTTGTTAAAGGATTTTTATTCATAGCTTCCCCATTGACCAAGTTGAATCAGAAAAAGGTCAAATTTTAGTCGTTAGATGAGTGTGAGAAAAACTTCTTAGAATTGAAGACTAGGTTGACTAACAGCTCCGGTCTTGACTCTACTAGATGGTTCAGACGGTTATGTGATTTATTGTGATGCATCCAGAGTCGGCCTAGGTTGTGTGTTGATGCAGAGAGGTAAGGTCATAGCTTATGGTTCTAGACAGCTTAAGGTTCGTGAGAAGAACTACCCGACTCATGACCTCGAGCTTGTAGTTGTAGTATTTTCCCTAAAGATTTGGAGACCCTACTTGTATGGTGTTCATGTTGATATATTCACATATCATAAGAGCCTCCAATATGTGTTCACCCAGAAAGAGTTGAATCTTCTTCAGAGGAGATGGCTTGAATTTCTCAAGGATTATGACATAAATGTGTTGTACCATCCGGGTAAGGCCAATGTAGTGGCTGATGCTCTTAGCTGGTCCATGGGTAGTGTAGCATGATGAGTCCTCAAATTAGACTCATTTAGGGCTATATTTTGATAGAATTAGTGTCCTCAAATGCATAATTTGTCTCAATAACTGATGAACAACCTTGAGTTTTAGGTATTTAAAGTTAGAGGCAAAACATTGACACTATCGAGCCAACAAGGAAGTAGCAGCTGAAAGAATGAGGAAAAGATGACCTGATACTCGCCTAACCTGTTTGGCTATACGCCAATGTGACCATTGGATCGCCTAGATGTTCCAAAAGTGCCAATACAAAAGAGTAAAGAGAATGAAAACCTGAAGATCACTGAAATCATTCGGTGACACGCTGAATAGGTTACCAAACTGCCGAAAGTTACAGAAAGCTGGAGCGAAAAATAAGAAAAAATGACGGCGAGTAGTAATCTCGTTCAGCGTGTCACCGATCCAATCGGTGTTAGATGACCTAGTCGCCAAAGATGCTGATGAAGGTTGTAAGCAAGTACTGATGGGTGAAGCAGCAAGGAAGAGGGCGATTCACGGAATCAATCGGCGACCTCGATCAAGATCGCCATAAGTTATAGTGATTTAGATCAAGAATTGATGACAAATTGAAGGCGAGACGAAGAAACATCAGCGAATCGCTGAGTTGATTGGCGATCTCGACTAACTGCGTCGAGTGATCCGCTGCAACACATATTTTTGAAAACTATAAATACTCGTTGAGAGTTGTGGCTTATTATCAGATTTTTAATATATAATTTTTAACATAGATTTTTGAGTTCTAAGTTTGGAGAGGGTTTTGAAGAACTTGAAGATTCAAAGGGTTTCAACTCCAACAATTTGGGTTTGGGTCTCTTCGATTGTTCACTCTTGGTTTGTTTTGAGACTAAAATCTTCATACCTATTTGAATGCAAACTCATTTTGGTATAAATTTCTATCTCGTTTACATGTCTAGCTAAAACCCCAATTCTTGGGGTGTGATTATGTGAATATGGGTTAGATTAATTGTTGGGTCTTGCTTGTTGATAGTTTATTTGTTGTTTAGATGTGATTTTGTTTAGTAGTTGTGTTGGAACTTAATGAAATTGTAGTTGCAAATACAATTTCACCTTTGTGTTTTTGGCTTGCTCGAGAGAGAGGTCGTAAAACTAAGACTACTAAATTGATGATCGATGGGAGTGGGTCGACATGAGGTTCAACTCGAGAGAGTGAACCCTAGTCCTTCTCCGAGAGAGTGAGTGGGCTAAGGTGGAGGCTATTCTTCATGCGGCAAGTGGGTGTCCAAAAGGAACCCATTTAATTCGGGGTAAGTTGTTCGAGAGAAAGCTTACCCCCACTATAGTCTAGCTTTGTCACAAATATTCAACGAAATTACTATCAAAAGCATGTACCCAACGATCTAGTCTAACCCGTATTACTATCACATCCCAAGAATCCCCTCTCCTTGATTAGTACTCTTCGTATCTTTGCTTGTTTTTACTTACTTGTGACAAACCCCCATCATTAATTGACACTCTTGTGTCACTCCATTTGATTTAATATGTTTTTATTCGATAATGTTTTCAGTTATGACTAATTAGAACTTAATTTTATTTCTCTATCAATTCTCAAAACCACTCCCTTGGGACTCGACCCCAACCCTTGGTTGGGTTACTATACTATTGTATGATCATATACACTTGCATTGGAAGTTGTGTCTTGATTACGCAAACATCATAGCACATGTGGAGGAAGAAAGACAAAAATTAGCCAAAGATGTTCACCAGGTTGCTTTATTAGGAGTTTGTCTTACGGACACATCAGATAGTGGGATGATAGTTCAGAATGGACCAGAATCTTCATTGGTAGCGAAGGTTAAGGAAACACAAGATAGTGATCCTATATTACTTTAGTTGAAAGGTGCAGTCAGCAGAAAGTTGAGGTTTTCTCCCAAGGGGGAGATGGTGTGCTTCAGTTCCAGGGTCCCTTATGTGTTCCTAATGTGGGTGAGTTGAGGCAGCAGATCCTTACAGAAGCTCATAACTCCAGGTGTTCAATTCATCCAAGTGCCACTAAGATGTACCGTGATCTACAGGAAGTCTTTTGGTGGAACGGCATGAAAAGGGACATAGCAGACTTTGTGGCTAGTGTCCTAAATTGTCAACATGTTAAGGTAGAATATCAGAAACCAGGAGGTATGACTCAAGAGATTAACATTCCTACATGGAAGTGGAAAGTGATAAACATGGACTTCATTATGGGCTTACCTCGTACCCGCCTACAGTATGAATCCATTTGGGTAATAGTGGACAAAGTTACTAAGTCCGCTCACTTCTTGGCGGTTAAGACTACAGATTCAGAGGAGGACTACACCAAACTCTACATCCATGAGATAGTTAGGCTGCTTGGGATTCCCTTGGCTATCATCTCAGATGGAGGTCCTCAATGGTTGCATTAATGATAAAGATCTCTGGGGAAACCGCACCTCTAATTTCTGGAAATCATTTCAGAAAGGTCTTGGTACTTAGGTAAATCTCAATATAGCATTTCATCCACGGACAAATGGTCAAGCAGAACGTACCATTCAGACCTTAGAGGACATGTTGAGAGCTTCCGTGATTAATTTCAAGGGTAGTTAGGATGATCACCTATCTCTCATAGAGTTCACCTATAATAATAGCTTCCATTCCATTATTTAGATGGCCCCGTATGAGGCACTATATGGGCGTAGCTGCAGGTCCCCGATTGGTTGGTTCGAAGTAGGTAAAGCAACCTTGATTCGGCCAGATTCAGTTCATGAGAAAAAATTTAGTTCATCAGAGATAGACTAAAGACTACTCAGAGTCATCAGAAGTCATAGATGTGAGGAGAAGGGACTTAGAGTTCGAAATTGACGATTGGGTTTTCCTAAAGACGTCACCTATGAAGGGGGTAATGATATTTGGTAAGAAAGGGAAGCTCAGTCCTAGATATGTAGGTCCTAATCCTAAAAAGGGTTGGTAATGTGGCATATGAGTTAGAGTTGCCAGCAGAACTAGCAGCGGTTCATCCAGCCTTTCACATTTCCTTGTTGAAGAAGTGTGTGGGTGATCTGACATCAATAGTACAATTAGAAGTGTGGTTGTGAAGGATAGTCTAACTTATGAAGAGGTGCCAATTGAGATCCTTGACCGTCAGGTTCGTAGGTTGAGAAATAAAAAAGTAGCTTCAGTGAAGGTTTTGTGGAGGAGTCGGTCTGTAGTGGGAGCTACTTGGGAAGCAGAAGCACCCATGAAGGCCAACTATCCTCATCTCTTTCCTTCTGATTCCGTTTCATCTTGAGGTAATAGTTCATGTCCAGTATCTCAGTTTATTCTTGTGTAAATTTAGTCTCAGTATATTATTCCTTCAGTTATCCTTGCATTTCAGCCTCTTTGCATGTTCTTGGAACTCAGTTCAGTCAGATATCATTTCTAGTACTTAGTGGTAGGGATTGCAGCTCCTTCTCTCCATACTCAGCTTATTTAGACTTCATTCGAGGACAAATGTTCCCAAGGGGGAGATAATGTAACACCTCGGACCTCAAAAAAGAAGAAAATCCTAGTTTTCAGAAAAATGGTGCCAATACTGACGGAACCACCCATGGACCGTAGGTGGGGTTCCGTCGTTAAGGCCCAAATGTTGATGGTCTCTGATCCCACCCACGGTCGACCAGTACGGTCCAAGGTTGGCCCTACGGACCGTAAGTGAGGGTCAGCAGCCAATTGGAGGGAATTGGTTGTTGGGTCAACTTCAAACGGTCATATATTTTAACACAAAATGAATTAGTTGGCCCATGACCTATCAAATTAAAGATAATTAAATCCTCTTTCCATCGCCACTAAGTTTGCTAAAATTCCAGGTTCGAGTAAAATGTTATGCTCATTTTAATGAAGCCCTAATGGGCAGACCACGAAACACGACTGTAGTCGACGGTTGATAGTCTAAACGACAGTCTGTAGGTCCCTATGTGGATGGCCTTCGTCAGCTTTTAAGTTAGGCTCATTTAAGTATTTTTCCTATGCGTTGGGGCCCTTATACTATGTCGTTTAATGTCTAAACTACATTGTTTTACTCAGTCTAAGCCTAATAACTTGGTCAGACTTACCCAGAACCCTCATTCTCCAAAAATCATCCAAACTTGGAGCAAAGAGAAGAGGAAAAAGTCGACCAAACATCCCAAGAGCAAGCATCAGTGTTCTTCAAGGTTCAGCCCTGAAATCCAAAGAATTTCTCCGTAGATTTCGTCACCTGGTATGTGGGATTTCACTAGTGGGTTCCTTTCATCCACTAGGTTCCTAGAATTCAGTCAGCTCCTTGATTCTCCATATCTTGTTTAGACCTAGGGATTCTAAAACCTTGGAATTTTGTTGTGATTAAGTTGTTGTAGTATCGGTAATCGAAATAACATGTTTTCTTAGAAAGGCTACTTAGTTCCTTGTATGAAAGTCAGAACCCTGGTTTGTATAAATTCTCTTAGTTTATGAATTATACTTGCTAGGTCAGTTAAACAGATAATTATGCTCCAGATTTTGAATGTCATATAATCAGTACATAAATGTTATATTCTCAGATTGCATGTCAATATTTGAGTTATTCAGTATTTTAGTCATATACATATTCAGTTGGGAGTACACTTAGCACCGAGTTGGACTAGGGTTCAGCGTACCCTCATAGTCCTAGAACTACATGCCCCCGTAGGATTATAAGTCCCCTCTATTGGGCATTAGATTTAGTGATCACGTCAGTCATGCCTTATACCCCTAGAAAGTTATATTGGTTCCTCTTGATGAGGTGTATACATCTGACTTCATGTTTAGCTCACGTGGTTTTATGTCGATTAATAGTAGCTCCCACAATCATATTTTTAGTGCATTTGACGAGGATTCCAATATATACTTTAGTATTCATTTTAGCATGTCATGTTCATGATTAGCACTTGGTCATTGCATTTAGCTTAGCTTTTCAGTTATGTTTCAGTATCTACATTCCTGCTCAGTTTATGTCATTGCTCAGTTATGCTTTGTTCAGCTTATATATATTTTTTCAACTTAGTATCTATATCCTAAATGCTCAGTACATTTCAAGTACTGACGCATACTCTGTGCTACATCCTTTCATGATGTAAGTTCAGGTACTCAGCATCCAAATCGCGCTTAGATCGATTCTTGGTCCGCATTTCAGCAGCTTCAGTGGTGAGTCCTCATACTTTGAGGACAATAGACATGTTTTTCACTTTAATTTGTTTATTCAGTTTTCAATTTTGTTAGAGTTAGTTGGGGGGCATGTCCTAACAACTCAACTCAGTTAGAGGCTTTTCAGATATAGTAGTAGAATCAGCTTGAACTGTTAAGTTTATCTTACAGTTGTTATTAAACTCTTAGTATGTTTTATACATTCAGAATAGTTGGGGTTTTCCCCCTTTTTAGTTATCCTTGATTTAGCTTCCGCATAGTACATGTTTTATTTAGTTATTCTCAGTATGCTTGATATATGTCAGACACAAGGTTAGCTTAGGGTCCTTCGTGATCCTAGGTCCCATGTTACGTCAAGGGGGTATCCTCGAGGCATGACAGGAAATATCCAATTAAAATTTAACATCTGTATATATTCCCTAATTAAAAAATAATATTACCTTAACAACTAAAATTAAGGATATTTAATGAAAAAAAAGGAATGATGTGGATTGCCACGTGGCAAATAAAGATGGGTTCATTTTACTTTAATTCCACCCTTAAGCGCTAAACGTGAGTGTAGTCACTTGCTCATCCAACTAAGCTGATAATACCCTCAACAATACACTAAAAAATAATTTAGGGGGGGAATAGGACCATCGCAAAGTTGGAGTGCGTAACAGCAATTTTAGTCAAAGTTTATGTGTGTTTTGAACCCTTTTCCCTTATTAAAATGTGAGATTTTGAGATGGAACAATATCCTTGGTAGATTGGATTGGATGATAATAATATATATTGGTGAAATAATTAGTTAGTTGATGGAATTCATGTCTCAATATAATGATTGATGATACACCTTTTTATGAGAAGCTTATAAGTTTTCATGTACAAACCCACCCGGTAGACTTATGAATCTAGCCCATGAAATAAGTTAAAGTATTTCTCTAAAGGAAATTAATCATCGAATTAAATTCGTCAGTAACTGTAATTTAATTTATTGATTAGTGTCTGTAATCTTAATATGGGGAATTACATAAGTGTATAACGGATAATTTTGAAATACAAATGGAAGAGTGCAATTATGAATTTCTAGTGGAATGATATGGTAAGAATAATTAGAATTTTTTTTTGAAATTATTTCCATAATAGGAAGCCCAGTAATTAATTTTGTGATTCCTACGGTGCTTATATTTAACTAGAATTGAGAATCTTATTTCTAAGAGAAAAGGAGAGAAATAGCGTGAGTTTCTTGTTCAAGAAAAGAGGTGCAAATTAATCTTCTCCCTTTTGAATTGAGAAGAAATCTCTATAAGTAGGATTCTTCTAACCTAGAAAGTCATTTAGCTTTCTATACGATACTCTTCCACCCAAGTATCAAGAGAGTTCAGTTGTTAATTTGAGATCTCTGTAGAAGACCGTAGAGTTGGAGTTTGACTTGCTTCAAGATATTCATGCACACGCTTCAAGAGGTAATCTTAAGTTAATTTTCAGCATACTTTGTATGTGATGTGTATTTGTGGTTGTTGTCTATATTCATGTAAATTATATGATTTTGGAATGTTTTCGTTGTGTATACTATTTTCTAACAATTGGCATCATGAGTCATGTTTACATCTTTATAGATAGTATAAAATATATGTATGTGCATTTATGTGCGGTCATATTTATGGTTCATGAATCGGGGTTCAAAAATCGTGTGATATGTGAAGATTCTTATGAACTATCCTTGATTTTTAAACGAAACAATTTGAACGTTTTAAAGGCTTAAAATGCCCTTAAACTATGTGACATGGATAAAAATGTCCTATGTTAATAATTTGGCTTAAAATGCCCTTGTCGTCAATACTTTGGTTAAAAAATTCCCTTGTAGTAAATAATTCGATCTAGGAATGCCCCTATAGTTACTAAATGGGTCAAAATTGTCCTTCTCCGAATAAATATATTATTTCTTTTTTTCTTTTTGAACACGTCTTCGTCCTAATTAAAATATTATTAAAGAACCCTATTCTTGTTTTCTTTCTTTTAAAATCACTTTAACAAATAAAAATGTCTTAATCTCATTTTATCAATTAAAATAGAATAACTTCATGTACCCTTTCAACAAATAATATATGTCATATATATAATATCATAGTAAATCTATCATTATTTGTATTTATATAACGATTAAAAAATTATAATAAAATAAGAATTTTTTTTTTTTCTGAATTGAAATAGGACAAAAATTTGCTAGTTAAAAAAAATATTATTAGAAAAAGAATGTTCTTAAAAGAAAATAAATAATATATTTATTGGGAAAATGAGCATTTTTTACCTATTAAATAACAGTAAGGGCATTTTTGAACCAAAGTATTGACGACAAGGGCATTTTTGGAGCAAACCATAAACATATGGCATTTTTGTTCATTTCGCATAGTTTAAGGTCATTTTAACCCTTTTCCCCTTTATTTTAGTACAATATTATTCAACTTTTATCTTTAACAATCCTCTTTTCAAAAATATCATAAATAGTCTCTTAATTATAAGAGTAGATCTAAAATAGTCTCTTAACTATGCACTTACCGGATTTAGTCTTCGACTATTCAAAAACTTATCAAATTTAGTCCTTTAATTATACTATACTTACCTATTTTAGTCCCTTAAGTATACATTTACCTGTTTTAGTCCTTTTAGTATTTAAAAACTTATCAGGTTTAGTCTTTGTTCATTGTTTATACAAATAACTTAGGTTTATACTGACCAAATTCATGCCTCTAGAAATTAAATCATTTAGCCATTTTTTTAGTTGTATGCCTTTCCCCGCTACTTTTTCTTCAAATTTTCCTTATGAAAAGAACCTTTACCTCAATGATTCAAGATAAAATTCATGAGGAAAGAAAATTTAAGACATAATTTTATTCAACAGAAGATAAAATGAAGCATATTATTGCTACTTATGACTTGAATATGCTAAAAAAAACTATTTAAAAAAAATATTACCCGTTAAATCCAAATTTATACTCCAACGATTTTATTGAAGGAAATTTGTTTAATTTTTCAAAAGTTGAAATTTATAAAATGGTAGATGCAAACTTTTTTGTAGTTTGTTTTAGTTTGTTTTAGTTTGTTTTTAATAGATCAATTTTATTATTCTTTTCACTTTATTTTACGTAGAGAAATTTGAGTGATAAAATCAAATCTCTTATTTTTCTTTTGTATGAAAATAAAATTAAAAAATCCACGTTGATTGTGAACCGCTAACCGTCAAAGAAGGGAACATCATATATTCAAGTCACTAGCTACCTCCATTAAGTAAAAACTAGAGCTTATATCTTCTTTCCTTAATCTTATTTCAAATTGTTGAGCTTATTGTTCTTCTTGTAAGAGTAATTTGAAGAAAAAGCAACGGAAATAGAGAAATAATTGAAAAAATGGGTTAAAGATTTAATTTCACAAAGTGTTTCGTTAATATAAACTTAAGCTATTTGTACAAACAAACTGGACAAAGACCAAACCTAATAAAATTTTGAATACTTAAAGAAGTAAAATCGGCAAGTGTATAGTTAAAAGACTAAAATTGATAAGTACATAGTTGAAGGACCAAACCTGATAAGTTTTTGATTAGTTAAAAGACCAAATCTGGACAAGTATATAATTAAAGAACCATTTTAGACCTACTCTCCCTATTCATGGCATTATCTCATGAAAAACATAAATGATACACCTAGACAGAGAGTAAGTTTAGCATCTAATTTGAGTATTCAAATAAATTATGCTTAGAGAAGGTGGACCAAAGATGATGGGCTCCTTACCCTTTTAGGTCACAGTTTTTCATCCCATCGACGTTTGCATAGAATGGTATGCCGTTCTATTTTTTATATCCATAAGAATGTCACTCCAAAGCTAATTTTTTAATACACCTTCAGCAAAAAATGTCAGTCTCATTGAACTACAAGATTGTGAAACTGGGATTTTACTGTGACTGAATGGAAGAAATAAAAATAAACTGAAAATCAATAATTATACATTTTTCTTGTATTGTTCCTAGAACCCAGAAAACGCTACCAGATGAGGTTAGTGATACAACTATGCATGTTTCAGATTATCTTCAACGAGTTCAATACACCGATATAAAACCAACTCAATGGGGTTCAAGGAACACATTGTGTCCGATGCTAGTTTTTCATGATCCTGCTGGTTTTCTGCCATGATTCCTGTCACTAATGTACGCAAAGGAAGAAGCCATTCATTGTAAGCCGTCTGCAACATGTCCTTACAGAGCACTCCAGTACAGTTCGTTTTTCCTGTTGCATGTGTTTTGAAAGTCAGATGATCATCAGTAATATTAGTGTCATCTTCTGTTGTCTCCAAAATTGAATAAATCAGTTTAGCCAACAGATATTAGACGACAGAAAAGACTGACTATCCACTGATGATAATACATTAGTCCTCTTTCTATTAGAAAAAAGAAAAGACTTGAGATAACAGAAGATTTCTGAAACTATCCACAAATTGTTTTGTCAATAGCTTTATGCACAAGGCACTTGAACAATTCAACTAGGCCCATCATAAAGTATTTAGGAAAAATTACAGAAATCTCACTTTTTAGTTTACTTATTACCATTATCCCCTATAAGTTTTACAAATTTCCAAAATCCCTCATTTTCGTGCATCAGATTAGTGTATCAGCGCTTATATTATTGTATCTCGCGCATCAGATTAATGTATCAACGCTTATATTATTGTATCTCGCGCATGTATCAGCGCTTATATTATTGTATCCGTTTGAGGAATTTCTGTAATTATAAACTTTTAAGGATATAATGTAATTTTGCCTTAAAAGTATGTGATTTATGTAATTTGCCCAAGTATTTATATTCTTTATTGATGTTTGCTCCATCTGCTACATAGCGCAAAATAATGGACTATGGAGAGGAGATATGTTTCCCAAAAAATAAAAAGGAAGAAAGAGGAAGGGCGCAGAACCTTTTTTTTGATCAGTAAGCAAGAATGGAACCTAAATGAAGATCTGCTAGATCATGCCCCACTAATTCCAAACAAAACCAGGGACTAAAGAGGACATGTGCAAAAGAACATTAGCCATGGGCATACCACCTGACATTATAATTTTCCTCTATCCCATTTTAATGACTTTAGTATTAAATTAGTAGTGGTGAAAGAACATATTGAAGTAGCTATTGAAAAGTTAGTTTAATAAAAATGTCAAAAATTTAGATATACTGAATGAAAGTTGTATAAAATGTCATCCAAGATGTTTTGACATGATACTTATAGGCTTATGTACATGCTTTCCTTCCTCAGCTTGCACCTATTTCCTTTACACCCTATATACATGGGTAATCTTTAACATATCAAAGTTGTTCGAAACACAGCTATTACACAACTGATAGTGTTTGGCCACTTATTCTTAGAAGTTGCATCACACGTGGCAATCAGTTTGCAACACATGCCATAACTCAAGGAAAAAGAAACTTAAAATTCCAAGTATATCCCCAATTGACAGAAGTTTCCAACTTCTGCATTCTTCATCTTCCTCCTTGATGGTTGCCACCAATACTGCCCCCATGGTTTTCGCCAATACCACCATCGCAAAATCAACATAGCCACTCTTTAGCAATCTTCATTCTCTAATTTCACTCACCTCACATTTCTGCCCTGCCACCAATCTCACTACATTAATAAAGACCACATCTGTGATGCCACAAAACACTATCCCTTCACCAGACACCTCCTCCAACTAGAAATAATTTGGATCGATCCCTTCAACCTCCTTTCATGCTCACGATGGCCATCTAATTATTCCACCACATCATGCCAGAATCACCCAAAATAATATCCTAAACAGAGACCACCATAAAGGCATCGGGCCAACACCTCTCTTCGACCCCAACAACTCAACTGAAAATCATACACACTCGACACCACTCCACCTAAAAATCACCTCTCTCTCCGTCTTTTATTATTATTCCACCATGTTTACTTATAAGGATTTTATATCTCTTCGCAACTCCTACAATTTCAATCTCTCCCATCTGTATTTCTACTCTTGTTAAACATAACCAAAAAGATTAAGAAGCGGGGTTGAGTCTGTGAAATCTTGCTTTGTAGAGTGGTAATGGGGCTATTAGTTGAAGGAAGGTTTGGGACAATGGGTTTGTGTATGGCAAATGATAGGGGTGATCTAATGGATTTTCTGATGGAGGTCATTAGGTAGTGATATTGGTGGGGAGGGGCGGATGTATGTCTGTGATTCTTTTTGACGGTTGGACAGGGGAGTAACCTGAAGGTGGTGGAACTGGTGGTGGTTGTTGGATGGAGAGGTTCAACTGCTGGAGAAGATGAGCATGGAAGGTGGACGATCGAGGAGGTAGGGGACACGTGTCACATTAATAAGGCCTCGTACAAAATGCTTGTTCATCATACGCCAAAAAAAGGCTGGTAAAATATGTTCTGGCCACGTCGACAAAAAGTTTGGGATAGATAAGGTGTACAAAAGGAACATATGAGCAATTTGGACATCATACGCCTAATACTGGTAAAATATGTTCTGGCGTTCTTGGGGTTGGGACCTGATTTCTTTGAGTCCACCAATGATGATATACCTACAGACCAAGATAAGTTGCGCATTGGTTCGGATGTGGATTCTAACACTGATGATGATGGAGACTATCCTCTAGCTCTCGAAGACGCTGGAGGTGACAATGCCATGGAGGATTGAAAAGGGAAGTTCTCCACCCTACTTTTGTTTTTACTTTTGTGATTTTTGCAGCACTGGATAGTGCTATGCTTTTAAGTGTGAGGTGGGGTGTGAGATCATGTCCATGTCCTGTGTATATAAATGGTTGTTTTTTATTGTTAGTTTTAGTTTAGATTCCTTGGAGTTTGATTTCAGTTCTTTGACCAAGGATAGCCCCTTCGAACCGTACCAAAAATAAGATTTTTTCTTTGTAGGATTGAGTCAGTAGTCATAGTTGAGAGACATTTTCTTATGATGGATGGATCACTGACAACTGTCTTAAGGGTATAGTTCGTCAATGTGTGTGTCATGGTATGGTGTTTGTACTGAGGCTGCATGAAAGAATGTTGGGTGACGTGTAAAAGCATGAGGGGAAGTATGTTTAGAAACCCTTGAAGCTCTTGTGTTGACTTAGAATGCAACTTAAGCTTAAAGTAAACTCTTACATGGTCCAAACTTGTAAATCGCTAGAAATCTCACTAAATTTGAGCAGGTCACATTGTGTGATAAGGTTTGTGTATTCCTTGCTACATCATAATGCCTAGAACTTGCCTGGTGTGTGTAAAGTGAAATGCAAGTATTGCTCCGTTTAGAAGATGACAATAGGCCTTCCTTGATTTGCCTTGTGAAATCTAGCCTGCTCAGATATTCTATCACTAGTCAGCCCTTTTGAGCCTATAGCATGTCGTTAGTAGCCATATTTTTGCCTTAGCCCTTTTGTTGAATCCCTAGTTTTGGAACCATGCTTCCTTGAGCACTGTCGCATAGACTTGATAAGCCTATTGAAGCGGAAGAAAGGGGATGGTTGAGTGTAAAAAGGTGGTTTATGATTAACTACAAAGTAATGAAAAAGCCCTCGTGATATGTGTATGAAGCATTTTATTGATGAGATGAAATCAGTACTGATTAAGTATTGAGAAAAGGACTAAAAACAAAGGGAAGAAAACAATGAGTAATGAAGTCTAAATTGCAATGTGCTTAGGGAAGTGTAAGTCACTATTACATAGTTTCCATACCCGACCCCTCACCCACATTACAACTCTGAAGTCCTGTTTGATTATAGTCGAGCGTACTGAATTAGTGGAGGAGCACACTAAGGGCAAGCCTATGGCTCGTTATGTGTAGCATGTGAAGTCGTTTGTGAGAGTGAGTTTGTTTTTATGTTGTGCCCTTTGTTGAGATAAATTGATTAAAAATGAGTGAAAAGTGGGCAATTCTTTGTCGTGAGGGCTCATGTTTAATTATAGATGGGTGATGACTAAGTGAGGCCGAATGAAGATCTATGCTTGAGTTGATAAGACTTGTTGAATCAATGTTTGAGCCATGAGGTTTCAATGTATTTGCCTTGAATGAATGAAACGTATGTTATGCTTGAGTGCAAAAGGATAATGGATTTGTGAATTGTGTAGCCACAGTACAAATGTTGTTGTTTGTAGAGTCGTAAATTAAGGTATTTTGTGTGAAGGTGATTTGCTCGAGGACGAACAAAACTTTAAGTGTGGGGTGGTGTAATCTTGGGCATATTTATATGCCTAAAAGCCAAGTGAAAACCTTTGTTTTAAGCTAATTTCGAGAGCAAACTCCATTAGGTTGAGAGTTGTTAAGAGTCATGTTTATGCATTTCACCTAACCAATATGATTAGGTGTTTGTAGGTTGGAAAGCACGTGAAATGGGCACAAAATGACAAAAACTGAGTTGGAGGTGAAGCGAAAATGTGGAAGCACATAAGGCAAGCCTCGAAGGAGTAAAAGAAGGATAGGATGAGAAATGAACCCAGCTCCATATTGGCTTCATATCGTGGAGCTGGGATTTTAAATCTGGCGTAGGAATATTTTGGACTAGAGGAGCTTGTATGGGCTCCGCGTCGCGGAGAAGGCAGTACTGAAAAAATGGGCAGGTCCATATTGACTCTGTGTCAGACCTGTGCGCCAGATTTTTGTCATATTTTTCCAAGCCTGTAAATAGTCTCATTTTTATTATTAATGTTTTTCAATTTTGTGGAGGACAAGACTAGGACGACTTTTCTTCTCGAATATCAGGGTTCATTCCTATTCTTTAATTCTTGCATTTTTAGTTTACAAATATAAATCAAACTTTTGTGGCACACTTGCATTAATTTGTGGGTATTAGAGAAATTTGATATAAGCTAATCGTAAGTCCTTTAGGTTCAATAATCCGGCTCTTCTAGAGCCACTATATTACTTGTGCAACCACGTACACTTGCATGTGCATTTGGGAGCAATAACTGCAATTGCAACCATGACAAAAAAATTGTCCTAAATTCTTTTAACGTTTTGGAAGGTCACAGGTTTGGGAATTATCTAAGATTTTTCCTTTAACACCAAACCAACTTGACAAGATTTCCATTTTTATGCTTGACAATTTCAAAAACCACCTAGCAGAATGGAAGACAAAACTTTCTAAACTTGGCAGGCCGTTCTACTCCCATTCGCTCTACTCTTTAACGTCATTCCTAATCACTTAATGCAAATCATTTTTACACCCAAAGAAATTATTCATCACTTTGAGCGTTATCAGCGACAATTCATTTGGGGTTCTAGTGCTCACAAAAGAAAACTTCATCTAATTCATTGGAACATTGTCACAAAATAACAAGGAGGCCTGGGAATACAAGATCACCAAATCAATGCTTGCTAGCACTGCCTGGAGACTTTGCCATAATCCCAAATCTATGTGGGCTTCATTACTTCTCAATCGCTACATGTCATATCATGGAAGGACTACTCCACACTCTTCCAGAACTTGGAAGAACATTACAAATGACTGGAATTATTGCCAAAAAGGTATAATGTGAATAATGGCCACACAAACTCACGTTAGATTAATGGACAGAACCTTGGCTAGCCCCTAATTTAACTCTTCGCAAACTTATTCAAGGCCTACTCCAAAAGACTGACCAAGCTGTTATGGTTTCATCTATCATACACTATGGCTCATAGACACTATCCTCCACCTGAAGAAATCAAAAGTCTCATTCAGAACCGTTACCTTCCCCTTTTCACTATTTTTTTTATCAGCTTAACATATCTATTTTAAACAGAGAATTAGAGCAAAGGTATACTTCAGTAATAATTATAGTAGTAGCCAAAAGAGTAAAACCTACCCCCCTAGATCCCTCATAAACTGTCTAAAACATGAATTATGTCCATACTCACAATAGGGAGGATTCTCCCTACCATACACTTCATAGTCTACACACCTTCAAATTCACTTCCACGGCTTATGAATTACCAAGCCAAATACTCATTCCTTTTACTTTGTGGCATTTATGGAAGACTCGAAATGATAACATATTCTCGCACAAAAAAAATCAACCTAAGACAACTTATTTACCAAATGGCTTTGGAATATTATCACTTAAGTAACACTCGTATTAGGAAATGCCATTAAGTCCTAGTACATGTAAAATGGGAACCTCCACCGACAGGTATCTACCAACTGAGTACTGATGGTGCATTCAAGGATGCAGAAGAAAAACAGCGGATTGGAGGAGTTATTCGTGACTCAAATGGACAATGGATAGTGGGATTTGCAGGTGCAGCAAACACAGCTTTAGCCATGGAAACAGAATTGTTAGCTTTGCTTCATGTGCTCAACTTTTCTGTCCAACGAAACATCATGCCATTGCAAATAAATATTGATGCCCTGGAATTAGTCTCATCTCTAACACATACAACTAACAATGCAATACATTTCTTTACTGACTGCAGGTAGTTCCTGCACAAGCTGAATGATCCGGAAGTCAATCATGTGTACAAGGAGAAAAACAAAGTTGCCGATCAACTGCCCCCAAGGCATAGCTCAAGTGGCAAAAGGTGGAGGATTTGTGGCTTAGGTAGCAGGTTCAAGCCCCACACCATGCAAAGCGAAGCCTGGTATTTAAGTGGAGAAGGGTAGAGGTGCGGGCCCATTATCCACCAAGTTTAGAAGGCAGTGATTGGTCCAAAGGACGGGTCACAGACGGATTTCTCGGTTATCAAAAAAAAAAAAAGTTGCCCATCAACTAGCTCATTTTGGTAAAACACTGACTGAAAGTAGCATCCACATACTTGATCAACCTCCTCTTTTTGTTAAAGATCTCTCACAAGCATCTTCATGGAGGTACAGCGAAGGCAAGACTAATTTCTGCAGATATGGTGCTATCCGAAAACAAGATAGTTCCAACTGTAACCAACCATTAGCAGTAGGAACACTTGTAATGTCCTCCATAACTTAGACATGAGCTCCCATGTATTTTTTGCTTAATATAATACAAGTCTAATTGTTATTACCAATCTTCACAAGTTTTTTGGAATTCAAATTCATTCAATTAATTCAATCTAAGTTTAGGTATTGATGTTTTCTTTGTTAAATTAGTTTTTCAACCATTACTAAGATATTTTCTTGTTACTGCCACTAATATAATACATAAGTCCAATTAACATTTTATATTTCGTATCCCATCAAATATCAACACATTGGTTGGGTGGGGTATTTATACTAAAAAAGCATCAAACATTAAAGAAAAGCCACAAATAGGAGAACCATGTCACTGGGACCAGGAGAGTATTATTCTAATCAAAGATCAAAATGAAAATGTAACTAAATCTCATGTAGAAGCAACCATAAAAGACACCCACATATAGTCCAAAAGAGATTTTTTTTTTTCATAATTAGACTACACTTACCTGTTGACTCTCTGATCACTACAAACCGATAGAGATTAAGAGCTGATAGAACCTGTAGAGTATGGCAAGAAATACAGTAAGAAAATGTAAATTTAATCAATGTGCGTGGTTAAAAAACACAAAAAATTCCCTTCATACTTCCAAATTTGGTATTCTTGAGGGTATCACGTGAGTATTATCAACTTTTTGAAGGGTGAATCACTAAGGGGCCATTTGGTTGCTGGTTACAGTTATGTAGGTATTAGTAATACATGCAATAGTTATGCAGGTTGTTGAGAATATAACCAAATTATAAAAGTGTGCTCTCTAATAGCTTAAGCTTTTAGACGAGATGGTCGCACAAAGCAGGCAGAGGTCCTGAGATTGAATCTCACCGCCACCCAAAATTAAAAACGAATTTCCACGTGCTTGGTCCATGAAAAAGAATCAGGCCCACACGTGAGGGGGTGTGTTGAGAATATAATCAACAATAAAAGTGTGCTCTCTCTAACAGCTTAAGCTTTTAGATGGATGGTCACACACTTCAACACAGGTATTAGCAATGCAGGTATTAATTATGCAGGGTTTATTTGTGCAGGGTTTAGTTTTGCAAGGTTTAGTTATGTAGGGTTTAATAATTTCTTTGGGTGTTGGTTTGTTATATTAAAAATTAATAAACACTATATACTTCTTAAAAATAAATTATTTATCCTATTGAGTTTGACAAGTTTATGGACGGTCAGCTGTTGCTAGGACCTTTTTACATTGCAACCCATGTCTTGTAATGCTTTCACCGCTTAAAAAAACACAAAAAGTAAAAGGTAAAGTAGAAGAAATAACCAATGTGAGACAGATTCTCATCTACATACAAAGAATGATCACTGAGGTTAAGTAACCAAACGGGCTCTCATAATAAACTTACACTAGTGATCAACCAAGAATGGACATTAATCTGGCTCATAGAGGAAAAGAGCCGTCAATCCTCATTATTTTCACCAGGCAAGAAACAATATATAGACTAGAGAAGAAAATAGGCAGTTGAATCACACAAGTGGGTTCTAGGAAGGGTAGAGTATACGCAAACCTTACCACTACCTCGTGGAGGTAGAGAGGCTATTTCTGAAAGACCATCCTCTCAAGTGTAGCAAATCCAAGTACAAAGAGTACGAAAACAATGAGAAAAACATAGCAACTAGCAAGGGAAGCAGTGCAAGTCTTGCAAGAAAGGAACAAGAACAGCAAAATAGTGCGACAATCAAAACACACTAAGCAACAGACTACAATATTACAACTAGTATGATGACAAACACCTAGACTCTCAGAAAGCAAGACAACACTCCACTGCCTACTAACCTTCTACTCTAATACGCATCCTGCACACCTTCCAATCTAAGGTCAAGTCCTCGATAACCTAAAGTAGAGTAATATCCTTTCTAATCACCTCTCCCCCACTACTTCTTCGGTCTACCTATTTCAGGTAAAACTATACATTCGGGTACTTACTCCTTATGAACAAATTTAGTATGTAACATCTTTAGCACCTTCAACCTGTATTTTTTTTATAACTGAGATATCCCCAAGGGACTGCTGGTGCATAGTTCAAAACTTGTTGGATGATGGATGAGTCCACCTCTCTACCCTTCTCCACTTAATACCAAACTTTTGTCTGCGATAGGTTTTGAATTCATGATGTGCGCCTAACCTACACATTACGTTAATGAGCTCTAACCATCAGATTAGAGCCCCGAGGACTCGACTTGTATTTTCTCAACTTACTAGTATCAATATGCCCAGTTATTCATTTTCGAACAAAAATACACCACTTTTGACTGGGCCTCAAATCCTAGCAGCATCCTTGTCGTACTTCTAAGAAAATGCTCCATGAGAAAACACAAGTTGACAATTGTGTGTGAACCACTTTTAATGCATGTCATGAAGTTGATAAAGAAGGCGGGCAAGAAGAGTTGATTCAAACTTGAATGTTTTTCATTTCTCTGAAGATTTGATTAAGTATATTGCAACAACATTACCTCAATCGAGAGAGAGAGAGAGAGTTGGTCAAAGATGGTCATCAGATGCAAATCCCCAAAAATATTAAGCACAACATCACTGCATTAATCCTTTATAATGATTAAAACGTAAGATTCAGATATCCTAGAATTTTCTCATAATTAAGATTCACAAAGAAGTCCAACTGGCAGCTCACATGTACATTAGAAGAGGGATGATCCTATGGCTGAAATCTTCAATAAATTGGTTATTTGTGCCCCAAATCCTATTGTCAATTAGCTGATCAATCATGTCACAGATAAGTGAAAAAAGAACACAGAAAATCCTCACATTATATAGCAATCAATTCTCCTCAAACTATATAGCAACCAGTTTTCTTGATGGAGTCATACAATAAGCTAGCTTATAGACCAAGTATCGCTAATGCCACTGGAAGCAGAAGCATTAGAGAAAAATTCCAAATAGAAATCAATAGAAGAAGAGATGGCGGGCCACCATTTGGAATTACAATATAAGTCACAATTTATTGAAGATTTTAGCCGTATCATTCTCTCCAGCCAGGCAAGTCTAATGCAAAACTATAGATGCTAATATAAGTCACATATTGTCGAGTTAAAAAGGAAGAGACAATTACAGCATCACTGTACTCAGGAAGAGATGGAGGGCCACCATTTGGAGGATTCAGAACCAGCTCTACTAGTTCCAGAACACCAGCACTCCAAAAGGAGAGACATTGAGAATATTTCACCTCTGCCTCTGAGACCCCACTGTTTACTGAGATACAGCTACTATATTCCTCGTGCATTTCCCTTCTGATACAATCTAAGAGGATTGCAATCTGTACATGAAACAATATATCTAAGAGCAAATTCAATCAAGTGTAGTCCAAGAACAATTACTGTAGCTGTAAACTTCTCTAGCAACTGATGGAGAGCATACCATTGAAGAAGACTCGCTATTCTGTATCAAAGCCGTTAAGATGTCAAACCTTAAAGAACTTGGAACATCTGCAAGCACCTGATAATGTAAAACCAATCATCAAATGGTCACATGCAAGTCTACTCGCAAATTCTCTATAAACAAAGAGCAAAATGATTCACTTCCCACATACATAATTTCCTTATCATGAAATATAGCTAATAATGTACATTTAAAACAAAAAATCTCATGAAACAACTAAGAAATAAATACAAAGTCGTACCACCTTAGAAGTTCAATGTATCCTCAGGGGTTCTATCAGCATTCACCCCTTTATGTTGGTTTTCTTCCTTTCCACTCGAATCCTTTTATTTTTAGAACTCTTTTTTAAAAGTTTATAACAGGCCATGCTTCTCCAAACACTTCATGGCAGAATAATAAGTCAGAACAAGGTTCAACGTGCCACCCACACTACTATTCAAATTTCCAATCAACTGATCTAAGGTTCCAGTACCACTCTTGGCGAATTTAGAAGGAATTGGTGTTCCTTTTTAATGCCTCATAGAGACTGTTTGGATTAGATTATTTTAAGTGCTTTTGAGCTAAAATAGTTTTCAAGCACTTTTTTAGTGTTCAGGTAAATTTAAAAAGTGCTTATAAACACTTGGTTTTAATCTAAAATGATGTGGCAAACGAGCGAATCGAGTCGAATATGAGTCGATCAAAAACGAGTTAAATAAAAATGGATCAAGTACTCGACTCGACTCACATTTTAAATGGGTAAAAACGAGTTACCCAATGGATAATATGGGTACCCATATTTACCCATATTATATTAGAAATCTTGTTAAAAGCTTTAAAAACAAAAAAAAATTAAAGTTTTTTTTTATCACCCAACCTCCCTTCCCCCTACTAGCGCCCCTACCCCTCCCCACACCCCATCTCTCCTTAAAAAAAAATTAACAAAACTTTAAATTTTTTTTTAAAAAAAAATTTAACCCCAGCCACGCACACCCCTACCACCACCCCCCCACATCCCTAACCCCCTACCAGCCCCCCTACACCCCATCCCCAAAAAAAAATTAACAAAATTTTTAAAAAATTCCATTAAATTTAAAAAAAAAAAATAATTAAACCACCCCCC
>NC_064291.1:16931308-16974094 GCF_019186545.1 Solanum stenotomum | reverse complement strand
CCCCCTACCCCCTACCAGCCCCCTCCCCCCACGCCCCCCTATCCCAAAAAAATGTAAAAAGAAAGTTTCATTTTTTAAAAAAAAGACTTTCTTACTACCCCACCCTTTATCACTTTTTTTTTGTGTGAAAGAACATCTTTTACCCATTTTATCCATTTAACTACCCACTTTTAAATGGGTAATATGGGTATTATTCGTTTTTACCCATTTTCAAATGAGTTGGATACCTAACCCATTTAAAATGGGTAAATATGAGTGGATACCCATATTAATTACCCATTCTACCACCCCTAGTCATAAGTTAGGATTTTAAGCTAACTTATGACTTTTGGCTTAACCTAAGCAATGATTAGAATAAATTTAATCTTGAGGAATGGACAAAGTTTGATCTATGAAAATTGAAGAAACACTATAGAGTAAGTATTTAAGGATCACTAGAAGACTGGGTTCATGCACTGCAATTCATCTAGCACAAAATAGAATGAGGTTTAGGCAAGATTAGACGGCATTGTGGGGCCTCTAACGTAAATAGTTTTATCTACGCTCAATGTTTCAAGAGAATGGTATGATAGATGAAGATGTTACATATATAATTGAAATAGGATAGTTGAAACAAAGAAATGCTACTGAATGTTATGTTTGAGAAGGGTATGTGTCAAAGCGAAAGGCAAAGTTCTATAAAATAGTTTTTAAGACCAAGAAAGGTATATAAGAGTGCATATTGGGCCTCTAAAGTCTACCATATTCAATTGATGAGTGTTGGAAATATGCAGGTGTTAAGATAGATACCTTATAATACAAGAGTAGATTTTCTTTTTGATAAGTAAGGACTTGATTTAAAGAGAACGAAGATGGTACAGAAAAAGGTTCAGGAGTTAGCAGCAAACTCTATAATCCAATACTACATATTATCTCCTTGCAAGTACAAAAATCCAAATACTTATCCATCATATCTAAAGTGTTGCTATCACACCAAAAGTAAGAATTTTTAATGCATATATTTTTTAATCTGTAACTTCTTCCCATCAAAGTATGCTGTTTCTTTCCAGTCATAAGGTACACATTATACAATTGAGAATAGTTCTCCATATTGGCTTTAAGCTCCTTTTAACCTCCTGAGATTGCCACACTTCCACAACAAGCTACTAATTTTCTCTGGTAACACCAAAGATATTCCCATTGTGCTAAAGAAAAGTTCCCAGCATTAATCTTGAAACTCTGCAATGCAAGAAAAGATGTTCAACTGTTTCCTCGTCTGAATTGCAGAAATAGCATCTGCTGCACAGGGAAAAATTTCTCATTTGTAACTTGTTCTGTTTTTGGCAAGCATCCTATCTGCTAGCAAACCAAAAAAGTTGCTTCCGTAGGTGCTTTGGTTTTTCAAATCATCTTTCCATAGCCAGTCTCCCTGACTGAACTGTTGCAACAACATGGTTTTGTAACAGTTATTGACTGAGAATAACTTATCCATACTGTTGACCCAAACTAGCTTGTCCGCTCTATCTTGTTTTATTGAACATGAATTCAGTTGTTGAAGTAGTTGGCAATTTGCAAAAACTGTCTATTTTCCAATCATTTAGGTTTCCACATACTGTCAGCATCGCCAACCCATCTCCCATATGTCACCGCGTTGTCGAACCATCTCTTGGTGTCTCTTGGCTATATGGTTCATCCGGGGGAAAGATTGAGCTTCAAGAAATAGTATACGGTCTTATCAGTACACAAATGTATAACTCCCCAGAAATTTCAGTTGCGCACATATTTCATTCCCGCAGAAATTGGGTTCAAGCTTTCCCCAGTCCCTTCTCATCAATGAACTCCTGACGTATACATAGGAGTGCAGTTCGTTCAAGAGATTCCTACCTCTCTATCTATCTCAGAGATGTTTGGATTTTTCAAAACTCCATGAACATGCAGATGTCACCGCGTTGCCAACCCAGATCTGATCTAACTGGAGAAGAAATGCTATTTTATGGCGATATCTATATCAACGAGGTCTGAACAGTATCAAAATGGAGCAATACTCGTAGCAGTGAGCAATTTTCGGCTACTTCGCAAAGTCATTCCCTAACTGGTCAAGAAGTTGCGGCGTCGATCGACATTAGAGTCACCGACTCCATCAGCATTCCCCACAAATCAGCCCAATCCTTGTTTATGGAATCACTGGAACTGGAGTACTCAATAGATCAATTCATTGATTCAATCATTCAAATCTGCAAACATCCAGATCTCGCTGAGTTCTTTTTTCCAGGTTCTATCTTCCAATTAGCCCCTTGTTTTTAGTTTCTTGTCCATTTCTACCTAGGATTTTTAGCTTCTTGTGTGAATTTCTTTTTCACTGCTGACTTATTTCCACTGTACTGTCAATTTCTGCCTATATTTTCTGTTAGTTTCTTCTTCGTTATTGCATCTGTTTTCTAGTTGCTTGCCCATTTTTGCCTATGTTTTTACTTCTTGTTCAGCTTTTCTAGCTTTCATTGCTGCCTCAATAATAGAACTGATCATTCACTCTCTGTTTTTGTTAGTGTTGTTTTTCAGTTTATTATTCGATTTTCCAGTTTTCTTGGTCAATTGCTGCTTCTGTCAAATCTTCTAGTTATCCTGTTCGTTATTGCATCTGTTTTCTAGTTGCTTGCTCATTTTTGCCTATGTCTTTACTTCTTGTTCAGCTTTTCTAGGTTTCATTGCTGCTTTTATAAATTAGCTGATTGTTCACTCTCGGTTCTTGTTAGTATTGATCTTTAGTTTATTATTCGATTTTCCAGTTTTCTTGATCAATTGCTACCTCTGTTTTCAATCTGCTTATTTTTTAGTTGATAGTTCATTTCTAATTCTCACTTTTGGATTTTGCGAGAGCCTTTGGGTTGTTGGTAGCCAATTTGAGTTACTGAAGGAGGAACACTTGGTTACCTTCCGTAGTTCGGTGGTCAAGACTCAAATAGACTTTTTACTCCTTAGAGAGGGTGATAAAGGTTTTTGTAAAGACTTTAAAGTTATCCCAAGTGAGAATCTTTTGACCCAACATAAGCTCTTGGTGATGGATTTGGAGATCAGAAAGGATAGGAAGAAGAGGGCTGAGGATGACTGGACAAGGATCAAATGGGGTAGCTTGACAATGGGAGTGCCCTGGAGATAGGGGAGAAGTTGGTGGCTATGAGAGCTTAGGGGAGTGGTGGGGATGTGGGCAATATGTGGGATAAGACAGCCAGTTGCATTAGGGAGACAAATAGAGAGGTGTTGGGTGTCTCGAGAGGCCGACCAAGTAGACATAGAAAGGACTGGTGCTGCAATGGAAAAGTACAAGGGAAGGTGGAAACAAAGAAGGTGGCTTACACGAAGTTGGTAGAGAGTAAAGACAAGGAGGAGAAGCGGCTGAATAGGGATAAGTATAAGATGGCTAGGAAGGAAGGGAAGTTAGCGGTTAAAGCAGCAAAAACAGAAACCTTTGAGCGCTTGTATGCAAAATTAGAGGACAAAGGAGGGGGGGATAAAAAGTTATACAAGCTAGCCAAAGCTAGAGAGAGGAAGGCCCACGACCTTGATCAAGTGAAGTGCATCAAGGATGTGGATGATAGAGTATTAGTGGAGGAGGTACTCATTAGAAGGAGATGGAAGTCATACTTCCACAAACTCCTAAACGAAGAACGAGACAAAGGCATAGCGCGGGAGGATTTGGAGCACTAAGAGAGGCGTTGCCATTATGGGTATTGTAGGTGTATAAAGGTTGAGGAGGTTAAGGGTGCTATTCGTAGAATGCATAGGGGTAGACCAACTGAGCCAAGAGAGATTCTGATGGACTTTTGGAAGAGAACAGGCGAGGTAGGTATGGAGTGGCTGACGGAGTTGTTTTCAAGACGACGAAGATGCCTAAAGCATGGAGATGGTTACTATGATTCCGTTCTACAAGAACAAGGGTGACATTCAGAATTACAACAACTATAGGAGTATTAAGCTATTAAGCCACAAAATGGAGGTTTGAGAGAGGGTGGTAGAGATAAGGGTGAGGGAGGTTTGACTATCTCCAAAAACCATTTCAAATTTATGACAGGACGCTCAACTAAAGAAGCCATTCATCTCGTAAGAAGACTAGTGGAGCAGTATAAGGAGAGGGAAGGACTTTCACATGGTGCTTACGACAAAGTCCCTAAGAATGTTCTATGGAAGTGCTAGAGGTGTACCTGTGGCGTACACTAGGTCAATTAAGGACATGTATGATGGAGCCAAGACCCGAGTATGAACAGTGGGAGGAGACTCAGCACTTCCCGTGTTGATGGAGTTGGTCTACCTCTACCTATCTTGAATCCATCCATAACTAACGTCTCATACCAACCCACTGGAGTATCCACACATCTAATCATCACATGACTGAGTCATCTCAACCCCTCTTCTCGCATCTTGTCTTTCAGCGAAGTCACTCCCAACTTGTCTCAAATATCCTCATTTTTATTTTATCTCTCCTAGTATATCTACACATCCATCACAACATTCTCCTCTCCACCATTTTCATCTTCAAATTGTGAGTTCTTGACTGGTCAACACTCCACCCCATACAACATAGTTGGTCTAACTACAAACTTGCTTTTAAGTTTAGGTGACACCTCTTATAACACGAGACTTCAGATGCGAGCCTATATTTCATCCACCCCTACACCAATACAGTGAGTGACATCCTCGTCAATCTCTCCATTTCCCTGGATAATCAACCCAAGATATGTGAAACTACCTCTCTTTGGATAACCTAGTATCAAGCCTCACTTCCATAGCAGCCTCATGCGTCACACCACTAAACATGTACTCAAAGTATATAGCTTGGTCCTGCTCAACTTGAACCTTAAGACTCCAGGGGTCTGTCTTCAAACCTCCAACTAAGCATTAACTCTGCACGAGTCCCGTCAATCAAAACTAAGTCATCCGCAAATAACATACACCATAGCACCTCACTTTGAATGTGTCGCAGCAATACATCCATCACCAAAGAAAATAAAAATGGGCTAAGGGATGGGAAGAGGTGATTAGACAGGACATGGCGCAATTGCAGCTTACCGATGACATGATAGGAAGGTGTGGAAGACACGAATTAGGTAGAAAGTTAGTAGGTAGGAGTGCATCCATACTAATAGATATGAATGTTTTGTCTTGTTTCCCTTACTAGTAGTCGTAGGACTACTTTTGTTCTTCGATTTCTACCACCATCTATTATTTTGTATAGTCTGTTTGTAGTATTATTTTGTTGTAGTATTTCCTTGTTACTATCTATTGTGCATTCAATGTTTTGGACAACGAAAGGCGACAAGGGTCTGTGCGCTTGCCTTTTTGAAGTGAGGCGTCAATTAATATCAAAAACTTTTAAATATTTAATTGCATATACAAATAACAAAAATATCAATAGCAATAACATTGTAGCAAATATTTCATTTCAAAAACTAAAATTGGAGTGCACAACCTACTGGTTAAGAAGAAGAAGAAGTGAGGTGTCAATTAATATCAAAGACTTTAAAATATTTAATTGCATATATAAATAACAAAAATATTCTTTGTCAAAAAACAATAACAAAATATCAATAGCAATAACATTGTAGCAAATATTTCATTTCAAAAACTGAAATTAGAGTGATGGTAGAATAAGGCGATGTCATTGGGTCCGGGGGCAAGGGGCAAGAGTGATTAGTAGGTTAAGGGGTTGTCTAGGTTGAGAGTGGGTTCTTGGAATATAGGGACATTGAGAGTAAAGTCCATAGAGCTAGTGAAGATGCTCAAGAAAATGAAGATTAGTATACTTGTATCCAGGAGACCAAACGGGTAGGAACCAAGGCTCGGGATATGGATATGTTTAAGTTGTGATACTCAAGAGGCTCGAGGGATAGGAATGAAGTAGGCACTTTAGTAGATAGGGGACCTAAGAGAGCAAGTGGTGGAGACTAGAAGGACCAATGACAAGATAATGATGATTAAGCTAGTCATTGGAGGGTTTACCTTGAACATTATAAGTGCATACGCACCGCAAGTGGGCTTGGACGATGAGGTTAAGAAGCAACTTCTAGGAGGATTTGGATGAACTAGTGAGGGGTATACCGCCTTCTGAGAAGTTATTCATTGGCGGAGATTTCAGTGATCACAGTGGTTTTGACAATGTGTATGGAGGCTTTGGTCTTGAGGTTAGAAACAGAGGAGCGTCGCTTTTGGATTTTGCTAAAGTTTTCTAGTTGGTGATAGATAATTTGTACTCCGAAGAAGGAGAACCACTTGGTTACCTTTCCTAGTTCAGTGGCCCAAACCCAGATTGATTACTTACTCCTTAGAAAGGATGATAGAGGCCTTTGTAAGGACTGCAAGGTTATCCCGAGTGAAAATCATACTACCCAGCATAAGCTATTGGCGATGGACTTGGAGATTAAAAGGGAGGAAGGGGAAAAAGAGGATGTCATATGAGGGTGCGCCTTACCCCTACCCAAGCTTGGGAAATGGGGGAGAGGTTGTTGGCGAAGGGGACTTGGGAGAGTAATGGGGATGCGAACATCATGCGGGATAGGACAGCCGGTTGCATTAGGAAAGCACCTAAAGAGATGCTAGTGATTTCGAGGGGATACTTTGGTGGTTAACGAGAGAATTGGTAGTGGAATGGAGAAGTCCAAGGAAAAGTGGAAGCAAAGAAAACTGTTAATGCAAAGTTGGTGGAAAGCAAGGACGGGGAGGAAAAGTTGATGAATAAGGAAAGGTATAAGGTGACGAAGAAACCGGTTATGGCAGCGAAAACGACAATTTTTGAATGCTTGTATGTCGAGCTTAGGGGGCGAGGGTGGAGATAAAAAGATGTACAAACTAGACAAGGCGAGAGAGAGGACTGAGACTTGGATCAAGTGAAGAGCATCAAAGATGAGGGAAGATATGTGTACACTCTACCTTCCCCAGACCCCACTTCCCACTTTGTGGGATTTCACTGGTATGATGAGGTTGTTGTCGTTAGGTTTCTTCTAAAAGTAACACTCCATCCGATTGTTGAATTAAATTCTATAATGTAACCCTTTTAATTCAAAGCACATTTGAACAAGACTGGAAACCTGCTTTTGAAGCTCTCATTTCCACACCGTGTCCATCCAAAATATAATCCTCCTACCACTTCCCACCTCCGATCTGGTGAACTGTAGAAATTCATCGCAGCAATCACTAATCATCTTTCAGATTCCCCCACAACTTTTCTATTGTGAAGGATTTTGTTTCCACACCTACTTTTGCACCATATATGGCATCCAAAACTTGCTGCCAAATCTCATCACTTTCCTTACTGTATCTCCAGAGCCACTTAAAAATAAACTTTTATCATGCATTTTCAGACTCCTTACCCACAGTCCACCATCCTCTTTTTCTTTTATAATCGTTTTCCACTTTATCAGAAAGAAGAGAAGAAAAAAAAGGAGTTAGATTGACAGTACTCTTATGTCTCTCACCACTTTGGATAATAAAACCAAGACACTCATTTTTCTTCCTTGAACAAATATCTGGCCACATGGAATTTAAGCCTAAGTAGTTTAAAATTCGAACCAGAGAACAAGTTATGCTCTAGTCTCTAATATTCGACAGGGCACCTGAACTGCAATTATGCAGTACTTTCATTTTAACTGTAAGATAAACTCTCCAAATTAATTTTAATATAAGAAACGTGAGAAATGAGGACCTGGCAACCTATAAGAAAAGATATTCAAAGAAAAACATCGATTCATTTTCCTCCATACCCTCAGGTAAGAGTAAGAGAACATTGAGAGATTCATAGAGGGATAACTTACAAACGCAACATATGCTGATATTACAATTTGCAAGAAATATCATCTTTCTGAGGGTCAATTTTTTCTCCAGACAGGAGTCATGTAATTCCGCTATGATAATAATGAGAAAGGTTTTCTGCACCAAAATAAGAAACTTCAAAGCACAAGGAAAAATGTTTTTACCTTCATCAGAGTATCAAAAGATTTCTTCCGCAAAACAGCATTTGGTGCATATATAATGACCATTTCAATCGCCTACACAGTGCGCGTCAACTTTAGGCGCAAGTAGAACAGCTCAAAAGAACCCAAGATGTTGCAACACTTCACCTGCAATGACGTATATAGAGTAGGCACATATGTGGAGTAGTCCATCGAATCGTTTTGAATTTCTTGGTGCATACATCCATCCATAATGCAAAGCAGGAAATCAAGAGCATGCACTTTCAATTCCCATGATAGGTCAACACTTGAGAAGACGTACTTTAACATGCCTATTGCCTGCCATCTTTTAGTCTGGTTCTTTTGAAGTTCATTTTTCACTGCTTCAAAATCTGTATCAGCAGCCACTGATGTTTCATTGGATTTGTAACCCCAGATTACTGCACAATATATCAGGGAAAATATAGACAGGCGAGTGGGAAGGTAGCAAACATCTGGTGAGAGGAAGAACAATTAATTAAATCCAGAAAACACTGACCTGCAAGTGATCCGCCATGCTTGACATGAGAAAAGCAAGCCATGTTATCATCCCCGTCATCTGGAAATTTCAATAGGGCATTAAAAGGCACATATGCATGAACGATTTCTCACTTCCTAGTAAAACGAAAACGTTATCCTAAATTATCATGCAGGGAAATTAGCAAACATTTTGTAACTGACGATAGCGAACAATATAGGAATAATTACATTCCAAGGCCTATATTAAAAAATCTTTTAACAAAAAAGGAGAAAAATCTAACACCCACCACTACCTACAAAAGGATCGGTACCACAAACATAAGAAGAAAATAAGGATGCATGATTTACCTCCACATATGGTTGTGAACTTGTCTACATCAAGTCCAGTAATTAATCCCTCATATGATAAACCACAGATTGGAAGAAAGTGTGACAGGTGTATCATAATGGGAAGAAGACTTGAAATGTTATGCCCCATTGCAATTGAAACAAGAGCCTGCATGCAGGAATGGAATTTTGTCACAGACAGACATTGATTAAAGTTGGATTTCCGGGAAACATCATAATGGCCTCAAACAAGAACCAGAAGAGCTCAAGCTGGATTTTGCATTGAGTCTAAGGAACACTGACCATGACTTGCAGGACAAACATGCCCAACAGAGCACAGAGTTTTTTCTTATCTTTCTGTTCCTGTGAAGCAAAGATCAATTAGGGTAATCACAAGAAAACAAGATGCAGAATACGGGAATATCACGGACCAACAATTTGCAAACAGCTTGTATTGAATCTGCAAGAGCAATTGCTTTGTGGAATAAGTCCTCAGTATCTTTTCCTTCCTCATCTGCCTCTAAGGACATGGACTTTAAAACACCAAGAATAACAGGAACTGCAGCTTTCACTTGCTCAAATTGCCGTCTTTTGATGAGTATTATAACTGAAACCAACGTATAAGGTAGAAATCCAATCATGACATTGCTGACAAAAGAATGCTAATAGCCAAGTTCCATTTAGAGGATTAATAAACCTTCACGAACTACTGGCACTAAAGTTTGCTGAAATTTTAGACCAACGAAATTAACTTCGAATTTACTTATTGAGGCAGCAAGGAGATAAAACTCAACCAGACGAATTAAACTTGATTTTTTTTGTTTTGACTCACAAACTCAAGTTATTTAACTAACTTGAGTTTGAGTGTGTTGAAGGTCAAATAAACAAAAAGTTATATTTTAAAATATGTCAAGATTCATTGAACTCTAAGTACAGAATATTATATAGGATGCCTAGGATATTTTTATTTTTAATTGTAGCATATCTACTTACATTGTTAGATGAAGAGATATTACTTGTGAAGCAGACTGAGACACCTGTATAAGGAGCTCTTCATGTATACTGTTACTCACTTAATGCAAGACAAGTTTTCAATTTCGGCATAGTGTCAAAGCCTCTAAATCCAAGTAGCAACTTAAGTGGCTTTTGCTGGATTAAGAATACTTTGGGATGGCTGCTAGAAAGAGCAGTTCCTACTTCTCTCTACAATCCAGAAAGAAAGAGTTCATGTCCTTCAAACTTGTGTGTGATAATCAAGCGGCACTTCAAATCGCATCGAATCCAGTGTTTCATGAAAGGACTAAGCACATTGAGATTGACTGTCACTTTGTCAAAGAAAAGATACTCTCAGGAGATATTGTTACAAAATTTGTGAAGTCGAATGATCAACTCGCAGATATCTTCACCAAGTCCATCATCGGTCCTTGTATTAATTATATCAGTAACAAGCTAGGTACATATGATTCATATGCACTAGCTTGAGGGGAGTGTTAGAATAGGAATAAATATATAAATCCTACTTAGAATAGGAATAGGAATAGGAATCCTAATTGGAGAAAGAGTCATAGGAATAGGAATCCTAATTTGAAAAGGAGTCCAATGTAGTGTCTATAAATAGGGTCTCAATGTAATAATGTAGATCCACAATTTCAATAATATATTTCTCACAGTTCCATTACAGTCGTCCTATATTTCTCTCATGATTATCCTCCAAAGAGCCTCCTCTTCATTCTCTCTAAAATATTTTCTTAAAAAGACACTAATTAAAGCATTTAACATCCCTCATAAACAATTTCCTGAACTTTAAACAGGAGCCTCCAATTCAATATAAAATCCATAACCTCAAATTTTTTATCCATTAGTATTTCTTGTTTAGACGTACATTTTGTCATAGCATTTTCTTATTCAGCATCAGGTTCTCAATCTAGGATATTGAAGTTGTAATTGTGTTCTTCCATCAGTACTAAGAGATCCACAACTATTACCCTCAGTTCATTCCATTACCAGAAGAGGAATAGCTCCAGCAATGAAGTTGGGATGTTTAGATGCTATAGAAACACATCGGGTCTAAACCACCAGGATAAAAGGCAAGCCAAGTGCACTCAAGTTGGATTTTAGTATGCGGCTCTCACTTTTGACAGTTCCATCATATGAATGGAAGGGGAAAGAAACAGAAGTTACCATTCAAACGGTACTTGGGATTAATAAAGTTTTAACAATCCTCTTCCTTAAGAAAAAATACAAAATACAAATAAAGCATTGCAGGAGCTCACAGATTCCACGAGCTTCAGAGTGTAATTGTGTTGTTTTAGGAACACCTAAATCATTTGAGAGTTCATAAAAGGTGTATACCAGACGTAACTTCTAATTTCTGGCGTGAAAATAAGTTCCAATATCCTTGTGTGGACTCAACAATAACATTATGAGATTTCCGCTTTTTACCACCTTAACAAATATCACTACACAGTTTTAACCTATTTCCTCTAGTCTAATAGTAAATTGTCAATCAATGAAATTATGGATTACCTTTGGCGAGGCCACCAATAAGAGGAGAAAAATAGCAAGGAACCCTGAACATTTCAGTTGGAGAACTTAGTGCCTGAAAATTTTAACATAGACCATCATAAAAACGGAGAACAAAATGTTTACAAGCACAAACCTATAAAGAGTCAGCATTGTATACTATCTTTAAACTACAGTATGTGAGCCCCCAAAAAATAAACTAATTGAGCCTGACTCACTAATCAGGCACTATATTAAAGTTAGAAGCGACATGGAAGTTACTTGAAACTCTAATCCTCATAAATCAACTGCTATCTCTCTTAGGAATTTCTCCTATCAAAGAAATAGCAATCAGATGAGGGTAAATGGAAATTGGTACAGAACAACCTAGAACAGTTGGCGTCCAACTCTCAATAAAATGGCTCCAGATTTTTAATGTGCAATTAGGTAGAATAATACAAGCTACACAGTAAAATTGTCAAAGACAACAGTATTCTTCCATTCAAAGCTCTTTATAAGAGAAAAGTTAAACACGCTAATTCCTCATTTATTTACTTAAGATGATGATGACATGGCTGCATACTGCTGACATGCTCTGCAGGATTTTACTTAGTACTCTGATTCTGAACAATGTATCACAGAATTTTATAAAGAACTCCAATAAAGAAAGAACCATAAATGTAGAGCTAGAACAAATTCATACCTCGCAAAGAATTGATAGCATTTCCCGCGGAGAACACATACTAACTAGATGTCCAACAATGAGTTCAGCAATCTCGGAGCAGCTTTTGGATGCACATGCAAATTTACATACTACCTTGGGCAACTCAAAGGACAAAGCATCAATAACTTCCTGCAACAAAGTATAAAGATCACAAAAAATCGTTTTCCAAACAATACAGTAAATCACTTCTACTTCCAATTTTATTACTTAAGAGAAGGGGAAAACACTAAATTTGACGGAATTGCCTGGTTTCTGGAAGGTGCGCTTATGAAACAATGAATTTCAGTAAGAATCTGGAATGATGTTGTCTCTAAATCAAGATTTGATGCTTCTTCCGAGATGGGAGTAAGGAAATCGGCAAGCCCGGTGAGTAATCCATCGGAATTGCTAAAGTCACCGGCTTCAATCAACTAAAGATATAAGAAAACTCATCAATAATGTTTGAGGTTAAAGATATGACTATAAATAATCATGTAGGGAGAGAGTCGGTGTGTTTTGTGGCTTACTTGAGAGCATGTAGTCAGGGTCTGTTGGAGGCGAGGAATGAGGGAATCGGAGAGATGTGGTTTCTCTTCCGACATTCTAATCTATCTCTCTCCGCCGGCGATGCTGTGGAGGGTTCCTTACTAGCAGATACACGACTCCCTTCCAAGCGACTTCGCGGGAAACCTTCTTCTCATCACAACTATACTATTAGGTGAGCGTGTCAGCACAGCCCGATATATATTATTTATTTTGTACTAATTTATGTAACACATATTTTATTTTTAGATACCAAGAGAGATGACTGTCAACACGAGCCTCATATATATAATTTATGTGACACATATAAAATTTAGAGAGCCGTCCAAATTTTTTTAGATACTTTTTTTAGAAAATTAAGTTATAAACTATTGTTACCTATAGAATTTTCATAATTTTAAAATAATATATTATTCTCTTTGTTCCAACTTATGTGGCAAGAATATAATTTAGAGGGTCGCTCAATTTTCCTATATAATTTTCAAATATTTTAAGTCATGATTTATAGCATTAATGTAAAAAAATGTAACTTCTTTTAATATTTAATCCCCTATCAATGTAACTCTTTTTGAATTTTTAATTAAATTATTTATAGCAACACAAATATTTATGACTAGTAAAATTAATCATGTCTTGAGCAGAAATTTAATATCACGAAATTTATAAAATAATACTTAAAACCTATTAGTCATTAAAACTAAAACACTATATTATCTTACATACAAGATTACGTAGTAACGAATATTAATAATGTAAAGAAAATGATAATTATAACATCTTATCATTTATCATTCAATCAATCATCTTTAATTTGATTTTATAGTTTATCTTTTGCTTCCAGGAAGTGTTACTATTTGATAATTTTGGGGAATCAAATGAAAATCAATTTGAGATATTAAATTTTCTAATAAATATATAATCGTTGGTGAAGGGATAAATAAATGCTAAAAGGCTGAAAAAAGTGAACAAATATTCTAATTCTACGTAATACTTAAAACCTATCCGTCACTAAAATTAAAACACTATATTATCTTACATACAAAATTATGTAGTAACGAACATTAATAATGTCAAGAAAAATGATAATTATAACATCTTATCATTTATCCTTCAATCAATCATTTTAAATTTGATTTTATAATTTATCATTTTGCTTCCAGGAATGTTACTATTTGATTTTTTTTGGGATTCAAATGAATATCAATCTGAGATATTAAATTTTCTAATAAATAAATAATTGTTGGTGAAGGGATAAATGAATGCTCAAAGAATGAAAAAAAATGAACAAATATTCTAATTCTAACGTGTAGAAAGTTCAGCCCTACATTTTGCTTTACATATATCATTTTAAAGTTCCTCATATAAATGTATCATAAGTAATTATTAAAATGGAAAATAAGGGAGAATGTATCATATTGGAAAACAATTCAACTTATTATATATACTTGAAAGGGAAAAATATTACACAAAATTTTTCAGTTTGTTTGAGTGTTTTTTAAAAATCAACATATCAGAGTGATGGAGTTCAATTCGAAATTACACTTCTATTCCAATCACAGTGTCAAGAAACACATCTATCACTTTAAGAAAAGTATTTATAACTTGTAGTAAACTTGAGAATTTGTCCATAATTCATATTGAATATGAGCAATTAATTTATTGTGTGGTTATCTCTATCTTTGGGAGTAAAAGAGGCTCTAGTCTAGTCATATTACTTTATATGTCATCTGGCATGTAATGACCCTCCAGGTCATTTTTAAANGTCATATTACTTTATATGTCATCTGGCACATCCTTGCACTTATGTCAAAAGTTTATTAATTCTTGTCTTCTTTTCTTGGTTCACTTCACATATCAAGGTGCGATAAAAATTTTAAGGTCTTTATGTCGTTACAATAACATACCAAATTTGAATTTTGTATTCAAGAGATGGTAGTATAAATCTTTAAGAAATTTTTTTATTGTATCTTCAACAATTTCAATAGAGAAAACTTACGTCAATATTCAATTAACATGTGTCATTTAATATGTACTAACAAATACTTATAACTATAACTTTGCAGAAACATAAACAACAAAGTTTAAAACATGTACTCAAAAACAACAATCAATAATATAAGCACAAATTAATGATAGTAAAAAAACATATCAGGATTTGTAACAATAGAATGAAGCATAAAGGAAAAAATCGAGCTCACTAAATGCACATTGTCCCCTTAAGGAAATTATTCCCCTCTAGTACCCATGGTTTAAAGGAATAAATCATCTCAAGATAGAACAGTTCTATTCACTAGTGTGTATTGATACAAAAACAATGGTGCTAGTGAATCACTCAACAGGAGCAAAGTACACGAATATTTAATTGTACAAGAAAGAAGAAGTTCAGAATTTTCATTGTTTTAAAATGAGAGGAAATCCCTCTATTTATAGACAACAAAACGTAGTGTGAACAAATGCTTATTGTGCCTTATCGGAAAGATCCAACTCTTTGAAAAAGTTACAACCCTTCGGAAAGGTCACAACCTTTCTTAAAAGTCACAACTTTTTACAAAAGTTGCAACTCTTCGTAAAAGTCACAATTTTTCATAAAACTCACAACTTTTCGTGAAAGTGGAAGGCTAGTTTTGGAAATAAATAAACTAAAAGGGAATCCTGATTTGTGGTGGCGCCACGTAGGCTGGCCTAGGTTCTCTTATATATATATATATATATACTAGTTTTGACGCACGTGCGTTGCACGTGAATATCAAATCATGTACCATGCTATTTTTAAAAATAACAGGAATGTAATTAAGAAAAAATCAGTCACTCTTAAAATCTCTTAGTTACACCTCTTAAATATACTTTCTCCTCCCTTCTCTATAGTGCATTACTTTGTTATTATTGTATTGTTGGTGTTCTTACTTTTAATATAATATAAATAAATATTGTTATAAAATATAGAAGATATACTAAATTTGATGTCTTTAGTTGGAATATTAGATTAATTTAACATTCATGTTTGAGAGTGTTCTAATTTACTCACCTTTGAGATTGTCAACGTCTATAAATCAATCTTGAGGTTTTAAGAAAAGAAGAATAGAAAACATAAAAAAACGTAGTTTAAAAATGTGAAGAAACCTCTCCATTTATAGTTAAAATGTGTAGTATTAGTATGTGCATATTGTTCCTTATCATAAAAATATAGAAAATATACTAAATAGGGTGTTTTAAGAATAAAAATAATAAGAAGAAGAATGAATATTTTTTTAAAAAAGAATATAGTTTAAAAATTTGAGGAAGCCCCTCATTTTATAGCCAACAAAGGGTAGTGTATGAAAATCTACTTATTGTGCCTTATCAAAAAGATGTTACAGCCCTTTAGAAAACTCACAACCCTTCCGAAAGGTCACAACTAATCGGAAAAGTCATAACTCTTCGGAAAAGTCACAACTCTTTCAAAAAGTCACAACTCTATAGAAAAGTCACAGCCCTTCAAAAAGGTCATAACTCATCGGAAAAGTTATAACTCTTCGAAAGTGTCATAACCCTTCAATGTGAAAAGGTGTATGTCTTTAATATAATATAGTATAATACACATAAATAAATATAATACAATATAAAATATAGAAGATATACTACATTTGGTGTTTTAATTTAGGTAGTATAGACAGATAAAAAAAAAGATAGATATAGATTGGTCTAATTTTAATTTGATATGAAATTTTAAAAAATAAAGAAGACTTTTAATTTAAGGATCATATGTAGAATATACAAAAATGTCTTTTCACTTTGTGGTCTTAAAGATGCTCCCCCACCCCAAGAAAAAATAACATTCTATATTAAACTGAATAAAAGTAAAAGTACACTAAATAAATTAGAAACGAAAGAGTACTTACTAAATGTAGTTTGGACACTTCAAACAAGTTTTTGATCAAATACTTTTTCTCCAACACTTTGAGACTTTTCAGATTTTGAACACCAAGTTACAGTTTGTGCAACGGAAAATCATTGATCTTCTTGTCAAGTAGAAGTTGTTGTAAAAGTATATTTTATGGCTATGAAAATTAGTATATATTAATTATCAAGATACTCTTCTCATTTGAAGTTGAGTTATTTCATTCTCCTTGTTGCATCAATTTTTGTTGACCTATCTAATTTACCCACAAAAAAAATTGTAATTGCATTACTGAACAACTCTCACAATCTTTCTTGTTTAAAGAAGAAGAATAGAAAAATCACAAAATTTGTAGTTTAAAAGTGTGAGAAACCCCCACTATTTAAAGACAACAAAGAATAGTATGAAAAGGTTCATATTGTGTCTTTTCAAATAAGTCACAACCCTTTTGAAAAGTCACTACCCATCAATTTGAAAAGGTGTATGCTTTTAATATAATATAACGTAAATAAATATATTATTAAATATATAATATATATACTAAATTTAAATTTTTAAGTTGGGGGTATTATAGTAATTTACTATTCAAGTTAGGAAGTTCATGATTTTAAGGTAGTATATATATATATATATATATATATATGATTTGTGATTTAATATGGGACACAAGTATTTATATATAATAGGAGAAGAAAAAACGCATACGTGTCAGTACCACAAAATTAGTAGAAATATTAAATAATAAATAACAATTTAAAAACCAGAATTTTTTTAAAAAAAAACATAAATTAGAAATCATTTTAAAAATGTTTACGTTAAAACTGTTGTATTGATTATTTTTTTTAATAAATTAAATATGTTTGTTCCTAATAAAATGCAAACTGTCTAATTTTTTTAAAAATAAATTTAATAACAGTAGAAGTTAAAGTTTATGAATTATCAAAATTAATTAATTTAAAATTTAAAAATCTATAATAGGAGAGGAAAAAACGCCTACGTGTCAAGACCACAAAAATCGTATTTTTAAATAATTAAATATAAATCATTTAAAAATAGTTTTGAAAATTAGTCCCATGTAACTGAAAACTGTTTTTAATTTTATTTTATAAAAAAAATTATAACTTAAATACGATAAAAAAAATTCCCACAAAGTTTGATGATATTTTAACTGAACATTTAGTTTAATGAATATATATTAAATACGGTAAAAAAAATTCCCACCAAGTTTGATGATCTTCTTTAATAAACGTTTAGTTAATATATATAATTTATATATAATAGGAGAAGAAAAAACACCTACGTGTCAGCACCACAAAATTATATAAATATTAAATAATAAATAACAATTTAAAAAACAAAAATTTAAAAAAAAAACATAAATTAGAAATCATTTTTAAAATGTTTACGTTAAACTGTTGTATTGATTTCTTTTTTTTAATAAATTAAATATGTTTGTTCCTAATAAAATGCTAACTGTCTAATTTTTTTAAAAATAAATTTTATAATAGTAGAAGTTATAGTTTATGAATTATCAAAATTAATTAATTTAAAATTTAAAATTTAAAAATCTATAATAGGAGATGAAAAATGCCTACGTGTCAGCACCACAAAAATCGAATTTTAAAATAATTAAATATAAATAATTTAAAAATAGTTTTGAAAATTAGTCCCAAGTAACTGGAAAACTGTTTTTAATTTTTTTTTTTTTTAAAATTATAACTTAAATACGGTAAAAAAAATTCCCACAAAGTTTGATGATATTTTAACTATACATTTAGTTTAATGAATATATATTAAATACGGTAAAAAAAATTCCCACCAAGTTTGATGATCTTCATTAATAAACGTTTAGTATAATATATATATATATATATATATATATATATAATTGGAAACATAATAAAGTTGAAAATAAAAATATTGCAAACATAGAATGAAAAACACGGTAAAAACATAAAAATAAAATTATAATAATTAAATAAAAATCTTATAAATATATATATTAAAAAAATGAGAACATAGAAAAATTTTAAAATAAAATTACAAAAACGTAATGGAAAAGACGGATAAAAAAAATGGAAAACACAGAAAAATTCAAATTAACCTACGTAGAAAAAAAAAGGGATAACCTGACAAAGTGGTTATTTTTTATTTGAATTTGAAAGTGGTTACCTAAAACTACTCAACTGCTCATGTACACTTTATCTTTAAATGTTCATAAATAAATAAATCCAATTAAAAAGTTTTTTTTCAAAAAATTGGCATCTACATTCTACATACTAATCAAACTCACACTAATTGCAAAATTGCAATGGTAAGGCAACACAAAGAAGTCACCAACATTCTTGCGCAGAGTAAGCAGTGTTTTGGGCATGCATATATCTGTCGCTCTACTCGTGTGAAGAGATCGTTTTTGATAAGCATGATTTAGTTACGGTCTCAATTGAGGACAATTCAGTTATAATCAGAAAATTTGTTAATTTTTGTTAGATTCTAGATATATTGTATGAATATTTGAGGTCATTCTGTATGTAATATATATTGAAGATATACTGAGGATGGAGACTTGCTTGAATCACAATGGACTAGACGGCATAAAAATTTATCCAATAATGATAAAACACAAAACTTTAAACTTATAACTAATTTTTCAATGTTAAAGTTTATCATTTTCCTCATTATCATAGTTCAATTACTTTCAAAATATAATAAATTGTGTTCTTCAATGTTAAATTTTTTCGCATATTTTTTGCATGATATAGTAGATATTCAGAATCAAGGATGAATTATTTTATGAGGAAAAGTAACTTAACAATTATGATTTTATGGTAATCTATCTAATACAAGTTTTTTTCTTCTTTTTTTTACTTCTTCATCTTTTAACTTTCTCTTTAAATCTCATATGAAGATGATAAAACACATCGATTGAGGAAATATTCACAAATACATTGAAGTTGTGATATTAAAAACAAAAATTAGAAATAAACTACTTACTTTCTCTCTCAAATATAATTCAATTTGTACTCTGGTATGTATTGTTTATTTATTACATCTTATTATCTATTTTGTCTCATAAGCATTTAAATATCTACTTTATTTGTTTATCTATATTTATATCTTATTTATAATGTATTTTGTGTATAAGAAAATTAGATCAGAAAAAATATACAAATTATGAGTGAAGATACTAAATTTTGAAGTTTGTTGCATTTTAGAGTATGGAGTTTAAAAAAAAATTTGACAACATTTGATGCTCCTTGGTGTAATTCAAAAAAGTTTCAAAAAAATGATATTTATATATTGCACATTTTATTTTATTTTAATCCCAGCAATAATATAAAAATAGGTGAAAATACTTGCATAAAAAAATTAACAAAATTTATTATTTACCCCATATTTAAAGTGTCACTCTATTATTGAATAAAAATAATAACTATAAAAATACATTTAAAGAGTATAATTTTATTTTGATCATCGATTTTCATTTTGAAATCCAAGAAATAATATATATATATATATAGTCACATGTTTCCGCTACAATTATTCTTGAATTTTTAGTTTGAAAATCATTTAATTAAATATTTAAAATGGATGAAAATTGTATGATTTTTTTATTTTTATCTCTTATGATTATAAATTAATTAATTTATCTCCATTTGTTACTGCAATTGCTTTTTAAGATTATTAAGGTAAATTTTAAATATGTGGGCAATCTCTTCTACTAAATCATAGGAACACAATGATTCATTTATCTTCGCTCCAAATAACAAACACTAGAAACTAATATTCTTTATTTAGTCTTAAATAAAATTATAAAAATGAAGATGGATATTCCTGTAAACTACATACTAAAGATAATGGGAAAATGGAAAATAAATAAATTAATTAAAAGATTAAAAAAATATAAAAAATCCTAATATAATCCACTAGAAAAATCACGAAAATATACAATAGGATTTAGTTTTGGTTCTTTATACTTATTTTTTAAAAATTTAACAAGATTTACAATAGTATTAAGTATTTTATTTAACATCATCTTTTTAAATATAGTTACCACAATTAATTTAACTTTTTTTCATTTTTTAAAATCTAAATGATTATACATGTGGCTAACGTTTATGTTATTTTGAATTCTTATTTTTATCATAATTAGAATACTTATCTTTATTGACATCTATTTCATTATTTTTAAAAAGTATATAATTATTTTTAAAAATAGGGTGATGTAAATGTAATGTAAAGAAA
This sequence comes from Solanum stenotomum, assembly GCF_019186545.1. Lineage (NCBI taxonomy): Eukaryota > Viridiplantae > Streptophyta > Magnoliopsida > Solanales > Solanaceae > Solanum > Solanum stenotomum. Next base: position 16,953,459 of record NC_064291.1, on the reverse strand, counting down.
ACAAAAAACTAATTTTTAACAATGACAGTTAAAAAAATTACAGGAGCTTTGTGTTTTTTATTTTTTTTAAATAACAGATTTAATTAAAGAAAAATTAGTTGTTAATATTTTAGGAGGAATATATGTATAATCAAAATTTAGTTGATAATGTCATGATATTAAGTAGTTAATAATGTAGTAATAAACAAAAGCAAGTATATTGTACAAGTTATCAAATGATCACGTGATTTCTTCTTCAATTTCATGGAGATTTAATTATATTGCGTTTAAGAAATAGATAACAAAAAAAGTTTTTGATTAAAAAATGAGAAATGATATATATTGAAATAGGTCATTATTATATATATGATTAATAATTCTTTATATTATCCGTGCAACGCGCGGGCACGTATACTAGTAGAAATAAATATTCACTTTTATCTAAAAATATTTTTTTACTTATTTTCTAATTTACACTTATTTTTAATCATAATCTTTTTTAATTTATTTTTACAATATTAAGTTTATTATATTAAAAAATACTTTAACTTACTACTTCTTAAATAATGTAAGTCAATATACAAAACAAATTAAAAATTGACAGTGTAATTTAAGTCAATATATGTTATTTTGTTATCTCAATTTATGTAATATGAATGAAATTTAGAGAGTCAACAAATATTTTATATGTTTTAAGTATATTTTAAGTTATTAGTTATTGTAATTTATAGTACCTTTTTTGTCATTTCCAAATATTGTGTGTTATTCCTTTCCTCCCAATTTTTTTGACACAATAAAATTTGAAAAGTCAACCTAACTTTTATATATTTTTTAAATTGCTAATTATTATTTTTAAATAATATATGTATTACTCCTATATTCTTAGTTATGTTGTATTGATAGAATTTGAAGAGTCAAACAATTGCTAGTTATTGTGGTATGTAATATTTTTATATAGTTTTAAATACATTGTTATAAAATCAAGTTCATAATAATATATTATAAAGATAAGAGGACAAGATATGGAGATGAAGAAGAAGACTTTTCTTCTATTCAAGTGTGTCTTACAATAGTGAATGATATCACTTTTTTTAGGTTGTGATATTACTCCAAAGGTCATCATGTTCAATGCCCAAACTAGTAGATACACATCCACATTGCTAACTAAAAAAAGGGGGGGGGGGTTCATATCACCTAGAGAATATACATACATGAATTTGGTAGTTCATGAATAAATCAAATGGACAATCCACTATTAATGGATTTATAACACTCCTCCTTCGATGTCCATAGATAATGTTCGTCATTAAAACCTTACTAGGAAAAACTCAGTGGGAAAAAGCCTAGTGAAGGAAAAAGAGTACGCACATCTCATAATACGCTTTAAATATTGCTTCATTAGAAACCTTACCTGGAAAACTCAACTTGGACAAAACCATGGCTAAGGAAATAGTACAACGTGTACTTCACTCCCGCTAATGAAAGCTTCACTTGATATTTTAGAGACGACGTATATCCAATCTTGTATCTCAAATTCTCAAACGTTGATGTTGACAATGCCTTAGTGAATAAATCAACAAGATTATCACTTGAGCGGGTCTATTGAACTTCTATTTCACCATTTTGTTGAAGATCACACGTGATTTTTTTTCTGGTGAAATATGCTTTGTCTGGTCTCATTTGATGTATCCTTCTTTCAATTGAGCTATATATGCAACATTATCTTCGTACATTATGGTTGGTATATTCTTTTTCAAAGAAAAACCTCACATTTCCTGAATTTGGTGGGTCATTGATCTCAATCAAATGCACTTGCTTCATGGATGGCTATTATTTCTGCATGATTTGAAGAAGTCGCTACTAACGTTTGCTTCATTGATCGCCAAGATATTGTTGTGCCTCCACATATAAACAAATAGCTTGTTTGAGACCGAGCTTTATGTGGATCAGATAAATATTTTGTATCTGCGTAACTAACTTGGATTCATTGGAATAGAATAAACCCATGACTATGGTCCCCCGAATATATCTAAGTATGTGCTTAACACCATTTCAATGTCGTTTTGTTGGGGAGGAATTGAATCTTGCCAGTAAATTTACTGCAAAATAGATATCTGATCGAGTATTATTAGCAATGTATATTAGTGCTCTGATTGTACTAAGATATGGAGTTTCATCACCAAGAAGCTCTTCATCCTTCTTTTGAGATCAAAATGAATCTTTATTTATGTCAAGCGATCTCATAATCATTGGAGTACTCAATGAATTTGATTTTTTCATATAAAATCACATCAAAACTTTTCTGTATATGTTGATTGATGGGCAAATATTTCATTTGTGAAATTCTCAATCTATAGGCCAAGACAAAATTGTATCTTACTAGGATCTTTTCATTTTAGATTTCCTTTTCAAACACTCAACAACTTTTGAAAGCCCTTTAAGAGTGCTAATAACGTTCAAGTCATCAACATACACAACTATTATAACAAATTCAGATCCTAACCTTTTTATAAAAATTGCAAGGGCAAATATGGTAATTTTTTTGTACCCTTTATTCCTTAATTATTTCAATCCATATGAGGATTCTCAAAGCTTTATTGAAAAAGTTTCTTTCAAACCCTTTATATGCTTCAGGCACCTTGAATTCTTCAAGGATTTTTATATAACCTTCATTGTCTAGCTAGACATTGTCACGACCCGAGGTTACCCCTAGAAGTAACATGACGTATTTGACCCCAAAGGGGTATCGTACAAGCCCTTAGCATAATCATAACATAAAGACATATAATAATTGCGGAAAATTTAAAACTTTTACAATAGAAGTCAACTTTTTTTTCATAAACGAAAATAAGAATCTAGACTTGTCTCATTCACCATCTAGTACAATAGAGAGTACAAATAGGGTCAAAAGCCCTTTACATCAATAAGTCTCAAAATAGGAAAGTACAATAAAACTAGAAATGAGTAATCCGTCCTAGAACTTGAGGACTCACCAAGCTTAGGGAATAGTCAACCCAAGCTTCACTCGAAAGGAGAAGTGCGTATCAACGACCGGAACCTACACTCATAGAATGTAGAAAATATGGGTTATCACAAATAATGTACTAAGTATGGAAGCGATGCACAAAATCCTTAAAACATGCATAAAAAGGACATTTAGTTGAAATCATGCCTTTATCAAATTTTGGAAACCATAATGCACATTTAAGAAGAACATAAGTCAAACCAACATATAAGCAACCCAAAGCCATACTAGTGCAATGCAAAGGTAAGATCCCATAATCCTACCAAATGCTAAGTACCACATTTAGGTCACCAACAACATACATATATTACTTCACCTCATTCATATCCAACATACATAAGTAAGGATTCATTCATATTCATATCTTGTAACAAGTGAAGTCAACCTTAACATTCACACATACCTTTCATACATAATCCTTAAGTCATCAAAACATAAGAGAACCTCACCATAACCCCTCTTAAAGTCTACTTGTGCAATGCATAAGTGAAGTCCCATACCCTCACACATACTAAGTAGTACCTCTCAAGAAGTCATAATTAAAGTCCATGTTCTTATCATAGTTCATATTCATATCATATAGGGAATTTTAGCCTTAACCGACATAGACCATGTGAGCTACAAGAAATCCGGTGTTCTACCCCCACACCGAAAAGAGGTGTCCTACTTGCCTAATGTTGAACTTTCATAATAGCTTTTAGGTGGATCCACTAGCTAAAGACCCATGTGGGCACATAGTTATGGGATATGGGGATTGCTACTAGAAACTCGGACTACTAGCGTAAAAGGTTTCCATCCCATGAGACAACATACATTGGGAAGCCGGACTTGCTAAACGTAAAAGCTTCCATCTCATTGTTCATATCCGCTCGGTGCTAAGCATAATTCCCTTTTAAAGTTATGTTAAGTCTTTACTTAGCTTCATATTCATAAGAGAATGCCCTAGGCACCCAACCAACATAATACCATAAGACCTCATAGATCCTTTAGGTGAGAATGTCCTTTCAACCTTAGAATCATCAACATGTGAGTAAACCTTTCACATAACATTCATAGTGTTTCGTGAGAATAACATTTCAATTAACACAATAAGCTTATCATAACATACATACATACTTCATGCATAATTAAGTGTAAGGGTATAGGGAAGAATGATCTCACATTAATACCACAGTTACATAAGTCATAGGATCATCATTATCTAAGTAAATCATGAACTCACATACAATCTTCATCAACATATATAAACCCTAGTTATTGCCCTTCAAGGCTAGGAATCAAGATCAACCCTAACTTCAAGAATTATCACATTAGATATGGGGATTTCATGATTCAACAACATAATCAATTGTCAAGCTCTTATCATCAATCAAGCCATACATAGTTCACAATTTAGGAAGAAGGGGAAATCATGGGTCCAAGAGAGATTTTCATCATAAAATATCAATACTCCAACATTCCAATCATAAATCATAATAATCAACCAAAATAAACAATAATTAAATAATGGAAAACGTTTTGGAAGAAGGCCCATGTTAGAGATTGACAACCCTAGAATTGGGGGATTTGGAATCTTGAAAACATATTTTGAAGGGTCTCTTTGGGTGATAGCTTCCCAAAGATGAAAAGCATCCATACCTCAATTAAGAATCTCCAAGAAATTTGGGGAAGAACCTTGAGAATCTACAAACCCTACTTCCAATGGTTTCTTCTTCTTTCTTGAGTTTAGAGAGAGAATTTTTGAGAGAAAGATGATGTTCTTGGGTTTTTTCTTTTATTAAGTGGGAGTAAATAAATAGGAAGAATTTTGACTTTAAAAGGTATATATACTTGTTAGGAAAAGAATGGGAAAGTGTTGGATCAAGTTTTGGAGAACTTAAAGACCCTTACTTAAACTATAAAAATTTCACAACCCACGTTGGAGCTCGCCCTTTTGCCCTCCTTGGCTCGCCAAGGGCACTAGGCGACTCTCCTAATGAGCCCTTGGCTCGCCTAAATTTCCAGTAAGCTCCCAAAATGGGCAGCTCGCTAGGCGATGGGATGGTCTATTGGGCGAATCGCCAACCCAATCGGCGACCCACGACCTAACTTGCCCTTTTTCCCAAAACCTAGGCCAAGGGGACATCCCACTAGGAGACCCCAAGTATACTTTGGCGCATCGCCAAGTCACTTGGGCGATCATGCTGCCCAATCGCCAACTAGGTCCAAAGAAAACAAGTTCTCCTTCACTCTCCCTTGGTAATTTATCCTTACCTTCATCCTAGATGTTTACCTCCTTCATTTTAGCTTTAGTTTAGTCTAACCATCTCCAGAAAGTTACATTAATTCTCACATTTAGCTCTAGGTTAACCTACCATTTTTTCGGGGGGTTACATACTTGAAATTATTCATTATATGCATTCAAGTTTTCTATATGGTGCCAGATCAAAACAAACCTCATTGCATCCACCATAGGATAAAACATCTCCAATAATGTCAGGCTTTCGTGAAAAACCTTTATGCCCCAAGGCACAAGTCGTACTTGATATCTTACGATTATACTATCGCATAATAATTTATTTTCACCCCACTGACATTATACCTTGATATATGGACTATCAGTCCAAAACGCCACTTCTCTAAGTGAAACAAAATATACTTGAATTATGCATTTTATTTGGCCAATAATTTATCTGTCCACATTATGTGACAAATTTGAATTCAAGATCCTTGTCACGATCTATATTATTAAGCACTACTTCATATCAAAGATGCCGTCGACAATTATTTGATATTGATTCCAATATGATATAACTTATCGAGATCTCTTCATTTTTAGGTACCTGAATCTTTGTCAATATTTTATGAAGTGTTATGTCATCGTGCTCCTTTAAAGCACTTGCTTCATTATCATGACCATCTTGATCATTTGATCCTCTCCTTCCTCAAGGAGTTTTATATTTGGAATCGATCGATCTGTCATGCTTCTAGCGTATCATAAACTACGTCCTTCAAGGACTTGTCATTGGAGCATTTACATCTGAATTATAACATAAGGTCAGTAAACTCATCTGGCAATTGATTTGCAATATTATGCAAAAAGAATTATCCCTTGAACTTCAAGTTCACATTTTTTTTAATGAGGACCTAGATGATTCATAATTCATCTCACATATAATTTTCAGCTATCAATCATCTCTCCCCCTAATATTAGAAAATTTAATATTCATCCCAACCTAATTTTGGGGATCCATATTTGTGCGTGGTGGAGCAATTAAATCAGGTATCACACATTAAACTTTAGATGAAAATTATTTAGTTCCTGACCTTGAACCAATTATGATGGGGGAAATATTGTTGGCTTGTGTAACACCTCAGTCTTAGAAAGAGCTAATTTTAGAAAGAACTAAATTGAAAAGAGTTAATCAGAAAAATTTGCAAGTTAGTCTTAAATTGTGAGTTTTGGGTCAACTTCCAGACTTTAACCTGATGTCTTATCCTTTTGGTGATATGGAACTTGAATCCACCGTCGTACCCTCAACCAATAATATAAAGGACCGAAGTGCCATAACACTCACCATCAAAACTTTAAAGATACAATTATTTCAAAATTCAACTATCATGACAAAGCAATTAATCACAATGAAGGGAAAAATTAGCACAACATTCAGAAGTATTTGTATAGACAATTGAGCTCATACTTTATAAATACCAAAAGTCTATGAAATGGATGAACAAATTTTCCCATGGCGCACAATGTGAACCTCTTAAAAGTCCAACCACAAAAATATCCCTGCACTTTCAACATTTCCAGCTATATTAAAATAAGATTGAATATCTTATGTGGTTATAAATACCTTATGTGCTTATGAAGCAAAAGTTTCAAAATGAATTGTTCATTGTGGAGAATTCCATAACCAAGCTCTTGAACAATTTTCCCTCAAGATATTTGTTCCTCAAGAGTAGAACCTTTGTGTTGATAACATGTTATAAAATCAAGCTCATAATAATATAATATAAAGAGAAGAGGACAAGATATGGAGATGAAGAAACAAACTTTTCTTCTATTCAAGTGTGTCTTACAATTGTGAATGATATCTCTATTTATAGGTTGAGATATCATTCCAAAGGTCACCATGTTCAATGCCCAAACTAGTAGATACATTGTTATCCAAAAAGGGGGGTTTATATCACCTAGGGAAAAACGAGTGAAGGTATACTTTAAAAGAACTCATACAGGATGTAACGACCCGAGAGCACCCCCTAGTCGTTACCGGCGTATTCGACCTCTCAGAGGTCTTATACAAGCCCTTAGCATTCGTCATAACATTTATCATAGAAAAATAGCGAAAAATTTAAAACTTTTTCATAATATAACACAAGACATAAAAGTCACCTCATTAAACCTTTAATACAAAAATTGGAGTACTACGTCTCAAGGTAGCCATCTTAACACATGACTACAACACAAGAGGGACACAACCCTTACAATATAAAAGAAACTACTATCTAGTACATAGAACTTAAGGAAACTCTTTAACATAAAGGTCCTTGAATCTTTAAGGACACACCCGAACTTGGGAATAGTAAGCCAAACTCATCACTTCTAGGAAAGACCCTTTAGTCACCATCACCTACACTTGGTGTAAAAAGATAAAGAAGAATGGTGTTAGTACAAGAATGCACTAAGTATGATACCCATGCAAAACATGCTCTTAAAAGGACATTTAGTTGGAAACTATGCATCATGCCTTTTTAGAGAAACTTCAAGAACATTTAGTACATTAGGCACAATATAAACCATATACATCATTATACACATGTAAACCATTCATAATTGCACATAGGGCCACTTATAACATTTTAGGCACATTCAATGCATACAATACATTACCTTCCTCTTTATCTTAACTCCTTTCCTCAAGCAATCCCTAGGGAATACTTGGTGCAATGTATCACCTTAAGGTTACCAAGGATGAACTTACATATAGCCTTCATCAATCCAACCACATATATTCATAGAGTCATAAGCACACCATAAGACGTACTCTTCACATAGGCACCATCACCTAAGACAACCCCTAAGTCACACTAGTGCCATGTGCAAGTAGCATCCCATAATACTACTCCCACCAAGTGTTCCTAGGAAGCCACCATAGACTAGGCACATCATATTCAACAAGTCATAACATCTTCATTTAACATTAGACATAAGACCAACATACTTCATAACATCATATAAGGACTCATTCATTTACTACATCATTAGTCATAACCCATTTAGTTCATATCATAGGTAAACCACCCTCACAACCCCTTCACAAGCTCACTTGTGTAATGTACACATGGAGTCCCATACCCCCACATATACTAAGCAAACCCATTAAGAAGTCATAAGTGTAGTTCACATGCATAATCATACTTCATGTCTTGACATAAGTAAAGTCAACCTTAACATGCTTTCATATTAACATACATAGACCATAGTCTTCATTACATAAAGAGCCTAATCATAACCTCCCTTAGAGTCCACTTGTGCAATGCATAAGTAGGGTCCATAGTCCTACCTACACTAAGTAACTCTTCAAGAAATCATGACTAGCGTTCACATTCTTATCTTAGTTCATTTCTTAACTTTCGGGAGACATTTCCATAACCGACATAAACCATGTGAGCTACATGGAATCCGATGTTCTACTCCCACACCGAAAAAAGAGGGTACTACTTGCCAAAGTAGGACCTACATACATAATTAGTGGATCCACTAAGCTAATACCTACGGGGGCACGTAGTTATGGAACAATGAGATTGCTACTAGAAAACCTTGACTTACTAAGTGTGAAGGTTTCCATCTCATGAGACTACATCTATGTTAGGAACCCTGACTTGCTAAACGTGAAGGTTCTCTTGTGGAAAGCCGGACTTGCTAAACGTGAAGCCCCCACTCTCATTTTTCATGTTCACTCGGTGCTAAGCTCCAACTCCCTTTTTAAACATCTTTAAGCCTTTATTTAACATTAGTTCATAAAATAGTCTTTAGGGACTTAATCCCTCATATCATATAGCTCAAAGGTTTCTAAGATGAGAACGAACTTTCATCATAGAACCTACATTATGTGAGAATGACCTTCCACATAATCATACCGTATTCATAACATAGTCTAGTTTAGAGTACAATTGAGGAAACTTTTCAAGAGACTCACTTTCACTAGATTATCATAAACCTTGTTCATTCATTCATGTATGTGTGTACATATGTGAGAAAGTCTTTCACATAAACACCTTTATACAACACATATTCATACCTTGCTAATCATACACTTTGCATACATATAAGATGTAAGGGTGCATATAAGAGTTAACCTTTCAATAGACACCATAACACATCATATTCATAACTATACATGTAGAGTGTGTTTGTGTGCATATTGGTCCTCATAGTGACGTATTAGCAACAACATTGATATTGAGTGCACTTCCCTTTAAGGGATCACCACACATTCACAATGTCCCCAAATCATGAGCAATTCTCATATAAAGCCCTTAGGGATTCTAGACCACACACCCACACTTCATCATATGAGACAAGGACACATTCAACATTGAATAGGTACTCCTAACATGTATATGATCAAACATTCATATAGGGGTCATTTAGGTAGGGGTCATTCCACAATAGTACCTAACATAATCAATCATGTAGACCACACCTTATCCCTAACATTATCATTCACATTATATTCCTCATCATCAACACACTTTAAACATCATGCTAGCATTGAGGATTTCATACATAACCTTCATAGCATAACCTCATAAACATATGCATCATAATCATCAATTCACTTCACATCTATTGCCTTCAAGGCCATGATCTCAACATGCATAGATAGACAAGAAGTAAACACCTCCACCATAAGTGGATCAAACCTCACAACATTAATTCTCATACTATAGACTAGAAGTTAGGTCAACTTATTAATTCTTCAAGCCATGATCACCATGGATCAATCCTCAACAATTCATAATCAATTGACATAGGTAGCAATAGGAATTAACAATGTAATTCAATAACATAAACATAGTCTAAGTACAATTCTATAAACAAAGGGATCAACCCATTACTTTGCCCATAAGGCCATAATCCTCAACTCATCAATATACCAAAAATTCAACATGAATAAGTATAGATAATCATAGGAAACATCAATACAATCTAATCTAAACATAATTTCACCAATAAAGATCATATTCACAAAGACCCACATCGTAGGCCAATTTTGAGAATTTGGGGATCATGGTTTCTTTAAGAATTCCTTTGAAAATTGTCTTAAAAACATTAATTCCACATTAATTCATCAATAGAATGATTTAGAAAATCGTTTGACAAGGATCCCATGTTTAGATTGAAAATTGGGAATTTTGGTCTTTTAATCACTTTTGAAAATCTTTGATAGAACTCCTTGAATAAGAGGTTATTCAAGAATCAAGAGTCACCATACCTTAATTATTGAAGACCCATGAAATTGAATAAGAAATCAGTTGAAAACCCATCTTCTAGCTTGAGCTTCATCAAGGTTTTCAATGGAGTTTTTGAGAGAATCTCTTTTGAGAGGGAAGGGTCAATTTGAAGAATGGGGTCTAATTTTAGGATTTGGGGTTTTAACCAACTTAAAATACCCTAAAATAGGTATAATTACCGTTTATANCATCAAGGTTTTCAATGGAGTTTTTGAGAGAATCTCTTTTGAGAGGGAAGGGTCAATTTGAAGAATGGGGTCTAATTTTAGGATTTGGGGTTTTAGCCAACTTAAAATACCCTAAAATAGGTATAATAACCGTTTATAATAATTCCCCAAAGTACCCAAACTACCCCTCAGTTAGTTGGACCTTTTTAAATAAGTCAAACTTGAGTTTTATTTTCGCAGATTTCGTCGGGAAACAAGTTTGCAACGCGGAGGTGTTCCCACAAGTTTCTGGAAATTAAATTTCGATGCAATAGAGTCCGCAACATATCCGCGACGTGGACCAAAACTTTGGCCTATGGTGGAGCTAGTCCGCGACGCGAACATGCTCCCTCCATGTACATCTTCAAGCTGCCTTGGCAGCTTGCTTGGCCAAGGTTGGGGTCCTCCTCGGGGACCCTTAGGGTGGCCCCCGGGGCATCGTATCCGAACGTTTGGACCCTAAAAACATTTATTAAGACACTAGGGTTACCTCCACTGATTTTAGACTCCAAACAACACATAAAAACATCAACAACATACTAGAACACACTAACACGTAAAAGAGTAGTTTCCAATGTCTTGGTCGTCCCTTGACATTTGACTTCCAAACTCTTTAAAACTGACTTAAAAGGCTATTCTTCATTATTTTGACAAGTTTTTAATGCATAAAACCCATGTGAGGCTCTACTTTAGCCTACTTCATTTTGAGGGTCGTTACACAGGACAAACGACGGAAAAAAGATGGGGGCAAGCGACCCTGGTGCACTGAATGGCACGGGGCGCCAACCTCTAAACTATAAAACCTCTTTTCTGGCGCGCCAGCCCCTACCCAGAATTTTCCGTTGAATTTTCTTCTTCGATTTTTCCCCCTAATTCGTCTATAATTGAATGGTTTTTTCCAAAATCACTTAGATTCGAATACCCAACATAAGTACACAAAAATCTACTCAAACTCCTAAAATTCATCTCAAGAATTCATCAAACCTCATTATTTAAGATTTATGAAACCAAACATCAAGAAACTCATAAAAAACTCAATTATTCAACCTCAAGAACGAAATTACGGATAAAATCGCATGATTGGCGTGTGGGTGAACGAACCAAACACTATGAGAGCTTGCATACCTCTTAGGGATCAACCCTTGGCAAAATTCCTCAACAAATCTCAAGAACCTTGAAGAACGCCTTGAACCTTTCCTCTTTTCTCCTCTTGAACTCTTCTCAAAACCCTAAGCGTATTTAGGATTGTGAAAACTGACCCAAATTAGTTTAGACCCTTAAAATATTACTAAAAGAGTTTAAATCTGATGGGGTAAGGGAAAGACCAAAATACCCTTCATTAATTCGGCAAATGGTAATCCTAATTTCCTTTGAAGTCAATCACGCAAGCCCTTAACATGTCTTCCAATGTTTGGAATGTTCGTTCCACTTTCCCATAGGTTTGGGGGTGAAAAGATGTACTAAGCTTACTTAGTGCCAAGACCCTTTTGGAAAGACTTCCAAAACTGAGAAGTAAACTGAGTGCATCTATCGGAGATAATGGATAATGGCACTCCATGAAACCTCACCATCTCTCTCAAATAGAACTTAGCATAATCTTCCACCGAGTAGGAAACCTTGACGGGAATGAAATAGGCCGACTTCGTCATCCGGTCTACTATAACCCAAATCGAATCATATTGGTGCCTGGTGCGAGGCAAACCAACTATAAAGTCCATATTCAAGTCTTCCCACTTCCAAGTAGGAATGCTAATGTTTGATGGTCAACCTTTACTTGTTTGCAATTTTTACATTTGGACACAAATCCCGCTATATCCTTCTTCATTCCATTCCACCAACAGACCTCCCGCAAGTCACGGTACATCTTTGTGGCTCCTAGTTGAATAGAATACCGAGAACTATGGGCTTCAGTCAAGATCTGTTCCCTCAAGTCATCAATATTTGGAACACATAACCGACCTTGATATCTAAGGACACCATCTCCCCCTTGGGAGAAAGCCTCAACGGACTTTCTAAGTACCGCTACTTTCATTTCTACCAAAGTCGGATCAAGACATTGCTTTGCTTTAACATCTGCCACGAAAGACAATTTCGACCCTTTATGAACCATGACACCACCCTTGGCGGAGTCTACTAATTGAACACCCAATCGGGTCAATATGTGGAGATCTCTTGCTAACTCTTTTCTATCATCCTCAACAAGTGCAACACTACCCATCGATAGTCGACTACGAGCATCCTCTACTACATTCTCCTTATCGGAGTGATATAGGACACTCATATCATAGTCCTTTAAAAATTCGAGCCACCTTTTTTGGTGAAGATTCAAGTCCTTTTGGGTAAACACATATTGTAAACTTTTATGATCGGTGAAAACATCAACATGGACCCCATACAAATAATGCCTCCAAATCTTTAAGGCAAATACCACCGCCGCTAATTCAAGGTCGTAGGTAGGATAGTTCTTCTCATGAACCTTTAGTTTCCTTGAAGCATATGCAATCATCTTTCCATTCTGCATAAGCACACATCCCAATCCCACTCTAGAGGCGTCACAATATACCACAAAGCCATCCGTACCTTCCGGTAAAGTCAAAACCGAACTGGAAGTAAGTCTATCTTTCAACTCTTGGAAATTTTCTCACAAGCATCTGACCATATAAACTTGGCCTTCTTTTGAGTCAAAGCCGTCAATGGAGAAGCAATGAGGAAAACCCCTCAACAAATCTTTTATAGTAACCGGTCAAACCCAAGAAACTTCTAATATTTGTCGGTGATAGAGGTCTAGGCCAACTCTTGAGCGCATCCGTCTTAATCGGATCCACCTCAATACCCTTGCTTGAAACAATATGGCCTAAGAAGGCTACAAACCTTAACCAAAATTCACACTTGCTAAACTTTGCAATGAGTTGTTGGTCCTTGTGAATTTGCAATAAAATTCTCAAATGATCAATGTGCTCATTCTCACTTCTCGAATAGATCAAAATATCATCTATGAACACAATTACGAACATGTCAAGGTATTGTCTAAACACCCTATTCATCAAATCCATAAACGCCGTCGGAGCATTAGTAAACCCAAACAACGTTACCAAAAACTCATAATGACCATATCGGGTTCTAAAAACCATTTTTGGAATATCTTCCTCCTTCACCCTCAATTGGTGATAACCTGATTGGAGATCAATCTAAGAGAAATAACTAGCCCCTTGAAGTTGGTCAAATAAGTCATCTATCCTTGGGAGAGGATACTTGTTCTTAATGATCACTTAGGAGAGGATACTTGTTCCTTGGGAGAGGATATTTGTTCTTAATAATCGATACACATACGGAGTGAACCATCATTCTTCCTAACAAACAACACCGGAGCACCCATAGAGAGATACTAAGTCGGATGAAACCCTTATCTAACAAGTCCCTCAACTGATCTTTCAAGTCCTTAAGCTCTAATGGAGCTATTCTATAAGGAGGAATTGAGATAGGTTTGGTATCCGAGAGAAGGTCAATCTCGAAGTCTTTTCCCTTTCAGGAGGAATATCGGGTAAATCATCGGGGAAAACTTCTAGAAACTCGTTTATGTCAGGGACCAACTCAAGAGTAGGAGTTTCAGACTCCATATCCCTCACCCTCACTATATGGTAGACACAACCCTTTGAGATCATTTTCCTATCTTTTAGGTAAGAAACAAATTGACCTCTAGGCATAGAGTTTCCCCCCTTCTACTCTAGGATAGACTCATTTGGGAATTGAATTTTGACCACCCGAGTTCTACAATCAATAAAAGCGTAACAGGAATGTAGCCAATCCATTTGTCACGACCCAGGGGTACATGACGAGTCCACAATTTGGACTCATTTGGGGTTTTGTTTTAATAGATTTAGTGTCCTTAAATGCATATTTTGTGCCAATAACTGATGTAAATCCTTGAGTTTCAAGTATTTGGATTTGGAGACAAAACATGGACACTATTGAGCAAAAAGGAACAAAGCAGCTGAAAGAACGAAGAAAAGAAGGCCTGAGGATCGCCTAAACCATTGGGCAAGTCGTCAAATGGCCTTGGTCTCGCCTAATGTTCCAGTGTGCCAAGCCCTGAAGGAGAAAATCAAGTCGGCGATAGAAATGAGCAGTCGGCGAGTTGCCAAACAGTTCCGCGATGCAGTGCTATATCGCCCAAAGTTACAAAACTTGAATTTGCTGAAGGCCAATGCAGAAAGGCGATGAACCTGACCAAAAGACGGATCACCGAGTGGATTGACGATCCCGACTAACTGCACCGAGTGGACCTTCGCAACACACTTTTTGTCAACTATAAATACTTGTTTGAATTTTTAGTTTAGCATGCAACCAGATTATGAGATTTTAGAATTACTCTTTAGTCAATTTATCTAGGAAACAACTAATTGCTGAAAGTACTAAAAGGTAAAGGTGGTACAAGTCATATATTAAACAAACAACAATTAGAGCTCATCGCCTATATGTTTCATATTTAAATTAACTGCTTCCTATTACATGTTTTTTCTCTAACTAAATAAGCATATTATACAACCACACACCTAGTAGAATAAAAAAAGAAGGGTCCACGAGGAAGTTTCTTATTGTTTTTTAGTAAAGTAGGACCACAAGGCTTTCTTGACTCTAAGTTATCTAGAATTAAGAAGGATCTGAAAGTTTTCAAATACAAAAACACCTATGGTTAAACACCTGAAAGATGATCTGAAATCATAAACTTAAGTCACTTAGTATTTCTGATGGCATTATATCTTGGTGTTGGTCTATATAAAACATAGAAACATGTTGCTTTTGAACTCAAGTTATCAACATGAGTAATACATCATTTTTAATTGAGTCATGATGAAGTCAGACAAAATTTAACAGATTTGAGAGGTCATTGACTAATCCAGATGGATATGTTCCTATTATGCATGAACTCCTAAGTGTATGTAGGTCCATCTATATCTAATATGTAATGACTCCTAAGTGTGTGCAGATCCCATTTTGTTGTCGAAATTCTCAATAACTCTGAGGTATAGAAGCTAATGGTTGTTATATGGAGTAAGAATAATAATTAGAGCTCAATAGTTGTATGATTCAAATTTAAATCAATTGCTAATATGAGAAGGTTAAAATGATTTGTAGTACCACAGAAAAGGGATTACGAGTTTAGCAACTTGTCTAAGGGAATTGCAAGTCCAAATGCTAGACAAATTTGCAGAGAACAGAGGCCTAAAATAGCAAAGTTTAAACCACTCGTCATTAAGATCTTTGGCTAATCCAAATGGATAGGTTCCTAATATGCATAAAGTCCTAAGTGTATGTAGGTCCATCTAAATCAAATATGTAGTGCTTCCTAAGTGTGTGTGCAGATCCTATCTTGTTGTCAAAATTCTCTATAACTCTGAGGTATATAAGCTATTAGACTGTTAATTGGAGTCAGAACAAAAATTAGAGCTCTATGGTTGTATGTTTCACATTAAATTAATCTATAATCTGAGAAGGTTAAAAGAATTTGTAGCACATACTGAAAAAGAATTGCGAGTTCAGCAACTTGTCCAAGGGAATTGCAAATCCAACTGTTGGACAGATTTGCAGAGAACAAATGCGTGAAATAGTTGAGCTGAAACCACCAGTCGATAAGGTCTTTGGCTAATCCAGATGAATATAATCCTAGTATGCATAAACTCCTAAGTGTATGTAGGTCCATCTAATGTAATATGCAGTGATTCCTAAGTGTATGCAAATCCTATTTTATTGTCGAAATTCTCAATAACCTTAGGCATTGAAGCTAATAACTGTTAACTCTAGAGAGAGCAATAATTAGAGCTCTATAGTTGTATGTTTCAAGTTTAAATTAATTGATAATCTGAGAAGGTGAAAAGGATTTGTTGCACACGCTGAAATGGAATTGTGAGTTCAGAAAACTCTCTAGAAACCTGTCCAGCAACTTGTCCATGGCAGTTGCAAGTCCAACTGCTAGACAGATGTGGAGAGAATAGAGGCGTAAAGTATTAAAGCTGAAACGATCTATCGTTACAGCTCTTGCTCGAGATTTAGTCGATGTAACTGGGCTACAACTAATTTCTAAAAACAGAGGTGCTACAGGTGATGTTGTAATGTTCTTCAAGTACAAAAGTCACTTAAGAATTCTGAGGAAGCTAGAAATTTTATCAAGTCTATCAATCAATAAAAAATTCTTACCATCTCGATAAAAAAAATTCAACTCAATTAGTGTCTTTATTAATCTGCAAGTAGGTCCAGCAATATGTCAAAAAGAGTGAACTCGCAATCTTTCCAATAACTTGTCAAAATAAATTGCAAATTCACAGTCTGGACAAAGTTGAAAAGAAACAGAGACATGGATCAATAGTAATAAAACTAGCCACCATTAGAAACTCTTGCTCGAGCTTTAGTCGATGTAACTGGACAACAACATATTGATCGAGTTTTAGTTGTTGCCCAGTTATATACGAAACTAACAAGCTTGATAACGATTTTACTCGTGAGACACATTAGTTATTATATTCGAGATTACGAACTCCTAAATGTCAACATGAAGGCCAAATTAAAAACTAAACATAATCAAAGCATCTACAAATTCGACATTTATAACGTGTTTATAGTTGAGCGACTCTGTAGTAAAATTTAATTGATAAATAGAGATCATGCATCAATTCAAGAGATATAAATATTGCCTTCGGCATTACAATGGATCATTAAGATAAAGAGATATAAAAAAAGAACTAACTGAATAGTTCACATCTACCTAAAATAAGATTCTTATGGCTAATGTTTCAACAATTTATAATCATGATTTGAAGTATTTAACAGGAATCTAAATAACAGAGAGTCTATATAATCACTAAGCTTTATAATTTCAAAGAAGAGATCTTAACTCGTAGTCAAAACGGCCAGAGATCACCAACATAGAAAAACATACTTTTACGAATCAAATCACTTGGAAATCCAATGAATTCCTAAATACTGATTAGTTCATAAAGTATATTTTCTGTTTTCTTCCCAGTTAATGCTTAAATATTGATTAATGGACATGATACAAAATATAATACGGGACTGAATTTTCAATGATGATATATAGAGCAACAAAGATAACAGAACATCATAGAAACAGAGGCATGTAGAGGAGCGATCTACATACCTAAAAACTTCTAAAAAGATTGTTGTTGCTGGACTTCGTTATCGTCAGAGAATTTTATATTGCTGGACGTCATTGTTGTGAGAAATAAGTGTACCGTTTGTGCGTGCAAATCTGATGAATTAGGCTAGGGAATCTAGATTTGCCTGGGATATCTTTTTAGTAATATTTTCCTTACTTGTGTAGAAGAGCTCTTTAGGTTAGTAATGTTTACCTTAAAAGTGCATGAAAACTTTTTTCTCCAGAATTTGGAGAAAGGTGGGAGGTGAAATAATTTACAGAAAGGCTGGAGTTTTATTTTTTATAAAAAAAAGAGGCTTTTTTGCGGCTATTCTTTAGAATTGCTACTAAAATTTACTTATTGGTGGCCATTATACATTAGTCGTTGATATTTGTCTCTGCGAGAATACATTAGCGGCAATTAGCTGATTGCAGCAAAACAATTGTCGCTAAAGTTCATTTTTTTAGTAGTGCCTGCAACCCCCTCCCCATAAACCAAGAAACATCTTCTAAGGGTTGACCCATGGCCAGACCTATGACCGTAGGTCAGACCACGGGCTGTGGTCTTGGTCCGTGTATCAAGACCCCAAGAACCCCTCCTCTGAAGTCGTTTGATGGACTGACATGATGGGCCATCAGTCGATTGACAGTCAGTCGATCAGGCCCGTCAATTGGCCATGACAGTTTTTAAGTCGTTTGGCCTTTTCCCTATGCGTTGGACACCTAAACTACATCGTTTTGGTCAATTTTAGCTTAGTAACTCAATCAAACTTTATCCTAACCAATTCATTATCAAAGAAATCGATCAAACCAAGAAAAAAATGAGAGAAAACATCGACCAAACCCTCTTCAAGAATGCAACAAGTTTCCCTTAGCTCCAGCCCTGAAATGAAAAGATTTCTCCGTGGAATTCGTCACCAGGTTTGTGGAATTTCACTAGTGGGTTCATTTCACCCATTAGGTCACTAGAATTAAGTTAGATTCTTGATTCCCTTCATTATGTTTTGACTTAGGGTTTCTATAACCTCATATTATTGCTGTGATTTAGCTGTTAGATTAATCCTAATCAAAATATTATGTTATCGTAACTATGTTGCTTAATTCTTGCATGAAATTGTGAACCCTAGTTGTGTAGATGCACCTAGTTCATGAATTACACTTGTTTGATCAGTTTATATAGATATACATGCACCAACTTTCAAATGTTTCATTATCAGTACTTAATGTTGCATTTTCAGTTAGCATGTCAGAATCTTGAGCTATCCAGTTTATTTCAGTTGTGTTGTATTGTACGCGTTTTAGTTGAGAGTAGGCTTAATAGTGAGTAGACTAGGTCCAGTCACCCTCGTAGTCCCAGAACTACATTCCCCGTAGGTTAAGCCCCTCTGTGGGTATCATATTTACTGATCACGCTAGTCATGCCTTTAAACTAATGGCAAGGTGTAATGGGTCCTCTCGATAGGGCGTATACATCGGACTCCACATTTACCTCAAGTTGTTTTATGTCAATTAATAGTTTCTCCCATAGTCAGATTCTAATGCATTGACCAGGTTACCAGTTATATTATGATATTCAGCATTTAGTATGTTATGATCTTGGTCGTTGCATTTAGTTTAGTTCATATTCAGTATGTTCAATATATTCTTCATGTTCATCTTATATAGTTGATAAATATGCTTTATTTTAGTTATGTATATATTTTTTAGCTTTATCCTATCATGCATGCTAAGTACCCTTCAACTACTAACACATACTATGCGCTACATCTTCTCATGATGTAGGTTCATGTCATCAGTATTCAGATCATGTGTAGATCGGTTCCCGATCCGTATTTAGTAGCATTAGTGGTGAGTCCTCATCCTTTGAGGACAATTAACATGTTTTCTATTCACCCTATCCCTTTTAGTTTCAGTTTTGCTAGAGTTAGCTGGGGCATGTCTCAACATCTCTAGTCAGTTAAAACGAACCTTAAAAACCATTTAAAATGCCTACAAAATCCTAAGCTCTAAACCCTAAATCATAAAAATCCGTAAACCCTAAATCAAAAAAACACAAAAAAAAACCTAACCCCTAAACCCTAAACCCTAAAATATACTATGAAACACTCAACCCTTTAAAACCCTAAAACGCCCAAAAACCCCGAAACCTAAAAAACTCTAAGATCTAAACCCTATAAAGCGCTAAATCGTATATGATAAACCCTAAAAACACAAAAAAAACCCTAAGCCCTAAACCCTAAAAAACCATAACCTAAAAAACCCAAAGCGCTAAACCCTAAGAACCTAGATAAAACCCATAATCTAAATCCATAAACCTAAAAGAACCCCTAAGCCCTTAACCCTAAACCCTAACCTAAAACCCAAAATCCTAAACTTAAAACCCTAAGAGACTTTAAATCCCATAAATCCTATAATAAACCCTAAAACCCCTAAATACCATTTAAAAACCCTACAAAACACTAAGCTCTAAACCCTAAATCCTAATAATTCGTAAACCCTAAACCTAAACAACACAAAAAAACCCTAAGCCATGAACCCTAAATAACTCTAAGAAAAACTTAACACTTAAAAACCTAAAAAAACCCAAGAATCCCTAAACTTAAAAATCTATAAGCTCTAAACCCTATAAAACCCTAAATCGTATATGTTAAACACTAAAAACACAAAAAAAAATGAAGGCCTAAACCCTAAACCTATAAAATCCTAAAAAACATTAACCTAAAAAACTCAATGCCCTAAACCCTAAAAAACTAGATCAAACCCTTAACTTAAAAAACCCTAAGCCCTAAAACCAAAACTCTATGAAACACTAAATCCTAAAAAACCCCTAAACCTAAAAAACTCTAAGCTCTGAACCCTATAAAGCCCTAAATCGTATATGCTAAATCCTAAAAACACAAAAAAATCCTAAATCTTAGAAACCTTAAAACCCTAAATACAATTTAAAACCTCTACAAAACCTAATCTCGAAACCCTAAATCCTAAAAGTTCATAAACCTTAAACCTAAACAATACAAAAAAAAAGCCTAAGCCCTAAACCCTAAAAATCCCTGAGAAACACTTAACCCTTAAAAACCCTAAAAAAACCCAAAAACCCCTAAACCTAAAAAACTCTAAGCTCTAAACCCAATAAAGTCCTAAATCGTATATACTAAACCTTAAAAAACACAACGAAAATTGAAGCCCAAAACCCTAAACCTATAAAATCCTAAGAAATCTTAACCTAAAAAACCCAAAGCCCTAAACCCCAAAAACCTAGATAAAACCCTTAACCTAAAACCCCAAACCTAAAAAAACTCTAAGCCCTAAAACTTAAACCCTAACTTAATACTCTAAATCCTAAACCTAAAACCCTAATTCCTATAAACCCTAAAAAAACCCTAAAACCATTTAAAACCCCTACATAAGCCTAAGCTCTAAACCCTAAAACCTAAAAAACACAAAACAAATTGTAAGCCCTAAATCCTAAACCTATAAAACCCTAAAAAAACCTTAACCTAAAAATGCGAAAGCCCTAAACCCTAAAAACCTACGTAAAACCCTTAACCTAAAAAAAACCTAAGCCTTGTACCCTAAACCCTAAGCTGCAACTCTAAATCCTAAACCTAAACCTAAACCTAAACCTCGAAGAAACCCTAAACCTTAAGAAACCCTAAATACTATAAATACAAAAAACCCAAAATACCATTTAAAAACACTACAAAACCCTACACTCTAAACGCTAAATTTTAAAAGTATGTAAACCCTAAACCTAAACAACAACAAAAAACACTAAGGCCTGAACCCTAAACCTTAAAAAACCCTAAGAAGCACTTAATCCTTAAAAACCCTAAAAGAACCCAAGAACCCCTAAACCGAAAAAACTCTAATCTCTAAACCCTATAAATCTCTAATTCGAATATACTAAGCCCTAAAAAAACACAAAAAGAAAACTTGAAGCCCTAAACCCTAAACCTATAAAATCCTAAAAAACATTCACCTAAGAGACCCAAAGCCCTAAATCCTAAAAACTTAGACAAAACCCTTAACATAAAACCTCAAACCTAAAAAGCCTTTAGCCCTAAACTGTCACGACCCGGGATCACCCCTAGACGTAACCGGCGTACTCGACCTCGAAGAGGTCTAATACAAGCCTCTTAGCATTCATTCATCGCATAGACACTAAAACCATAAGGAATTAAAAACTTTCTTTACCAAGAAAACATTTCATTAAAAAAAACAATAGCAAGCGGAAGACTTTCTAGACTTTATACATGATGTCTCAAAACCATCTAATACTTTAGAGTACAAA
>NC_064291.1:16925928-16930015 GCF_019186545.1 Solanum stenotomum | reverse complement strand
TGAGTTTGAGTAGAAATTAGGCTTTTTCACAAACTTTGGAAAAGTTGAAAACCATTTGAAATTGGCTCTAGAGTGATAGCTTGCCCTAGATAAAGAACTCCCATACCTTTACTAAGATTCCCCAAGAAATTTGATGAAGAAAACGTCTTGCATCCACAACCCTAGCTCCCACTTCTTCTTCTTCTTCTCTTCTTTCTCTCTTCCTCTCTTCTTCACTCAAGAACCCTAACTCTTACTCTTTTAAAATGAAACAAAAATGATCCACAATCAGCCTAAGACAACAATATAACCTCAAAAGAAATGATTTGTGAAAAGACCAAAATGCCCTTAAATTTCCGGACGGACTCCCTGCCAACTGCCCAACTTTCAAAGGGCATAACTCGCTCATACGAACTCGGAATCGAGCAAACTCGGTGGCGTTGGAAAGGTTGTTCCAAGGGCTTTCCAAACATAAGTTGAACTACTCTTGGATCATCCTGAGCTAGGAGTTGTGACTGCTCAAAGTTGACAAAAAGCTCACTGATTTCCACACTTGGCCGAATTTCCAGATTCTGAAATTTTTTTACAAAAATGACTACTTGCAATTTCAAGCTTCTTCATATTCATTTTAAATTGTCGGATGTGACAATATCTCCCCCTTGGGAACATTCGTCCTCGAATGACACTTAACACTTTTCAAGGAAAACGACCAAAGTAAACAACCCATATTCAAGCATACAACCATATAATCAATACACATAATAAGGAGGAACATCAACTCCACATAGAAAGTCCCACACAACTTCATGTGATTCAAGAAAGTAGGCACAACATCTACTAACTCATTATGCATCATCCTTATCTTTTCTTATTTCTCATTTCATTTCATTGGAGGTACTTCCTTCTCCAAAACATCTCATGCTCATCATAACATCAAAGGACACAATATGCAATTTTCTCATAGAAGCACTTTAGGCAACATCGTCATAGATGCAAGATAACATGAGGAACAAAATTTATGAAAACTCATTTTCTCATTTAATCAAGAATTAATTTAAAACATGCATGACATAAGGAGACCATGGAAAACTCTTTTTCACATAAGACTCCAAAACATAATCCAAGCTTCTAGGAACTCTTTGTTTTAAGCTTGAGTAAGCACATAAAGAAGTAGGTAAGGATATCAAAACTTCTCAACAACTTCACTACTCAACATACCATCAATCTTACCAAAACTATTCTTACCCAACTCTTTAATTCACTAAACCTCTTGTAATGAAAACATCCTTCAAGCCTAACTCATAGACATCAACCACACTTAAAGACCTTATCATCGAACCACATATATCCCCCACTTAGGAGAAAGTCTTACTAGTTCTTTCAAAGTCACCTCCTTCCATCCTAAGGTCGGATCAAAACAACACTAGGCTTTTATACTAATTACATCTAGCATTTCTAAATCACCACACATTTCACAAATTCATTCAACACATCACAAAACTTCCTCATGACTAAGACGGATACTACCAACAACACGCATAACCAAAGGAATCCCATTCATACTAAAGTCATCACCACAATATTTCACCTCACACCTACTAAGTCACCAAGTTATAGTTGGCATCACAACCAACATTCTCTCTCCCTCAATCCTTGCAACATTAAACTTCCTCAAAGGTTACACTCAAATGACCATCACCTACGGAACAAGGGAAGACATTATAGAGAGAAACTCCATGGCACGACTTAAACAATGTTGAAGTGAAACTTTCTTAGCACCCAATAGCCTCCTATTCATAATGTGGTGCGCTTCACATTATGAACAAGACTCTACTAGATGTGGTTTTGAGACAACCTAAGACCATCCCGGAAACTTATGCTATGATACCAAGTTTGTCACGACCCGGGATCACCCCCTAGTCGTCACCGGCATACTCGACCTCGAAGAGGTCGAATACAAGCCTCTTAGCATTCATTCATCGCATAGACACTAAAACCATAAGGAATTAAAAACTTTCCTTACCAAGAAAACATTTCATTAAAAAAAAACAATAGCAAGCGGAAGACTTTCTAGACTTTATACATGATGTCTCAAAACCATCTAATACTTTAGAGTACAAAATTCGGGACCAATCCCATACACAACTTAAACAATACTAAAAAGACATAAAAGAACATATGGGGTATTGTCCTCGAATATATGAGGACTCACCAAGTCTTCATCTTCAACACTTAGAAACCTATCAAATAGCCATGACATGTCACCATCTCCAAATCCCTACACTTTAGTCAAAAAGGGAAAGAAAGGGGTTAGCACAATTAAGTACTAAGTATGGAAGCCATGCAAAAACATGCTAAAAGGGACGTTTATTGGAGAAACATGCTTTTATGCCACTTGGTAAAACTTCATGAAAAAAATACAAGTATAAGAGTCACAATATCCAACCATAACCAACATACAAGTCATTAACCACTTTAGCACATACTCCACACATAACCCATTGCTTCACCTTAAACCATCCACCTCAAGTAACCCTTGGACAACACTTTGTGCAATGTATGGATAGCGTCGCATACCACCATCCACACTAAAGCATCATCCTAAGGCCACCAAATGTGAACTTACCACTTATCATGCTTCATATCACAAGCCATCATGCACAACTAGTACCAATGTACAACACATGAACATAATTGACAAGTAAGACTTTTCATCATTTCTTGACCTCTATCTCAAGTTACCCAAAGCCACACATAAGTGAAACATGAAGTGACCGCCCATACAATCTCTTCATATACTCCCAAGTGTTCCTAAGGGTTACCAAAGATAAGGAAATTTACCATAACAATATAACATACTAAATCAATGTTCACATATAAAACCATAGTCAACCGTATACATACTCAACATATATTCATATACAGCCCATGCTAAACTTTAAAGGAACACATGCCATTTCATTACCATAGGACCTCTACCTAATATAACCTTAAGACACACTTGAGTAAGACAAAAAGTGACCGCCCATACAACCTCTTCAAGCACACTTAAGTGTTCCTCAAGATTACCTTAGATAAGGACATTTCCTTTACAACATAACACCAATAGGCCAACATTCTTTAAGAAACCATTTTTGGAGACATTCAAGCACATACGGGGGCTTTCACATAATAGTCGTTAGACTTAGGGAACTCACTTTAGTATCTTCAAAGCCTACTCGTGCCATGTGTAGATTGCATCCCATACTACTACCTACACGTTGTAGAACCTATACAATAACTAAAGTGCGCATCCCACATGATGGGAATAGGCATAACCGACATAGACCATACTAGCTAGGTATGGAATTCGGAGTCTATCCTACTCCGTGGAGGTTGTTCTACTTGCCAAAGGTAGAACTAGTAAGCAACCCATGTAGGCACATGGTTGAGGGGATGTCCAAGGAAGTTCATTGTGCCTAATATCATACTCAACTAGGCCACCTTCCTAACCACATCCACTCGGTGCTAGCATTGTTTCCCATAGAGTATTCAATCACATATTTACTTAGAGAAGGTTCCTTTTCTGGTTCAACCAACTCATAGTACCTCTTCCCAAGAAAGGCCCCATTTCTTAGTCATGGCCAATCAAGGTTCATAAGGATAGCTCATTAAATCCCCCTGGAAGGGTGCCTTAGGCCTACCGATCCAAGGTTCATCATTTCACACATGAGAAGGGCTACCACCATTAGGTCTACCGATTTCGTGGTTTTACATTTACTTAGGAAAGCTAGACTTATGAAAGGTCACCATTTCTTAGTTTTGCCGATTCAAGTCTTGGCCTAGAATTCCTCTTTTAGCATTTATAGAAAGGGCACCATTTCTTAGTGCTGCCCATTTCACACATTCATGCATTCAAGACTTTAAGTAACAAGGAGGGACAATTTAGTCTACCAACCAAGTCACAACATTTTCATTTAAGGATACTTCATAATGCAACATCATTTCATATATACATCATGAGAAATCATACTTTAACTCACAATGCTATCCACTTTACATAGGATCATCACAAGATCACATAAAACTCATTCACATCATACCTTCACATATAGCTTCACATAAAACT
>NC_064291.1:16852803-16921811 GCF_019186545.1 Solanum stenotomum | reverse complement strand
GTGGAGGTTGTTCTACTTGCCAAAGGTAGAACTAGTAAGCAACCCATGTAGGCACATGGTTTAGGGGATGTCCAAGGAAGTTCATTGTGCCTAATATCATACTCTACTAGGCCACCTTCCTAACCACATCCACTCGGTGCTAGCCTTGTTTCCCATAGAGTATTCAATCACATATGTACTTAGAGAAGGTTCCTTTTCTAGTTCAACCAACTCATAGTACCTCTTCCCAAGAAAGGCCCCATTTCTTAGTCATGACCAATCAAGGTTCATAAGTATAGCTCATTAAATCCCCCTGGAAGGGTGCCTTAGGCCTACCGATTTTTCATTAAGGGTGCCTTAAGCCTGCCAGTCCAAGGTTCATCATTTCACACATGAGAAGGGCTACCACCATTAGGTCTACCGATTTCATGGTTTTACATTTACTTAGGAAAGCTAAACTTATGAAAGGGCACCATTTCTTAGTTTTGACGATTCAAGTCTTGGCCTAGAATTCTTCTTTTAGCATTTATAGAAAGGGCACCATTTCTTAGTTTTGACGATTCAAGTTTTGGCCTAGAATTCCTCTTTTAGCATTTATAGAAAGGGCATCATTTCTTAGTTCTAGCCCACTTCACACATTCATGCATTCAAGACTTTAAGTAACAAGGAGAGACACTTTAGTCTATCAACCAAGTCACATCATTTTCATTTAAGGATACTTCATAATCCAACATCATTTCATATATAAATCATGAGAAATCATACTTTAACTCACAATGCTATCCACTTTACGTAGGATCATCACAAGATCACATAAAACTCATTCACATCATACCTTCACATATAGCTTCACATAAAACTCATTCACATCATACCTTTGCATGTAGCTTCACATAAAACTTTACATATAGCTTCATATAGCACTTTACATATAGCCTCATTCATAAATAATAATATAACAATACAATAACACTCATATAATGCCCTTCATGGCCTCAATTCACAATAATACAATATTCCAACATCATGCAACAACTTCCACAATGCCTTCATTCACAATAATACCACACAAGAACAAGATATAACACTTCCACCAAAGGTGGATTCAACATACCAACAACAATTAATTCAATAAGGAGAGTTCAAGCTTTCTTACCATAATTCAAAGCCATAGCCAAAATCACCAAAAATCCAAGCAATCACCAATACTTCACTCATAAGGCTTACCACCCTTAATTCACCCATTATCAACAATTAATCATGAATAAACATTAAACAACACAAGAGATATCAATACAATTCACTTTACACATAATTCCATCAACTTTGAATTTATAGAAATAGACCCACTTCATAAACACATTTTGGGGTTTTGTAGAATACAAGGATTCATGGAGTTTTTCATCTTAAAACATCAAATAAACATCAATAATATCATAACTTATCATTTGAAATCGTTTCATGCAAGAACCCATGAGTTTGAGTAGAAATTAGGCTTTTTCACAAACTTTGGAAAAGTTGAAAACCATTTGAAATTGGCTCTAGGGTGATAGCTTGCCCTAGATAAAGAACTCCCATACCTTTACTAAGATTCCCCAAGAAATTTGATGAAGAAAACGTCTTGCATCCACAACCCTAGCTCCCACTTCTTCTTCTTCTTCTCTTCTTTCTCTCTTCCTCTCTTCTTCACTCAAGAACCCTAACTCTTACTCTTTTAAAATGAAACAAAAATGATCCACAATCAGCCAAACACAACAATATAACCTCAAAAGAAATGATTTGTGAAAAGACCAAAATGCCCTTAAATTTCCGGACGGACTTTCTGCCAACTGCCCAACTTTCAAAGGGAATAACTCGCTCATACGAACTCGGAATCGAGCAAACTCGGTGGCGTTGGAAAGGTTGTTCCAAGGGCTTTCCAAACATAACTGGAACTACTCCTGGATTATGCTGAGCTAGGAGTTGTGACTGCTCAAAGTTGACCAAAAACTCACTGATTTCCACACTTGGCCGAATTTCCAGATACTGAATTTTTTTCCAAAAATGACTACTTCCAATTTCAAGCTTCTTCATATTCATTTTAAATTATCGGATGTTACATAAACCCTAAGCCCTAACAAACCCTAAGAAACACTTAACCCTTAAAACCCCAAAAACCCCTAAACCTATAAATACTCTAGGCTCCAAACCCTATAAATCCCTAAATCATATATACTAAATCCTAAAAACACAAAAAAAGACCTACACCCTAAAAACCTTAAGCCAAAAAACCAAAGTCTAATCCTAAATGCCTAGATAAAACCCTTAACCTAAAACCCTAAGAAACCCTAAAGCCTAAACCTTCAGAAACCCTAAATCCTATAAACCCTAAAAATCCTAAATACAATTTAAACCCCTACAAGACCCTAAATCCTAAAAATCCGAAAAACCTAAACCTAAAAAACACAAAAAAATCCTAAGCCCTAAACCCTAAACCTTAAAAAACCCTAAGAAACACTTAACCCTTAAATACCTAAAAAACCTAAGAACCGTTAAACCTAAAAAACTCTAAACACTAAACCCTACAAAGCCCTAAATAGTATATGCTAAACCATATAAAACACAAAAACAAAACCCAAGCCCTAAACCCTAAAACTCTAAGAAACCCTAAACCCTAAACCTTAAGAAACCCTAATTCCTATAAACCCCAAAATAAACCCTAAAACCCATTTAAAACCCCTACAAAAGTCTAAGCTCGAAACCCTAAATCTTAAAAATCTATAAACACTAAACCTAAAAAACATCAAAAAACCCTAAGCCATAAACCCCAAACCCTAAGAAACACTTAACCATTAAAAACCCTTTAAAACCCAAAAACCCCTAAACCTAAAAAATTCGAAGCTCTAAACCCTATAAAGCCATAAATCATATATGCTAAAGCTTAAAACACACAAAAAAAACCTAAGCCCTAAACCCTAAACTTATAATACCATAAAAATCCTTAACCTAAAAATCCTAAAGCCCTAAACCCTAAAAACCTAGATAAAACCCTTAACCTAAATCCCTAAACCTAAAACAACCCTAAGCCTTTATCCATAAACCCTAACCTAAAACCCTAAATCGTAAACCTAAAAACCTAAGAAAACCTAAACCCTAAACCTGAAGAAACCCTAAATCATATAGACCCTAAAATAAACCATAAATACCATTTAAAACCACTACAAAACTCTAAGCTCTAAACCCTAAATCCTAAAAATCTGTAAACCCTAAACCTAAACCACACAAAAAAAACCCTAAGCCCTAAACCCTAAATCCTAAGAAACACTTAACATTTAAAAACCGTAAAAAACCCAAGAACTCCTAAACCTAAAAAACTCTAAACTCTAAACCCGATAAAGCCCTAAATCATATATGCTAAACCCTAAAAAACACAAAAAAAAACCCAAGCCCTGAATCCTAAACCTATAAAATCCTAAAATACATTAACCTAAAAAACTCAAAGCCCTTAACCCTAAAAACCTAGATAAATCCCTTAAACTAAAACCCTAAACCAAAAAAAACCCTAAGCCCTAAACCATAAACCCTATCGTAAAACCAAAATTCCTAAACCTAAAACCATAAGAAATCCTAAATCCTATAAACCCTAAAAAACCATCTAAAACCCTTACAAAACCCTACGCTCTTAACCCTAAAAACCATTTGAAACTCCTACAAAACCCTAAATCCTAAAAATCCATAAATCATAAACCTAAAAAATGCAAAAGAACCCTAAGCCCTAAACCCTACAAAATCCCTAAGAAACACATAACCTTTAAAACGCTAAAAACCCAAAACCCCTAAACCTAAAAAACTGTAAGCTCTAAGCCCTATAAAGCCGTAAATCGTATATGCTAAACCGTAAAAAACACAAAAAAACCCAAAGCCCTACACCTATAAAACCCTAAAAGTAGTAACCTAAAAACCCAAAGCCCTAAGTTCTAAACCCTTAGTCCTAAAAATCCGTAAACCCTAAACCTAAAAAACACAAAAAAAACCCTAAACCCTAAAAAAACTTAAGAAACACTTATTCCTTAAAAACCCTATAAAACCAAAAAACTCTTAAACCTAAAAAACTGTAAGCTCTAAACCCTATACAGCCCTAAATCGTATATTCTAAACCTTTAAAAACACAAAAAAAATTCTATGCCCTACACCTATAAAACCCTAAAAACATTAACCTAAAAAACACAAAGCCCCAAACTCTAAACACCTAGATAAAACCCTTAACCTTAAACCCTAAACATAAAAAAGCCTACACCCTAAACCCTAAATCTTAATTTAAACCCTATATCTTAAACCTAAAACCCTAAGGAACCCTTAACCCTAAACTTAAGAAACCCTAAATCCTATAAACTATAAAATAAACCCTAAAACCATTTAAAACCCCTAGGAAACCCTTAGCTCTAAGTCTGTAAACCCTAAACCTTCAAATGACAAAAAGCCCTAAGCCCTAAACCCTAAAACATAAAGAACCCTAAGAAACACTTAATCCTTAAAAACCCCAAGAAACCCAAAAACCACTAAATCTAAAAACTTTAAGATCTAAATCCTATAAAGCCCTAAATCGTATATGCTAAACCTTAAAAACACTAAGAACTAAACCTTAAACCTATAAAACCCTAAAAAAACCCAAAGCACTAATGCCTAAAAACCTAGATAAAACCCTTAACATAAAACCCTAAAGCAAAAAAAACCCTAAGACTTAAACCCTAAACCCTAACCTAAAACCCTAAATCCTAAATCTAAAACCCTAAGAACCCTAAACCCTAAACCTTAAGAAACCCTAAATCCTATAAACCCTAAAACCCATTGAAAACCCCTACAAAACCCTAAGCTCAAAACCCTAATTCCTTAAAATTCGTAAACCCTAAACCTTAGAAACACAAAAAAACCCTAACCCCTCAACCCAAAACCCTTAAAAACCCTAAGACACACTTAACCATTGAAAACCCTAAGAAACCCAAAAACCCATAAACCTAAAAAACACTAAGCTCTAAATTCTTTAAAGCCTTAAATCGTATATGCTAGAGCTTAATAAACACAAACAAACCCTAAATTCTAAACCCTCAACCTATAAAACCATAAATAACCTTAACCTAAAAAACCCAAAGCCCTAAACCCTAAAAACCTAGAAAAACACTTAACCTAAATCCCTAAACCTAAAAAAAACAATAAGCCCTATACCCTAACCTAAAACCCTAAATCATTAACCTAAAAACCCAAAGAAACCTTAAACCCTAAATCCTATAAACCCTAAAATATACCCTGAAAACCATTTAAATCCCCTAATAAACCCCAAGCTCTAACCCTAAATCATAAAAATCTGTAAACTCGAAACCTAAATAACACAAAAAAAAAACCTAAGACATACTCAACCCTTAAAACACCTAAAAAACAGAAAAACCCCTAAACCTTAAAAAAATTAAACCCTATAAAGCGCTAAATTGTATATGCTAAACCCTAAAAAACACAAAAAAACCTTAAGACCAAAATCATAAACCTATAAAACCCTAAAAACCCTTAACCTAGAAAACCCAAAGCCCTAAACCCTAAAAACCTCGATAAAATCCTTAACCTAAAACCGCAAACCTATAAAACCCCTAAGCCCTAAACCCTAAACCCAAATCTAAAACCCTAAATCTTAAACCTAAAACACTAAGAAATCATAAACCCTAAACCTTAAGAAATTCTAAATCCTATAAACCCTAAAAACCATTTAATACCGTGTCACACCCCAACCATAAGTGAGGAGGACAAGTACCATATGAGCACATGTTTTACAAGTGACCTATGATTAGAAAGTAAACTACTATACAGATAGATTTACTGATGAGAAGCTTCATAAACAACACATGTTGACTAGCTAAACCAATACATGTGACAAGTGAAACTATAAATACAGATGATAGCTTTACAATGTCTACAAAGCCTCTACTGGAATCCATGACTTACCACTATGAAAATATGCATAGTAAAGACTCTGCAAAGCCCCGAATCAACCTGGACCTCACCCAAAACCACTGAGTATCATGTCCTTCTATTGGGGAGATCTACTAGTTGAGTACCTATACTTGCAGCATGAAATACAGCGTCCCCAATAAGGGACGTCAGTACCAAAGAATGTACTGAACATGTAACGCATAATACAACCACACATAAAATGAGAGCTCAAGTGAAACCAAATACCAATAGATAAGGATTAGAGACCACCTTGACTTATACTTGTGGAATCATGTATGTTACATTCTTTTCTTTACTTTTTTGTGCATTATAATCTTTATAAGACATATGATACAAATGACCAGCTAATCACTGGTAGAAGAGGATGACCCATGCTAGGCTTTCGCCCCTGAGCTGCCACCCTTTTATACCAATTGGGATCGGCCCATGCTAGGCTTTCGCCCCTGAGCTGCCACCCTTCTATACCAATTAGGATCGACCCATGCTAGGCATTTTCCCCTGGGCTACCTCCCATAATTATACAGAATGCTTCACTTAGATTCTTTAATCTTTGAGATTGTTGTTTTGAGGTTCATAACTATTTTGAGTTGTTATTTTGATGATCATAACTCTTTTGAGATTGCTTTTTGGTGGTCATAATCATTGTTGAGATTTGGAACTATGGACCGGTAGTAGAAGACATACGAATATGGACTTACGGTAATAACAATGACATGGGAAGCAAATGTGACATGAACGTGTAATACTTAGGAGCTTATATGACTCAGTAAGCATTTTGGCATCACAAATTGAAGCATATATCAAGTGAAAACATTTAACATTCAGCCAACAGATTTGAACTCTATATGGTAGTCGGATACTCACTAACTAATATCAAATACAAAGTATACATGAAAGTGGAACCAAGGAAGAATGTGGGCAGATTCAACTTAAGGACGGATACATATTCCAAGTAAGTACATATAAAATGTACAATAGAGCAAGTAAGGATCTTGTGAGGTAACATTATAGTCTAACAGAATGGGAGTAATAACCAATAAATGGAACATATGAACATTTGCCAAGATGACGTTTATATAGATAATTGAAGCAATTTTGCATGATATGGGAAGATTGTATATCCAACATACAATCATATGTACATGTGTAATCTAGGATCATTTTGATTTATATAAGGGAATACGTGCCAAGGGTACTTTGATGGTGAAACAAGTTTAAACCTTACATGCTATTACTTCGTAGAGTAAGCACGTACATTTAGTAACAAACTCATATTAGAGTACTCACTTTAATGCTCTAGGGAGTAGGAACTGCAACTATGGATCAGTCACTACCAAGGGCACTTAGAAAGCTTACTTTTTGTAATGCAAGTGTTGGATTCATGCCAAAGAAATAGGAAATCAAATAGCCTTACATACCTTGCTATACAATTCAAAAAGTATGACTTAAGATCCTTCTCTTTAGATTACTAATTTACAATAAAATAAGTTGTAAGACTAGTATTAGTAGAGAATTAATGAATTTGAGCTACTTGATCTCACCAAAATAGTAACCAAGCAGTAATAATGCAATTTATCTAGTCAATGTTTTTTTCCTTCCCTTTCTCTTAAATCGCGTCTATATACTGTACAACTTTCGTATCAGTTCCTCCCCAAACCTCCCTGCAATATTTAAGTCCTTTAACGTCTCCATAACTTCCCCACACATCCAGTCACATCCCTTATCATAACATACATAAAACAATCCTTAACCATAATAATGTAACAGAAGAAATATTAATCATGGTTTCTGGTCACCAGCACTTGAAGAGTTAACATTACTTTTAAAGTGCTCAAACAAGCTCATGACTGAATTGAAAGAGGACTCCCCTCCATGGCTGTCCCAACATGCACTAATCACCAGAACATCCTTCCCAATATTACACCATGTAAAAGTAACAATTTCCAACTTACTAACACATACCAAGTGTCCTAATTAACTAAAGCACAAGATGGAGAAAAATTTAGTAGCTTACCTTTCTGGACAGAACTACCACTTGCGGATTCTTCAAGGTAAAGGTTATCCTCCTTAACTTGTCTTAAATTATACCTTCCAATAGCTTGAACTCCCTAATATTCAATAACCCTAATGGTATTTAATGGTTGCTGTATGAAGCTAAGAGAGAGAAGAGAGAAAGCTTTAGAAATCAGATTTTTGGCAAAGTAAAAATGGTTGGAAAAAGGTGATATCAATCCCTTTTGAAAGGACCTCCTTTGGCCGACTTTCTCACTCATTTTGGGCCATAATTTTTCAAGTAGGTGACCAACCTACTTGGACCTTTCACTTGGGCCTTTTTGGACTTAAAGAACATTGGGCCTTTTGCCACCTTTCTTGTACTTGATTTGCAGCCAACATGTGTCTTTAATTTATGCCACACATTTAAGTAGGTGATGCACCTAATTTTCCATTCAAATTATTTCTTGTGGGTTTGGAAAGATTGGGCCTTGACTGTCTATTTTCCCCTTATTCTTCTATTCAACTTGGGCCAGATTAATGCAAGTAGGTGTAGTGTACTTGGCCCAATAACATGGTCAAAAGAGTCGTAGTAGGTGATGCACCTACTTGGTTCTTTGGGTTGGTCAATAAGTCAACATAGGTGATGCACCTACTTGTCNGGTGTAGTGTACTTGGCCCAATAACATGGTCAAAAGAGTCGTAGTAGGTGATGCACCTACTTGGTTCTTTGGGTTGGTCAATAAGTCAACGTAGGTGATGCACCTACTTGTCACCTACTAGCTTAGTGAAGTCAAGCAAGCACCTCAATATTTTATTTCATTTCTAGACCTTAATACCTTTAACTTAACTTAAAACTTATATACACTATGTCACTTTAAACTTTAGACTCAAATACCACCTTATGATCTAAAGTTTAAATACTTCCATCGATTTCAACTTAATCGGGTCACATTAAAATCTACAGACAATTCACTTTAAATCTATTCTATTGTCACTAGTTGCATAGGAAACCTAGTCCATTACTATACCACAAGGAAATTTTTAAGTGTAATATAAATAGAGCTAGTACACATAGAATACAGGTGTTACACCTACAAAACCCTAAGCTCTAAATCCTAAAATTCCGTAAACCCAAAACCTATAAAACACAAAAAATCCCTAAGCCCTAAACCCTAAAAAACCCTAAGAAACACCTAACCCTTAAAAATCCTAAAATAACCAAAAAACCCTAAACCTAAAACACTCTAAGCTCTAAACCCTATAAAGCCCTAAATCTTATATGCTAACCCCTAAAAAAACAAAAAAACTTAAGCACTAAATCCTATATGCTAGACCCTAAAATGACAAAAAAAATCCTAAGCCCTAAATCCTAAACCTATAAAGCCCTAAATAACCTTAACCTAAAAACCCAAACCCCTAAACCCTTAAAACCTAGATAAAATCCTTAACCTAAAAAGCTAAACTTAAAAAAACCCTAAGCCCTAAACCCAAAACCCTCTTAAATACATCAACAATATGATTGTTGATTTCTTGTAGGGATGGGACAAGGAATAGAAGAAATACCATTGGGCATCATTGGAAACTCTTAGTTTCACGTGTATAGAAGGAGGAATAGGAATGAGGCATCTTAATGATATTTTAACCTCTTTACAATTTAAACAATGGTGGTCTTTCCGAAGTAAGAATTCTCCGTGGGCCCAATTTCTTAAAGCTAAATATTATCAATGATCTAATCCGGTGGGCAAGAAATTTGATACAGGTCTTGTTATGAGAAACACGGATAAGGTTGAGGCCCAAATCAAATGGAGAATCAAATCCGGCTCTTGTATGTTTTGGTGGGATACTTGGTTAGAAGAAGAACCATTGGTTCATCATTTTAACAACATCACTAGCCTCAACAACATCAAAGTATCTCAATTCTTAGTGAAAGGCCATTGGAACGAATCCATGGTGCGAAGGCATGCCCCTCCTTTACTAGTCCCCAAGATCTTAAACATTGTCATCCATTCCCAAGAGAATGCTCCTAATGAGGCAATGTGGAAGCTCAATGACAATGGCATTTTCTATTGTTCTTCAGCCCAAAATCACATCAGAAAAAAGAAACACAAGAGTCAAACAACACCCTCACTTGGCATAAAAATGTTCCTTTTAAAGCTTCTTTTCTTCTTTGGAGAGCTTTGAGAATCAAGCTTCAACTAATGAAAAGATTAGCTCTTTTGGTGGTGAACCTGTTAAGTGTTCTTGTTGTATTAAGTCGGGTTGGGATGACAACGATCACGTTTTTGTTACCGGATTCTTTGCTAACAGCATATGGATATTTTTTCAGCCCTTTTTGGCACTTTTCATAGGCAGTAACCTCTGAAAAACCTTCTGCTACAGTTGTTGGGTCTGCCAGCAATTAATGAGGTTCATAAATTATTAATTATGTCCCTTCCCATCATTGTTTGTTGGAATTTGTGTAAGAATAGGTGTTCGGCTAAATATGGCGACAAACAATCGAGTATTGCACGAGTTCAAGTTCTTATCTCCAAGGATATTCAAAACACTCTCAATTCAACCTACTCTTACCTGCAATGGCCTAAGGAATGGACTAAACTAATCAAAGTGATTGAAGGCTGCTGCTAGGCAGTCCATATCAGAGAGATAAAATGGGAGAGACCCTCCCACAACATATTAAAAATCAATATCGATGGTAGTGCGCTTAACAACCCGGGCAATATAGGGGTTGGAGGCATTTTATGAGATGCAAATGGTGAGATGATTATGCATTCACGATTCGTCTTGGCATTGGTACCAAAAACCAAGAAGAAACTCAAGCGACTACTCACGACATTGATTGGTGTATTCAACATGGTTATAAAAGTATTATTCTTGAAGTGGATTCAGAGCTCCTTACCAAATGGCTCAACCAAGCTAGCAAACCTTCTTGGCAACTCCAACAATACATCAGCTCTCTTCTTAATTTCATCAATTAGTTGGAATTCTTCCAATGCAAACAAACCTGTAGAGAAACAAATTGTACTGCTGATTTTTTTGTCAAAAAGGAGTCATAGATCAAATATTGTTCATCACTTCTACACCTATCATCAACTACCTACCGCAGCCAGAGGAAGTTATCTTTTGGAAAACAATTGGCATGATAAATTTTTGGAGGAAGAAGCTGAAAAGGATTAAGCAACCTCCATGATCTTGATTTACTCTGTATAGATGTTTCTATACACTTTGTTTCTTTACCCTCGTTAATTGAGCTACCTTTTCATAGATATAGCTTCTTTGATTAGGTCTCGTTTTATTTCTTACTTTTGTAAGGGGAGAGTCTCCCTTATTTATGTTTCCTAGTTGCTTTGTATCGAGAGGAGTCCTCTCTTTTAGGTGCTTAGTTATTAGGTTTCCTTTTAAATTATGGGGATGAGTTGACTATCCTTAGTAGGAAAGTCGACTCATGAACCAACATAGGTCGGAGGTAAGGTTTATGTGCCCCTCCTTGTATTTTGTTGTTTTGTTTATTTATGTTAAGGCCTGGGGGTTGTTGGTAAACCACTGACCCCCTCAAGGGTCATTAAACTAAAAAAAAAAATAAAACCCTAAATCCTAAACCTAAAACCCTAAGAAACCATAAACCCTAAACCTTAAGAAACCCTAAATCCTATAAACCCTAAAACCCATTTAAAACCCCTACAAAAGCCTAAGCTCGAAACCCTAAATCCTAAAAATGTGTAAACCCTAAACCAAAAAAACCCTAAGAAACATTTAACCATTAAAAATCCTTTAAAACCCAAAAACCCCTAAACCTAAAAAATTCTAGGATTTAAACCCTATAAAGCCATAAATGGTATATGCTAAAGCTTAAAAGATAGAAAAAAAAACCTAAGCCCTACACCCTAAACCTATAAAACCATAAAAAACCTTAACCTAAAAAACACAAAGCCCTAAACACTAAAAACCTAGATAAAACCCTTATCTAGATCCCTAAGCCTAAAAAAAACATAAGCCCTAAACCATAAACCCTAATCGAAAACCCAAAATCCTAAACCTAAAACCCTAAGAAACCCTAAACCCTAAACCTTTAAGAAACGCTAAATCCTATAAACCCTAAAAAAAATTAAAACCCCTACAAAACCCTAAGCTCTAAACCCTAAACCTAAAAAACACAAAAAAAACCCTAAGCACTAAACCCTACACATTAAAAAACCCTAAGAAACACTTAACCCTTATAAACCCTAAAAACAAAAAAATATCACGACCCGGGGTTACCCCCTAGATGTTACACAACGTACTTGACCCCAAAGGGGTCTCATACAATCCCTTAGCATAATCATAAACATAGGAAATAGAAATGATGCGGAAAATTTAAAACTTTTTACAATCAAAGTCATTTCATAAATCGAATGGAAAGTCTAGACTTTATCTCATAAAACCATCAAAAATAATCTAATACAATCTTAGGGTCATAGCCCTTTACACAACATAGTCTTGAAAAAAGAAAGTAAGAGATGAATTAAAAATGAACAATCTGTCCTCAAACTTGAGGACTCACCAAGCTTGGGAAGATCCAATCCAAACTTTGCTCAAATGAAGCAAATACAACTCAATGCCCGGAACCTACACTTGTAAGAAAGTGTAGAAATATGGGTTAGCACAAAAGTACTAAGTATGGAAGCCATGCATAAAACCTTTAAAACATGTGAAAAGGGACATTTAGTTGAAATCATGCATTTATCAAGTTTAAAGCCATAATGCACATATATGAAGAAACATACAACAAAACATAGCATAAGCAAATCCAAAGCTATACTAGTGCAATGCAAAGACAAGATCCCATAATCCTACCTTCTGTAAAGTACCACTTTTAGGTCACCAACATCATACATGACATACCTTGTCCTCGTCCATAGCCAACATTATATACAAGGAAACATTCATGTTCATACTTGTAGCAAGTAAGGTCAATCTTATCAATCATACATATCATGCATACACAATTGATAAGTCTTCATAGCATAAGAGAAACCACTCCACAACTCCTTTATAAGTCTACTTGTGCAATGTACAAGTGAAGTCACATACCCCCACTCACACCAAATAAAACCCAAAAAGAAGTCATAAGTATAGTTCATGTTAATGTTCATATTCTTATTCTTGTTCTTGTTCGTATTCTATAGGGAAATTTAGCCTTAACCAACATAGACCATGTGAGCTACATGGAATCCGGTGTCATGACCCCACAACAAAAAGAGGTGTCCTACTTGCCTAAGGTAGAACTACCATGTATAGCATTTAAGTGGATCCACTAGCTAAAGACCTATGTGGGCACATAGTTATGGGATAAGGAGATTGCTACTAGAAACCCAGAGTTTCTAACGTAAAAGGTTTCCATCTCATGAGATAACTTACATTGGGAAGTTGGACTTTCTAACATAAAAGCTTCCATCTCATTTTCATATCCACTTGGTGCTAAGCATAGTTCCGTTTAAAGTCATATTAAGTCTTTACTTGAATTCATGTTCATGAAAGAATGAACTAGGCACTCAAGTCAACATGGTATCATAATAGCTCATAGATTCATAAGGTGAGAATGTCCTTTCAACCTTAGAATCATCAATTCATGAGTAAACCTTTTACATCATAGCCATAGTGTGTTCATAGCCTTTCATTCAACACAACAATACTAATATAGTCATAAACATATCATACATAGTTATGTGTAAGAGTATGTGAGAACAATCTTCCAAACATACCACAATTACCCAATAATCATAGGGCCTTCACTTCTAAGTGAATCATAATCTTATACACAAATTCTAATAAAGATGTACAAACCCTCACACATTACCCTTTAAGGGTCATGAATAACAATCAACCCAACCATTTACAATTACTACATAATATAGGAGGAATCTCATGATTCAATAGCTCAATTAACATAAACATATTCAACTGACATACTTATAATATCAACCAACCCACATCATCAATTCATGATTTATCAATATGGGGAAACATGGGTCTATGGGGAATTTTCATTATGAAATAACAATTCTCCATTAATCCAATCATAATTCATCATAACCAACTATAATTACCATAAATAGACAATTGAAAACGTTGTGTAAGGAGACCCATGTAATAGATTGAAAACCCTAGATTTAGGGAAATCAAAATCTTGAAAGACCAACTTTTGAGGGGACTTTATCGGTGGAGACTACCCATAGATGAAAAGTATCCATACCTTGATTAGAAATCCCTACAAAATTTTACGAAGAACCTTTGAAATCGACAAACCCTAGCTGCAATGGCTCATTTCTTCTTCCTTGAGTTTAGAGAGAGAAATATTGAGAGAAGAGGAAGTTCTTGATTTGATTTGGGTGTTTGTGAATAATGACTTAGAATAATGGGTTTTGACTCAAAAACATCTTATATACTTTCCCTAAAAATAACCAAAACAACTCCACTTTAATTGGACTAAAAAGGAAATGACCCAACTAACCTTCATTTAAGTCACCTCGTCAGGGACCACGAGCCACCTTCACGAGCCGTGGTGTTGACCATGATCCACGGTCCTGCCCGTGAAGGTGAGGCAGTGTCCTTGATTTTGGAGCATAAGGCTCCTTTGCCTATGGCATCTTCATGAGCCCCTTCACGAATTGTGGTATGGACCACGACCCGTGGTCCTGCTCATGAAGGTGAGGCACTAGCTAGGCTAATTCATGCTGTCAAGCCACCATGCCTAAGTCTCCTTCACGAAGGGCTCCACGAGTCGTGGTCCCTTCCGTGAAGTTGAGGTAGTGGCTATGCCAAAGGGTGGCCATTTTTCCATGGCAAAGTAAGCTTCATGAGCCCTCTTTACGAGCCGTGGTGAGGACCACGGTTCATCATCCCCCTCGTGAAGGGAGAGGTAGTGTGCCTAGGCTAGGGGAAGACCTGGCCTTTAGCTTTGGCTTTGCCCCTTTGCCTTGGCACTTGCCTCTTGGCTTTGACCCTTGTAAACCTCATTTCCACCCTAAATAACTTTTTAACATTCGGGGAGTCATTTTATGATCTTCACCCTTACGTTTAGGCTCTAGTTTAACCTACCATTTTCCGGAGTATTACATTATCTCTCCCTTGGGAACATTCATCCTCGAATGACGATTTAGAAACCTTACAAAATTAAAGGCTCAAGACTAGCAACCCATCAAGCATGCAACATATAACAATGCTCAATTCAAAGGAGGAAACATCAACTCCATTGCAAGACGTAATCAATGCAATCACAAGGAAGTAGGAACTACCTCTACAACCCATTTTGTACAACATTCGTCATTTCGCATAAAAATGGGAGGAACTACCTTCTCCAACTCAAAGCAAGATCAACACAACACTAGGGAGCCCATATGCAATTTCGTCACAAGCATGACTTAGCATGTACATCAAATGATCTCATGAGGTCACATATACCATCATCATAACAAAATGCAAATCATCATAAGAAACATATAATTCACGAAAGCTCAATTTACACTAAACATGAATTTCATCAAGAACATCCATAAGATAAGGAAATCATAAGAAACACTTATAGAATATATGACTTCTAAAACACAAAACTCAAGAAAACTACTTACCTCAACTTTGAATAGGACTAGAAGGAAAAAGATGAGGATAACGGGACTTCATATCGGCCTCGGCGTCCCATGCAGCACCCTCAACTAAGTGATTCCTCCATAAAACCTTAACGGAAGCTACTTCTTTGTTTCTCAACCTCTTAACTTGCCGGTCTAGAATCTCTACCAAAATCTCTTTATAGGAAAGGTTCTCATCAACTCCCAAACCCTTAAAGGAATGATGGTCACCGGATCACCAATACAATTTTTAAGCATGGAAACATGAAATACCGGGTGAACCGGGGCCAATTCATTTGGCAAGTCTAATTCATAGGCAACTTTCCCAAAACGCTTCAAGATTTGATATGGGCCCACATACCAGGGACTAGGTTTTCCCTTTTTACCAAACCTCATCACACCTTTCATAGGTGAGATTTTCAAGTAGAACCAATCACTAATTTTGAATTCT
This sequence comes from Solanum stenotomum, assembly GCF_019186545.1. Lineage (NCBI taxonomy): Eukaryota > Viridiplantae > Streptophyta > Magnoliopsida > Solanales > Solanaceae > Solanum > Solanum stenotomum. The sequence goes on along the minus strand of NC_064291.1, from coordinate 16,905,806 downwards.
AGATCCCTCCTTCTATTATCAGCATAAGACTTTTGCCGACTTTGGGCCGTCTTCAACCTCTCTCTAATGGTTTGGAATTTCTCAATGTCCTCATAAACTAGTTCAGGACCGTTTAGAGCAATTTCACCCACTTCAAACCACCCAACCAGAGATCTACACCTCCTACCATACGACGCTTCAAAGGGAGACATGGCAATACTTGAGTGGTAACTATTGTTGTAGGCAAACTCAATAAAAGGTAGATAGTCGTCCCAATGACGCTTGACATCTATAATGCATGCCCTCAACATATACTATAAGGTTTGAATAGTGCATTCCGCTTGACCATCCATTTGAGAGTGAAAGGTCATGCTAAGCTTAACCTTAGCACCAAGCCCTTTTTGAAAAGCCTTCCAAAAGTGTGAAGTAAATTGGGTACCCCGATCCGAAATAATAGATAAGGGAACCCCATGCAACTTCACTATCTCCTTGATGTACAAATTGGCATAGTTTTCTACCAAAAATAAAACCTTGATGGGAATAAAGTGGGCAAATTTCGTCATTCTATCAATGATGACCCAATAGAATCATGTTTCCTTCTAGTGCGAGGCAAACCCACAATAAAATCCATATTCACATCCTCCCACTTCAAAGTGGGGTTATCTATATTTTGGGACAACCCTCCGGGCCTTTGATGCTCGGCCTTATCTTCTTGGCAATTCGGACACTTAGCTATAAAACCCGCTATATCCTTCTTCATACCATTCCACTAATAGACTTCCCATAGGTCACGGTACATCTTGGTGGCTCCAGGATGAATAGAATACCGCGAACCATGAGCTTCATCTAAAATTTGCTCCCTCGAGCCATCAACATCCGGAACACATAATCTACCTTGGAACCTAAGCACCCGATCTCCCCCTTGGGAGAAAGCCTCAACAGACTTGTTGAGTACCGGTTATTTCAACTCCATCAATATGGGATCAAGGCCTTGTTTAGACTCACATCAACTACAAATGAGGATTCAGAACCATGACACCACCCTTGGTGGAATTCACTAGTTGGACACCTAACCGGGCCAACCTATGTACATCACGAACTAACTCCTTCTTCTCATCCTCTATATGAGCTATACTACCCATGGACAATCGACTTAGTGTATCCACAACTACATTAGCTTTGCCGGGGTGGTAAAGGACAGTTATGTCATAATCCTTTAAAAGTTCTAACCACCTTATTTGTTGGAGATTCAAGCCCTTTTGGGTAAACAATATTGAAGACTTTTGTGATCGATGAAAACATCTACATGGACCCCATATATGTAGTGCCTCCAAATTATCAAGGCAAACACCACCGCCGCTAATTCGAGATCATGAGTTGGATAATTCTTTTCATGGACCTTGAATTGCCTTGAAGCATAGGCAATCACTTTACCATGTTGCATAAGTCCACATCCCAAACCCACTCGAGAAGCGTCACAATATACCACAAACCCATTGGTACCCTCCAGTAAGGTCAACACCGAAGTGGAAGTAAGCTTATCTTTCAAATTTTGGAATCTTTTCTTACAAGTTTCCGACCACACAAAATTAGCTTTCTTTTGAGTCAAGGTCGTCAATGGAGAAGCAATGGAGGAAAAACCCTCAACAAACCTCCTATAATAACTGGCCAAACCCAAAATGATTCTAATATCAGTAGGAGTTAGAGGTCTAGGCAAACTCTTGAGCGGATCCTTCTTTTTAGGATCTACCTCAATACCCATGCTCGACACAATATGACCAAGGAAGGCAACTGACCTTAGCCTAAACCCACATTTACTAAACTTAGCATATAATTGGTGGTCTTTAAGGGCATGCAATAAAATCCTCAAATGTTTCATATGATCAACCTCACTCCTTGAATAGATCAAAATATCGTTAATAAAAGTGATCACAAACGAATCAAGATATTACCTAAATACCCTATTCATTATATCCATGAATGTCGTTGGGGCATTGGTTAAACCAAAAGACATAACCAGGAATTCATAGTGACCATATCTTGTTCAGAATGCCGTCTTGGGAATGTTAACCCTTCTCACCCTTATTTGGTGATAGCCCGAACGTTGGTCAATCTTTGAAAAGTAACTAGCTCCTTGGAGTTGGTCAAACAAATCGTCAATTCTAGGGAGAGGATACTTATTCTTTATAGTGACCTTGTTCAATTGGCGGTAGTCTATACATATTCTAAAGGACCCATCCTTCGTTTTTACGAACATTACCGGAGCACCCCATGGAGTGATGCTTGGTTGAATAAAGCCCTTGTCTCCTTGAGTTGTTCCTTCAATTCTTTCAATTGGGCTGGAGCCATTTGATATGGAGGAATGGATATGAGTTGTGTATCTGGCAAAATATCAATGCCATAGTCTATTTATTGTTCGGGAGGAATGCCAGGAAAGTCATCGGGAAAGACTTTCAGAAAGTCACTCACCACGGGGACCGACTCTAAAAAAGGAGTCTCAGACTCAACATCCATTACCCTTACAATATGGTAAATGCACCCCTTGGAGATCATTTTCCTTTCTTTTAGACATTAAACGAATGGACCTCTAGGGATGGAATTTCCCCCCTTCCACTCTAAAATGTACTCATTTGGAAATTGGAAATTGGAAATTTACTACCTGAGTTCTACAATCAATGGAGGCATAGCAAGCATGCAACCAATCCATACCCAAAATGACATCAAAGTCTAACATGTCTAATTCTATCAAATCAACCAAAGTGACCTTATGAGACAAAGAAATAGGACAACTCCTATAGACTTTTCTTGCCACAACCGAGTCACCAACCGGGCTAGAAACCAAAAAAGGTTCTTCTAATACATCGGGGAGTATTTCAAATTTCATAGCCACAAAAGGTGTAACAAAAGACAAAGTGGCACCGGGGTTTAATAATGCATAAATATCAATGGAAAAGACTTGTAACATACTGGTCACAACATCCGGGAAACCCTCTTGGTCACTTCGGGATTGGAGAGCATAGAAGCGGTTCTTCTTGGGAAAATCGGGATTTGAACCACTAGGAGGGACTTGCTTTCCCTCTCTTTCTTGAACCTTTAGCATGGGAAAATCTCTCACCATATGACCACTCTTCCCACAATGAAAGCAACCATATGTGCCAACAAGGCACTTCCCTTTATGTTTCTTGCCACACTTGGCACAAGTAGGCGTTGTCATAGAAGATCCACCACTATTACCTCCTTGAGGCTTAGGGTTAGACACCCTATCCTTCTTGACCCTTGGAGCACTAGAAGAGCCTTGGTTGGAGAACCTCTTCTTAAACCTTGGTCTACCATGCCTCTCAAATTTACCCTTGGAAGAATTCCCATCATCGGTCCTTGCCTTCTTCACTTCTCTATTCACTTGCTTGAGCTTTTGTTCCTCAATTTATTCGGCATGAACCATATGACGTGAAATATTCATACTTCGGATGAGCATTGCCGAACGACATTCATTGACTACCAAGTTGGACACCCCCATAACAAATTTGTTCATCTTGGCCCTAGAGTCCGATACTAAGGTTGGAGCATACTTAGACAATTGGGTGAATTTAAGGCCATACTCCTTCACACTCAAACCCCCTTGGCTAAGATTTATAAACTATTGCATCTTTTGTTCCCTCAACTCCAAGGGAAAGAACCTATCAAGGAAGACCGACTTGAAGAATTCACAATATACCAGACCCGCTCCTACGGGTCTCTTACCTTCCATTGCTCACACCATACTTGAGCCACATTCTTCAAGTGGTAGGCGGCTAGTTCTGCCATCTCTTGTGGAGACACTCCCATAGTATCAAGCACCTTAAACACTTCATTAATAAACCTTTGTGGGTCTTCCTCCACTTTGGAGCCATAGAACATAAGGGGCTTCATTCTTGTGAAATCCCTTATCCTTGAAGTGGTTGTACTTGCATTGGTATTCACATAAGTTCTAGAATCCCTATTGACTTGGGCCGTTACGGCTTAGGTCAATGCTAGAAAATCCGTCCTTATTTCCACATTTGTCATAGTCCCCACATCATTAGGACCTTGAGGACCTTAAGGCTCTTGAGGACCTTGGGGAGGAACTCCCTTATTCACGATCTCCTCTTCCATCCTTCTTGCATTCGCCCGTCTTGTATTCATATCCTAAATACAAAAGAGAAGGGTTAGGAAAAGGACTTCATAGAGTTAAAACTCTAAGGCTTGACTAAAAAGTAACGAAAGAAGTGAAAGTTCCTAAAAATCTTATAGCCTCTGATGCTTATCGTGACCAACGACACTATCCTATGATATGAGTGTCTATGATCGTCAATGATATAGTAACCCAACCGAGGGTTGGGGTCATGTCCCAAGGGAGCGGTTTTGAGATTTAATAACCAATTAGAATTTCATTCAAGTTAGCCGTAGTTAAAGACATTTACGATAAAAGACATTGTAAATGCAAAAGAGGTCACACAAAAGTGTCAAATATCAAAAGGGGGTTTTGTAACAAGTACTAAAAAAGTAAAATAAACAAGAAAATCAAGTATGGGGAAAGGTTCTTGGGATGCGACTGCAATACAAGTAAAGATAAATTGTTGGGTACATGCTTTCGATCGAAGATTTGCAAAATAATAGTGACTAGGCTAAGCTTTAAATGAAAATAAGTTCTCTTTCGGGCAACTTACCCCGTTTCAAATACGTTCCTCTCGGACACCCATTTGCCGCATGAAGACCAGCATACGCCTTACCCCACTCACTCTCTCGAGTTAAGTGTTAGGATATGGGACTAGGGCTCACCCTTTCGGGCAGAACCTCATGTCGACCCACTCCTTAGGCCATCCGTCTAGTGCTTTTGGTTTCGTGACCTCCCTCTCGGGCATGCCGAAAACACATGGGTGGCTTTGTATTTGCAACTACAAACCCTTTATATTAAACCACAACCACTAGGTGAAATCACCATTAAAATACATCTATCCTATCAGCAAGCAAGACCCAACAAGAATATCAACCCATATTTGCTAAATCACAGCCCAAGAATGGGGTTTTTAGACACACATCAAGAAATAAGAAATTATACCTAACATGATAATGAAATCAACTGGGTATAAGAAATTAAACCTTGAATTAAGCAAAGGAAAGTGAATAGAGAAGACCCACTTCCAAGTTGGGGAAGAAAAACTCCTTTCTTCAAGTCTCCACAAAACCCTCTCCAAACTTGAGAGAAAAATATTAGCTAGATTATGTTCTGAAGTAAAAAAAAAATAATTATATTATGTTATCTATATCTCTAATTCTAAATAGTATTTATAGTTTTCACAGATTGTGTTGCGGAGGATTGTTCGGCGACATTAGTCGAGATCGCCGATGAACTCGGCGATCCGCCTTTTGGTCAGCTCATCGCCTTCAGTGTCTTGCATTGTGCATCCTCGCATTTTGGATCGTTGGGCGGTATAGTACTGCTTAGCAGAACTGATCGGCGACCCTCCGACTGCTCCTTTCCTCGCCTTTTGATCCACTTCCTTCAAGGCTTCGCGTACTGGAACGAAGGGCGGCTCATGTCATTTCAGCGACTCGCCAAGTTAAACTCGGCGATCCGCATGATTCCATTTCTTGTTCTTTTCAGCCCTATTTGCTTCGTTTTACGCCTAAGTGTCCATGTTTCCACTAAAACTTCAAATATCTGAAACTTGAGCATTTTAATCAGGTATTGAGGTAAAACAAGTATTCAAGGACACTATTTCCATTAAAATAAAACCCTAAATGAGTCCAATTTGTGGACTCATCAACACCCCTAACTTAAACTTTTGCTTGTCCTCAAGCAAACTCAAGTTCAGCCGTTCAAAAAAGGTGCTTCAAACAGTGCTACACAAGACTAAATCAGGAATGCACACAACAAGACTCAATTCACGTATGCAAGGATCAATTGTGCACTCAAAGATTCAAATTGTGACACACCATCACCAAAGATTCTCATGCTCGCAATACTTGCTACTTGTGCAAGTTCAAGCTCAACAAAAGTATCTAAATGCCCTTGCACAAAGAATGACTCCATATTCACACACATATATGAGTCAATCTAAGATCAAGAATCAGATACAATGCTCACACTCAAAAAGAGGACCACAATGCATGTTTTCACCCATAGTTTTGCCCTTATTTTCAAATAGGCTTTCGATTTGGCTTACTCAAGATCAAAAAGGTCTTTCTAAGGTTTGTAACGGGGCTGAGTGCAAAGGTATGGTCATTTAGGCTTAGTGACTTTTTCCTCGTGAGATGCGGTATTCTCAAGACATTCCCTTCCTCTCCTTTATCAATTCTTTGTCTAGTGCTTCTAAGTCACCATTTTGTTCACCTTCCATGAATTGCATTGGAACCCAAATTTCTTCTATAATTTATTCCACAATTTTTTTATTTTTTTTATAGGGGTTCCATTGTTCTGCAACACTATGGGTTAAGGAAGACTTCTTATAGCACTTCTTGACTTCTCCTTTTCATTTTCACACCCCCAACTTAGGCTTTTTGTCCTATGTTGGCTATTCACTAAACCACAAATCAGGAAGATTATAGGTAGTGGAACAAGTAAGGTCTAGGGTTTATCAAGGTTCTTCCAAAGAAAGGTAAGTCTCAAGGGGTGTTCAAGAGAGTTTCACACGCTCACAGGTAGGTCACAAAAAGAGGTATATGTCAAAATGGCTCACACTCTTTAAAATTGCCTAAGATCATCTCAAGAGTACACCTTTCTAAATCAATCAGACTAACCGGGCAAATTCTAGGTTTATTCATGCATGGTTCAAAGTAAGCTAATCACACCAGGCATTGATACTTCAGTCAAATAAGACTAGACACGTTCGCTAGCGTGCAACGGTTCTCACAAGAAAATCAATTCGATAAATGGCTAGTCACAACGAGATGCAAAGAGTGCACATATTGTCTATGTAACTTCATTTGGCTTCGTTGTAGCCATGCATTCATGTTTGTTCAATTGAGAGCACTATTGAAGTAATCGGTATTGATCGAAACTGAAACTTAAATTTTTGCAAAAGAACAGCTACTTTAAACACAAGAGGTGGCGACAATTTTTTGAAAGGATCAAAATTATTTTAAAAGTAAAACAACAGGAGCCATAAGCTCAAACATCCACAGAAAAGCAGTATTTAAAACACAACTTAAAGCAAACAACCCAAATAAATACAGAACAAAACATGATTGTCAACACAAAAGGTGTGGGCCTCACCCCACCACAAATAAAAAAGTGTTTGTCCTCAAATGTAAGTAATAAGTATCCAAAAGGGCAGATAAAGAAAAACAGAGAGGGAGATAAAGAGAGGATCATGTTTAAGTAGTCGCTCCATCTGTTTGGGCCTGAATATGGGCATCGGTGCCTAGTATATCAATCTGGTCGTGTGTCTCAGTCTCAGGAGTAGCCCCAGACATACTAGCAATGCCAGATCCACTGGGAACTGTGGTGGGCGGCTCAGCTGGCACTGTTTGAGTTGCCGACTGCACAACCATCTCCACGAGATTCGGCAAGTGAGGAATATGATGTCCTCTTGGATCTCGCTCAGCACCTTATCGTGCACTACTACCTGCTCTTCGTTGGTTTCTGTCTCTGACTCTACATGCCTTGCATGATCTTTCTGCACGTCTCCAAGAGTGGCCAGGGGAATCCCATATGTTTCAGGGATATCTGTGTCATCTGCTCCCCGCATCAGTGTTGTGAAGTCGGTGGCCTTCAGATAGGCTACATCCTTCTTCAGCTCAGCTATTTCAGCTTTTAGGGCTGAAACCTCGGGTGTCTCCCCATGTCTGCTCTTACAAGCACTGACTCTGGCAGTCAGTTCATCAACAGTGTTTTTGACAGGGTTCGTGCTGTCAAGATGGCACTGTCAATCATCTCTGGACAGATCTCTTTAATCGTGTCGCCCTAACTTTCACTGAGTAGGCTAGCCGTCCCATTTTCAGGATCATGGCCTGAGTGATCCTGTAAAGATGGGCTAATGATAAAACACCTGGGGCCTATGAGGAAGAGGAGGGAGGATCGAGTATACCTGATGGCTTAGAGGCCGGAGTATGCGAATGTGTTTCTACTGGTAATGCATCAACATCGACCTCTGGAGATGTATCTGTTGGGGCTACACCCCTCCTGCCAATCTCTTCTTGTGGGAATTCGGCCTCTATACGCAAGATGTTGGTGGAGGAAGATGGGATAACGTCAACATCCCAATAATGTCACGTGGTACTCCAGCTCACCGACATAAATCAGTGATCAGTACAGGAAATGGCAGAGACGTCTGTGTCTGTTTGGTCCTCATAGCCATCTCCTATGAAACCAGCAATCCCAGGTCGATCTGCCTCCTGGATATGATAGAACCAAGGCAAGCCGCCTTCGGATGACGCAGAATGGACTCATTCTGGGACGACATGATAGTGCTGCTGATGAACCCAAATCAATACCGAGAGGCGGTATTCATATCCCTCTTCTCAATGGGGACTCCCGCGTCCATCCACCTCGGGGTGGTGTCAGAGATCATCAAAGCTAACCAACCCTTCAAATCATCGAGAGATTGGGCCATAGGCAAACTATGGTAGGGAAGTACCGAGTGCAGCGATCGTCCCAATACAACATTTATGTGTTCACTGTGACACTCTACTTCTTGCCTCTGACCATAACCAATTTCACTGGTCAGAAATCACTGGCCTTCTTTCTGCTTTTCGGGGCCCAACTCCCCATAGGCTAAGTAGAATTCCCGGACCCAGGAAGGTATGTAAGTACCCTGTGGCCTCTTGAATTGCTCAAACTCGTGATACCAGAGCGTGTCAAGCACCTCAGTATGCTTACCTTCAATGCCTTCCACGGATAGCATTTTTTCTTCGAGAATGGTGCGTAAACCATCTCCTTTCAATCTGTTCAGCAATCTCGGTGGAAGTGGAACTACGAAAAGTGCAGGACCCACTGGAGGTGGTGTTGGGGTTGGCACTGGTGCAGTAGTAGGCAAAGTGGTAGCTGAGAGGGTGCTGATGGCTATGGACTGAGACCTGGCATGGAGCGCTCTCCTTCGGTCAATCAGAGGCAGTTCATCCTCTAGTTCAACAAAATCTAGCTCCACTGCTACTCCTTTCTTTGCTCAGCCCCTGACCCCCTCAAGGGTCGTTCAAATTAATAAAATAAAATAAAAACCCTATATCCTATAAACCCTAACCATTTAAAACCTCTAAGAAACCCGAAGCTCTAACCGTAAATCCTAAAAATCCATAAACTCTAAACCTAAAAAACACAAAAAAAAACCCAAGCCCTAAACCCGAAACCATAAAAACCTTAAGAAATACTTAACCCTTAAAAAACCTAAAACCACACGAAAACCCCTAAATCTAAAAACTCTAAACCCTATAAAGCCCTAAATTGTATATGCTAAACGTCGTGGCACGGCGTGGTGATGCATTCAAGCCTCATTCTTCGAGTTGACTAAGGTATCACTAGGAAGAACTCCTTTCGGTCTTGGATTTAGTGAGCTATGATTTGACCCATTTCACTCTCAAGTAGCTTTATGGAGACCGAGTGTGAGGTCACCGTTTGATTTAAAGACGAGACATCATCCTTCATCTCCTTGAGTACCTTATCTGATCCTTCTATCTTGTGTAGGATGCGGGTAAGCATATCTTTGATGCAAAACTTTTTGGGGTCAACCTTTGGTTGCTTCGGCTATGGACATTCATGAAGAGGTACCTAACGATCTTTGTCACCATCTATATCTCTCTAATTTGCACCTCAATCACGCCAATCTTGATCACGATCTCTCCAACCGTCATCACGATCTCTGTTCCAACCATGATTCCCTCCCGGCCTTGGATATCTTGGACGAGAACCCCTTGTTTGGTTTTACAAGAATTGTACCTCTTCGTTGTACATGACTTCAAATTGTGCGTCATCAGGACTTACACCACTATTAGCACCAACCGCGTTAATGTCCTTATAACCACCTCCCATGAAATGTTTTGTCAATAGGTCCATTTGGGTCATGATCTTGGCGATGTTTTCATCACATGCTTGATTCTTTTCCAATTGTTCTTTTGTCAGCACAATATTCAACGAAGACACCTGATCATCCCTTGTGTACCATGGACGATTAATTTTGGTCATCTTATAAAGCAAAGCTAATGCTATGTCAAGTGGTTGTCTCATAATTAAACCATGAATGAGTTGCTCGGCAACACCGTTGTTGATGGTGTCAAGACTTCGGTTAAAATATTGCAATAGCACATTGTCCGGCAACCCAAGTGTAGGACATAGAAGAAACAACTTTTGGAACCTCAACCACGTTTCATGGAGTGGCTCACCATAAATCCAGTTGAAGTTTTGGATATTATCCATCAACTTAACCTTCTTCGAGGGAGGGAAGAATATTTCATAAAACATTTTTGTGAGCTCCTTCCAAGAAGTGATAGACTACATTGGTAACTCAGTCAACCACTTCGTTGCTTCCCCCATTAGAGAAAAGGGAAACAAACGGAGTTGGATTGACTCTTGAGTTATGTTCTTGAAGGAAAACGGCCTAAACACATCCACAAAATTGTGGATGTGATCATGAGGCTCCTCATGAGCAAGTACCCCAAAAATACCTATCATTTGCAACACCTCTAACATAGTACTGCATTGCCCACAGTTGGAGGCAATCGAATAGCACCAACACTTCTCAATTGATCCACATTGACATCATGCAAGTTTTCGATGTAATCATTGTTCCCAAGTATACTTGCATTACTACCATTAACACTCATCTCTTCACCTGTTTTGAGCCATCAACAAAGAAACAAAAGTAAGAAAATTTTACTATGACAAAATTATTTTACTAAAACATTTCAATAAAATAGTTCTAAACACCACTCCACAACAACGGCACTATTTTTGATAACGCTCAACTATATTTCTTCTGATTCAAAGTGTAGGTAGTCGCTAACAAGTATAAACCCAATGATAAGTTGGGGTCGATCCCACTGGAGTGATGCAGTAAAGAATTTAAGTATGAAGTGAAGATGTGTTCTATTCTTTTTTAGAGTAAAACGGATACACAACATAAAATTAATCACAAAGTTTCAGTTATCAATATCAAGAGGGGGAATTTTAGTAACCAGGTTCTAACAAAAATGAGTAACACGAGATTTAAACGATTAGTGAGAGGACATAGGATCGTGAGAAATTGAATACTAATTTCTCTAAATGGGTAATTATTAATTGCTTTAAGATGTTGCATCTCAATGGGTATGATAGGTTTTGAATATAAAAGCTATCTCTTGATCTGCTATAATGTTTCGAGTGAATTCTCTGAACCTGAACAAGCTTAACAAAATGAAACACACTTTCTGAAGCTGGGTGGTAAAAATTCAAATCAATACAACTACAAATCATTCATTCTACTATATAACTCTTTCTCGAGGGCACTAGAGAACTATACTAGAACCGAATTTGCATCTTCAGTCCAACAATTAAAACATGAATAAACAATTGAACCCATTTCAAAACAACATTAAGTTCAACAATTAACAATACCCACAAGCTAATTTATCTATTCCATTACATGATCTCACCCCTAAGGAAAGGGGTTTTAGCCAACCATAGCAAAAAGCAAGAAATCATTATCAAAAAGATAATCCATCAAAATTGTAAACAATCTAGGATGCCTAATGCAAAATTGAGAATAAAATCCTAAATCTTCAAATCCAAGGTCCAAATCCTCTGCAAGAATGTTCAATAATGTAAAACTATGTAAAAGTTCTCAAAACTAGGATACTATTATTTAGGATCTTCGTCTTCTCTTTTCAAAAAGAAATTTATATGTTTTCGAAAAATACCCAAAAATCTTTGCATGAAGTCCAATTGGCAACATTAGTCGGGATCGCCGAACGACACGACAATTCACCGAAGTGCACATCTTTTCGCCTTTTAGCTTGACTTTTGCATCAACTTGTTCTGGAAATGTTGACGAGCTGGATCGTTGTCACCGTTCTATGCGGCGCAAAGCTAAACTGTACTTTTACTCTCCAAGTTTGCTTGATCCATGCGGTATTTTACTGGAAGATTAGGAGAGCTGAAGGCTCACTCGGCGAGTCGCCGAGTGGTTTTTGCAAGCTCCAAACACATCAACATCAGTTATGACCATAAAATAAGCATTGATGACACTAATTAATTGTATAATGAGCCCTGAATGAGTCAAAATTCATGACTCATCAAGGGAACATGCAAGTTCCATTAAAAGACTACTCGAAATAACATGCCACACTCAATCATAATCAATAAGCTTCAAATGATTACTAGCCGGTATCAAACCAAGCTCAAGCTCAGTATAGCCTCTATTCTAATGCAAGATCATATTTCAACAAATGCATTCAATTTCCCTCACATTAAAAATGATTCTATGCTCTCATAAATTAAATCAATAAAGAAGTAAAGAATTAATAAAACTCTCACTCTCCCAAAAGAGAAATACATGCAAGCTTTATCCTATAGGTTTGCTCATATTTTCCAATCATAACATAACCTATTTTATGCAAGATCTAAAGGGTCTTTTATGTTTGTAAAGGGGTTGAGGATTAATGTATGCTTAATTTGTCTTAGTGACTTCACCTTCTCGAGCATTATTGCAATCATCTTCACCACTTCTCAAGTTCTTTTCATTCTGTTTCATTTGAGAACTTAAGCATCGATTTGTCAATCACATTATTGGGAACCCCTTTTTATTCCACCAACTCTCTTTTTCATTTCAATTTTGCAATGGTTGTTTATCACAATACCCCTTCTCCTTTTTCTTTTTTTAATTGTAAGGAGTGGTTCTTTCTTTTTGTAACACACTTCTAAGTTGAGTCTCATTTTATCTTTCTTTGCATTTCACTTGGATTTTCTTCCTTCTTCCTTTGCCCTAAGTTCGTGATTCAAACATATCAATGCTTCCAAAAAGATATTGCATGAGAAGTTAGGAGCTATTTTCCTCAAAAGGTTTCATATAGTAGTCAACAAATGGTTTAGGCTAAAATGGTGCAAAAAAGGATGCACACCCTCACACGGTAGTCACACAAGGATATGGAAATTTGGGTTCTCTTTTAAAATTTCTCCCCAAGATCATTCCTTACACTTACCTAAGGTATACAACTAGACAAATAAGGCAAATTCTAGGATTCCACAAGCATGTTTGCAAGTAAACATGTTTTACTAAATATGGCACATCAAACAAAATCATTTAGCACAACCTAGAAATATAAAAAGCTTATGTGCGATGTTCATTGCAAGGCTCACTTGAAAATTAAACTAGTCAACGCAAGATTAAAAAGGATAGCTCATAAATGCAATCACAACGATATCTTTCTTACAACGCAAACACTATAAACCATGTTGATCATGAGTACTATGCAATACATCAATATTGAACACAAAAGATCCTAGAATTATTATCAATGAAAACTCAAGCATTTTACGATCTCCAAAACTCATGTGGTAATTGAAACTTGGAGAGAAAAATAGAGATCAAATGGGATAAACAAATCAAAACACTATAACAATAATGAAACAAAATACTACAACATCTAAAAGTTAAAAAATACAAAATACAGTAAAAATGGGAATATTGGAACAAGTGCCCTTACCCTATAGAAATATTAACAGTAGTGTCCTTAAGGAAAAAATAAAAGTGTATGGGAGGAAAGGTAAAAAGCCTCCTTGACCAGTTATGCTTGTGGAGTGCTCTCATTAGAAGTCTCAGGAGGAATGCCATCATCTGGGTCATCAGTGCCCAACAATATGATTAGATGAGGCAGCAATGTAGGTTCATCGAAAGCATCGGTGCATGACACAACAATAGGAAGAATGATGGAGTCTAAAAATACCCCACTGGTGCTCACTATGGAGGCATCTTCAAGAGACCTCCTTAATGGCACACATAGCATCATCTCCTCTATATTTTGCAACTCTATCAATGTCACAAAAATCCTTAGCTCATCCTCATATGTTCTCAACTCATCCTTGTTAGGCTCTTAGGACAAATTATGATTGGCCTTATCATCCTCTCTATCAACATCAGAATCATCAATAGCTACAATATTAACTCTCGCAACATCATCCCAACTTGGCTGCACACTTTGAGAAGGCTCACTGCTACGCATAGGGCACATACACAAGCACATCATGTAGGGGAACCTTACCCCAAAGCACATATATATCCATTGACTATAGCTAGACAACGTCTTCCCTCATGGTTTTAATCTCACCTTCATATAAGATAGTTGAATCACACTACCCTCAACCTTTTGTCGAACTTCTAACCTAGAGGTAAGGTTATCAAACCTCACACTATGAAACTCAATCAAAACCTCACACTGAGTCAATCTAACTCATACTAGAGCTAAAAGTCTCTCAGTAGCCTTATCAAGCGTCTTAGGCTACTCAGCCTCAACCTTCGCAACTCTAAAATTTACAAACCGAGAAAGATTGCAAGTTTGATAAATCATGGCATGGGTCAGAGAGGACGGGAGATAGGTTTGGGGGTAGATGTAGCAGCAACAGTGGAAGTGGAAGTAAAAGGTACAGATGATGGCTAGGGTATACCTAACTACTCCACATAAGGAGTGGATGGAGTGGCCTTAGAATCAAGTGTGGCAGGATCATGCATGGATGTATTGTCTTCTGGTTGTGGATTTCTAGAAGCCACGTCGTCCCATATATAATTATCCTCAATCATCTTGATGTAATTGGAAGAGGCTGGGGTGATCCACACATCAGTTTTCCCTCGAAAGGGAACTCTAGTGTCTTAAGGCAGTTGTGTGATCACGACTAGAAAAGGATGTGACGTTTGTTCTTGTCTGGCCCTCAACAACATCTCTTCCCCAATAATCAACCCCACATTAATTTGATCCCTGTCAATTATTGTACCAACTAACAATGCCTTGGGATGCAGAAGGATTGATTCATTATGTGAAGGGATGATATTACTACTACTAAAGTTGAAACAATATCGGGACCCATCATTTAAATCCATCTTCTTTATTCTCATACCATCATCTATCCAAGGTGGAGAAATTTTGGATATAAGTGGCACAAACAAACCTATTAAAGAGTCAATGTCATGGTGCATACATATTGTGAACATGACAACCTAATTTGATGGACTACCTAGGGTCGTGATGATTTCACGTGTGACATTATAACTTCTCACCATACACCTAAACTTCATCAAAGGGCTTCCAAATTATTCCCTTTCTCTTTTTTGTTAAGGCTTGTATGCAGTGTAAAATTAGCGGACCCACAAAGGGACATAGGGATTAGGAGGCATTGTAAACCCCTCAAATTTGTCAAACTAAATTGTGTCCCAGATCACATGGTAGTCACTCATGCACCATCTATGGAGAGACATCTCTCCTCAAGAATTGTACACTCTCCAGCACACTTGAGCCTATTAAGAGATATTGGAGCAATTATCAGGAAACTTTGGAAATAGGTGCCTGAATAGAAAAGGGTTGTACCAGTTTTGACCTGATGTGCGTTCTTTTTCTTTCAACAACTATTTTAGGTTGCTCACTTCCAGGCGTAGAGAAGAGTGGAGTGGTTGTTTATGGGTGAGGATCCTTAGATGGCTCGTTGATAGTTATGACCATTTTTCTTTTCAAAGGAGAAGGATGATGATGAAAAGAGTCCCCTGATTCTATATCCTATGTTACAACCTATTTACCATTATTCCTAGGATAAACTACAAAGCATATTTATTTAAACATTGAATCGATGAAGAATAGCTGAAATCAAAATCAACTCAAAGCATAATAAAAATATGTTTTGAGGTTCGCTTAATGGTAAGACGGTCTGCCTAACAGGTTAGGCCAACTAAGGTGAGCTTGCCAAAATAGACAATACACAATTTAAAAGAACTCAGGCACAATAGATGGAGTCAACTCAAACTCGGTGATTCACCGAATCGATTTCGGCGTGCTAAGAAAAGAATGCCATAAGTTAAAGTGTAAAATTAAAAATTATGGGCATAAAAGGTGATATCCATCCAAATGGGTGATACGCCGAATGGGTTTCAGCGAACGAAGAAAAGCCCGCCGAATGGAACAATGGCCAAGTCACATATTCAAGCAACAAACGCGATCTAGGTCTTATTAAGCAATTCTCTTAATTGCCTTGACGAGCTTAAACAAGTTCACCAAATAGGCAATGTGCATCCCAATGACTATTTTTTGACTTTAATCACAATATGAAACAATACCCACTTCCCAATCCACTTTACACTCTACCCACATCCTTTTCTACCCATGGGTACTCAATATTTCCCCTAAATATCACAAAGTATTGCTCAAATTGATAATTTTCCTTAAGGAACTAGTCACTTTGTAACACCCAAGATTCAAAAAGGGACAAAATGTAGATTTTCAGAAGTTGCAGGTGCCACCAACGGACTGTAGGTGGGGTCCGTGGTTTGCCACCTTCAACTCTCCCTAGAACCCCCTAGAATTTTAGCCAAGCCTCGACCCACGACAGGACCTACAAACCGTTGGTCAGACCACGTTCCGTGGTTCAGGTCCGTGGATCGTGGCCTTCAGCACCCCTCTTTGACAGCCAGTCAACGGACGGACAGGATGGGCCGTTAGTTAGTCACGGGACTGTTGGTCAGGCCCATCGATGGCCCTGACAGTTTTTAAGTCAGGGGTCATTAGGTCGTTTTCCCTATGCATTGGGCACCTAAACTATGTAGTTTGACCCCTAAACTACGTCGTTTTGGTCAGTTTAAGCATAATAACTATATCAGAACTTACCCTAATAAATTCATTCTCCAAGACTCGATCAAACCAGAGCAAAAGGAGAAGAAACATTTGACCAAAACCTCTCCAAGAACGTAGCAGGTTTCCTCCAGTTCCAGTCTCGAAATCGAAAGATTTTCCGTGAAATTCATCACCAGGTATGTGGGATTTAACTAGTGGGTTCCTGTCATCCCTAAGGTCCCTAGAATTTAGTAAGATTCTTGATTCTCCATATCTTGTTTAGACCAAGAGATTCTAGAAATTCAGTTAATTGTTTCGATTTAGCTACCTTTTTCGGTGCGGAATTAATTTTACTGGTACATGATAAATTCATGATATACTAAGATATTTTGGGTAGTGTGGTAGGTGAAGAATTCATGACATTTTTGGTAGGTGTACCATTTTTGGTAGGTGGGGAATCCATTTTAAAGATTTTATTATAATATTCTTTTGCTAAGTGTTTTAATCTTGATATCTCTTTAATATTATTTATGATATATTCTAGATATAACATATATTGGGTTCTTAGGTACATATATAAATTATTTTCCATTAATTGTTCTAATAGTTTTATATTTTTCGTAGCTTCTGTCCAATATTGTAAATATTCGTAGTTCATTTTAATCTGAATTTATTTCTAAATCATACCATTCTATTCTTTCGAGGTCTAAATCACGTAGGTCTATTTCATACCATTGTTGATTTAATATATCTTCTGATTCGTTTTCATTAAATATTTTTTCCCATATGATTCTTCTTAATTCAATTATTTTTATATCTTTAAGTATATATAAGATTAAAGTTTCATAGTTTTTTATCATTTCATCATGCATGTATGTAGTCATGTTCTTCATCATGCAGGTTTTTTATTTCCAATTATTCCTTCCTATCATATTCATAATTGATTAAATTC
This sequence comes from Solanum stenotomum, assembly GCF_019186545.1. Lineage (NCBI taxonomy): Eukaryota > Viridiplantae > Streptophyta > Magnoliopsida > Solanales > Solanaceae > Solanum > Solanum stenotomum. The sequence continues at coordinate 16,888,138 of NC_064291.1, read as the reverse complement.
ATATTATATCATTATGAACTAGATTATCTATTTATCATGTTCTCCTGTCACTACTAGCATCGTACTTTAGCAGATACTTCCTTCTTATCAGCGCCTCAACTTTGTTTACTCCCTAAATGGCTTTCCTTGCCTACCGGTTTCAACATTAGGATGACATAGTATAAAAGTTTTCTCCCTGTTTCCAGTGTGCTAATAACCTAGAAATCATGATTCAAATAATTTTAATACATAATAACTAACATAAATTTATTCAAGCATATATATGATATTCAGGAATATATGAAATTAGTTATGCATATTTTTTGAACAATATACATTTGCCTCTTGCTTATCCATGATATCTGAAGGTTGTTCCATTATCTATTAAGTATTTAAATATTTGAGAGAGTGTTTTTTAAGAAAGCTTCGTTTATTCCCGACTTGCTTATTATGTTACATATACCTTCCTTTATATAGAAAGGAATTACATTAGTGAACAATAATGCACGTACTATACTACTTACTGCACAATAATGCACTACCACCTACTACTTTTACACTTGTCCTATTAACAATGCACATCACCTACCACACTTTACACTTGTCCTATTAACAATGCACATCACCTACCACACTTTACACTTGTCCATACTACTTTAATAATGCACATGCATACTAGACTAATTTACTCTACTAACTTGTACCTAATAATTTTCAACAATGTGACTACTACTGTACACTTTAAGACTTTTACATAATAATTTACATCTACTTTTGGCTTTGTTGGCCAAACACGTTTTTATGTCTTCTTTTTATCTCTTTGTTCTTTGTCTTTATCTTCTTTGTCTCCTTCTCTTTATCTTATCTCTTTTCCGTCTCTATCTTCTTTTATTTTATCATTCCAGCTGGACATAGGGGATTACATTATCTTCTCCATTGCATTTTGAACATATATGGTAAGGATATTTATGTCCAATTAGCTTACAATATATGGATAATAGTTCTGACGAAATAAATCCTGCTTTGAGTGCTCTTGTCGTAGGTCTTTCTTCTGGTTTTAATAAAGATAAAATCCATTTCTAGACTTCATCCATATCTACTTTCCTTAGTTCTCTTGAATTTGAATATATCATTAACTGGTCTCTAGAGTAGTAACTCCATATAGCATTTCCGTTTAAATAATTGTTTGCTAACTCTTGTATAATAGTTGATATACCAATTATTATTTTATTGGCATAAAAACTTGGTATGTCTATTTTTCGTATTTCTTCCTGTTGTCCAATATCTTCAGGTATAATCATGTCTTTGGTTAGTCCGATCTTAATAACTTGAATCGTAGGTTTTATCTCTTCGTATAATATCTCCGCTGGTGCTGTATAAAACTTTACATAAAATAAATTTCCCTTGGTAACTCTTTTATATGTAATGAACGCCTTGTGTAGTTGTGGTATTCCACTTATTTCTTCTCCATCGTATGTATATACGATATTTAATAGTCCATAATTGTAACATGTCCTTACTAAATTGACGTTAGTTTTTGGCTGAGCGATTAGCTTGTTATAACCTTGTAATTTTTGGGTTAGGTAGTCTTGACTTGGTTCTTTGGTTGTAGTGGATCTAGGATTACGGTTTAAATAGGTTTGAATTTTGTATATATTTTCAATATATGTTCTCATGACATGGTTATATAATTTTTTCTCATTTTGTAGGCTATCTGCATAGGTAGAAGTTTGTGGTTCCATAGTCAATGTGTTTCTTGGCATTTTTGGAGTAAATTGATTTTCAAATAGCTAGTTTAAGTTGTATTCTTATGATGTTTTTGACTAACTTGTTTACTTGTACCTGCAGTTGTATTTAAACAAATATTATGGGTATTAAGGTGTTTCCCAACGTCAACTTTTAGCTCTGGATTTTTAAAGTCTTCCGATTGACTTAGCTCCGTATTTTTATAGTCATGCTACTGACCTGTATTAGATTTAGACTTCAGATTATCTTCATTAGTCTTTAGCATTTGTATCTCATTGTCCATACTGTCCACCTTTATACAAAGTGTAGTAATGGCTTTGAGTATATCTTCAATTGTATTTTTTTTCTCAGTCTGAGTAGCTTTGTCTTGATAAGTAATCTGCAATAACATTCTTATCAATTTTTATTACTTCAATAGTAAATGTAAAATTTAATATATTTAATACCAATCTTCTCATTTCTTTGGTGGTTACTGAATCCTGTATTTTTCTTGTTAGCCACCATTTTACTTGTGTGTTATCTGTCCTTATAATAAATTTATTATATACTATATATGGTTCAAATGATAGTAAACATTTATACACTGCGTATAATTCTTTCCTATTTATTTCCCATCTTATTTCTGCTTTAGTAAATGTTCCTGAATAATATCTACAATGATGTTCTATTTTTTCTTTATCATACTTGTAATTTAAGACTCCTCCATAACTTTTTTCACCGGCGTCTGATTCTACTATATAAGTAAAGTTTTTGTTTTCATCCGAAAAATATAGTTTATGTAGGTTTTTACATAATAATTTTACTTTTTGTATTTGTGTTTGGTCTTTTTTATCAAATTGGTATTCTACATCTTTCTCTTATTTTTGCTGTAATGGTTTTAAATTTTCTGCTAATTTTAGTATGTATTCTCTTACTGAATTTACTACTCCTAAGAATGATTGTAATTTCTTTTTTGTATCTAGTTGTTCATTTGAGTTAATTATTTTTTGTACTATATGTGTTTGCATTTTTATTCCATTTTTATCTATTTGTATTCCTAGGAATTCTATTTGGCTTTTCATTATGTCTGTTTTCTTTTTACTTAGGCTTATGCCTGAATATTTTATAGTATATATGAATTTTTCTAATAATCTTATGTGTTCATCTTGGGTTTTAGAATATAGTAATATATCATCAATATATACTACAAAATTTTCTAGTTGTTTAAAGTAGTTATCCATAAAGTGTTGATATCTACCTGGGGCATTTTTATATCCAAATGGTAATACATTTCATTCATAAAATCCTTGTGGTACTGTAAATGCTGTAAGTTTTTTAGATTCCTCTTCTAACTTTAAGTGGTAAAATCCTGATTTGCAGTCAAATTTACTAAAGTAATTATATCCTTGTATTTGTCTTACCTTTAATATTTTATTTGATATTGGGTAATTATATGTTTTAGTTTTTGCATTTAAATTTCTATAATCAATAACCATTCTACTATTTCCTCTTTTTTGTTTACTATGTTTATTTACTATAAATGTTGCGCTTGTATGCTTCCTATTGCTTTCTTGTATATACCCTTTTTCTAGTAATTCACTTATATTTATCTTAAATTCTGTTAAATCATTAAAATTATATTTTAATGGTTTTTGGGTTATTATACTATTATTATCAATTAGCTCATTTTTTACTTTTGTTTTATGTTTTTCCCATCCTTGTAAAGGATCTTCACTATATAATAATTCTAACTTATCTTGAATTATTTTTACTTTATCTATAGAGAATATAATTAATTCTATTTTAGGGTCTTCTTCTTTTATATTTTCTAATTTTTGTGTAATTTTTTCACTATCTTTTGTCCATTCTGTTGTTTTTCGTTTTTGTTATTCACTCTTTTTGCGCCTATTTTTTGTTTACATGGTGTTGTGAACCACCAATGTGTTTTTGTTATTATATGTGGGTATAATTTTTCTAAAAATGACATTCTTAATAGCATATCCTTTGTTGTAAGTTCAAAGTTATACATTTTTTCTACAATTAATATCTTATCCCATATTTGTATTTTTATATTTATTGCCTTATGTGTGATCATGCTTCCTTCATTATAAAATCCTGTTACTACTATCGGTGTTTTTAATTTTTCCCATTTATCTTCTGGTAAGCAATTGTATTTACATATATTAGCTTCTGCTCCTGTGTCTATCATTGGTGTATAATATCTGTTGTAATATCCTTCTATTATTATCTTTGCAGGTCTATATATTTTCATGTTTTTATCATAAGAAAGTTCTTTTTATTATTATCTTTATATTGTTATAATTTACTGTTAACTGTTTATCTTCTAAATTATATGGTTTTACTTGTTCTAACCATTTTATTTCTAAAGTGATATTTTTATCTCCTTCATATATTTTAAACTTTATTAATATTGGTACTCCTCCAATGATTATTTTCTTTTCTGTAGTTTCTTCGGTATATATTAATGCCTTTCGTAGTTCAGGGCATGATTGTTCAGTAGTAATTATCTAATCTTTTGTTACTAGTTCTATTGTAATATAGTTTTCTTCTTGTCCTGTATTTATTAACATTATATATTTTCGTTGTTTCATTACTCCTGTTATGTAGTAATGATATGGTTCTATTTCTTCTTCTATTGATTTTTGTGGAGTTTTATCTATTCTTCTTGAGGCACTCATTTTTTATGATATTTGGGGTATTTCATAGTTTATTATTTTTGGTGTACTTAGTCTTTCTTTTACTACTTCTAAATCTTCTTCTATATCAATCTCATTATAACTATAATCATTATTATGTATGACTGTAACTATCCTTTCAAAAGGATCTTCTTGTAGACAATAAAAATTCGCGTCGAGAAAACAATAATCAAGAACGGAAAATTATGCAACAATCGTTTTATTGATTTAAGTGTGAGTGTTACATTCTCTATTATTCCTCTGAATTCGCCTTTTCAAATATAATTCAAGGGCTCTTGAGCTTGAGCTTGATCTTGAACTTGAGATTTATCTCGATCTTGATCTCTATCTTGATCTTGATCTTGGACTTGAACTTTATCTTGATCTTGACTTCTAGTTGAATCCAAGGGCTTCGAACTTGATCTTGAATCCGGCGGTCTTGATCTTGATCGTTCTTGATCTTTATCGCTCTTGATCTTGATCGTTCTTGAGACTTGAACATTCTTGAATCTTGAATGCTTGAATTCTTGAACTCTTGAACTTGTAGAGAAATCTACAGCTTTTGATCCACGAGCTTTCTCTAGCTTCTTGTTAAAATTCTTGGTCCTCTTTTCTGAATTATGAGGGCCCCTATTTATAGTTTTAGAATAGGGGAGTTGTGATTCGAATAAGATTCCCTTCGGCCAATCAAATTTAAGTGACATGGCATATGAGCTTTATGGAGCGGGCTTTGATTAAATTCATATTTATTGGATTTAAATAATTAACCCAATTATATTAATCCATAATATTTATTTGGACTAATATTCATGAATTTAATATGATCCGAATCATCTAATAAATTTATATTTAATAAATTTTAAATGATTACAAATGCCCCTGCTTCAAGTCTTGTCGAAGTGCATGATCAAAGACAAGGTTTGAAGTATTTAGCAAATATATATATATATATATATATATCGCATGCATCTTTTAATATTGTAGCTCATACTGCCAATTTTACCCATCTAAGTGAATAATTTTGTTCTTTGGTTACAAATAAATGTAGTGACCATATGAACGAAATGAAATATTCCCTCTCCATTATAAATTGGTCAACTGCATATGATTTATTACCTTGTGGGTCATACGTGGCGCCATTGCTTTGTAGAATCTCATAAATTAATATTAAACCTTTTCCAAACTTAACTCAAAATTGAACTTCCTACTCCTATCCAATTACGGAAGCTAGCCGCCAAAAATAAAAAGAATTACTTCCGTGTATTATTCGAAATCCAAATCCAACCCGAATTCAAATATCTTTCAATTGAGTCCTAGGAAGATAGAAATTACTGTCAGTTTAGGACAAGGACACCTTGTTATAACATCTATAAATAGATGTTTCCTCCTTATTCTTTCAACATCAACATCAGCAACTTTGGAGACCATTCTTGAAAATTCTCTTGGGGCTCGACGTGCAAGCATCTAGGTATATATATATATTATTTTTTTTACCGTTGCTGCTTTTCCTTCTTCTTTTTCTTTTTTGTAGGTCAATGGAACAATATTTATGTTTTATGGAGGCTACACAAGGGAGAGTTTTATCACAACACAAGAGTTTGATCTTGAGGTGCGAAGGGACGGATACGCATCCCCACCTTAAGAGAAGTAATTTTAGGGTATTCTTTAAGGTGAAAAGAGGATGGATACTCATCCCCGCCCTAAGAAAGGTAATCTAAAGGTATTCTTTAAGGCTAAAAGAGGATGGATATGCATCTCCGCCCTAATAAAGGTAATCTAAAGGTATTCTTTAAGGTGAAAAGAGGATGGATACGCATCCCCGACCTAAGAAAGGTAATCTAAAGGTATTCTTTAAGGTGAAAAGAGGATGGATACTCATCCCAGCCCTAAGAAAGGTAATCTAAAGGTATTCTTTAAGGCGAAAAGAGGATGGATACGCATCCCCGCCCTAATAAAGGTAATCTAAATGTATTCTTTAAGGCGAAAAGAGGATGGATACGCATCCCCGCCCTAAGAAAGGTAATCTAAAGGTACTCTTTTAAGGCGAAAAGAGGATGGATACGCATCCCCGCCTTAAGAAAGGTAATCTAAATGTATTCTTTAAGGCGAAAAGAGGATGGATACGCATCCCCGCCCTAAGAAAAGTAATCTAAAGGTACTCTTTTAAGGCGAATAGAGGATGGATATGCATCCCCACCTTTTTTTTTAATGGCTATTGTATGCCCAAGTTTGTCAGTAACAATCTCCTTTTATACTTTGCAGTTTGAGGAAATGACGATTTTCAGGCATTACATCTCTCCCTCCACCAGACTTAGGCATCTTATAGTTAAGACTGAAGAAGGGGAAGAGCAAACACGATTTTTGACTCATGCTCCATTAGTCGGTTGATATGCAAATCAATGGCCTTTTTTGAAAAATCCATTTCATATGGCGAATTGGACTTCACTGCACACTCATACTTCCAATAATCTGCTCCAGTTGTGGTCTCTTCAAGCGCTAGATCATCATCATGCTAATATTGCAACTCCTCTTCCAAGTTTAGGTCGTCGCATAATTCAAGGTGAGATACGATGGGGGAATACAATGACAGTTGAGGGAGAGTATCGTCATATTCCTGGGTATTGGGAGTGGACCGAGGATATACTTGGTAGGAGCCAAGAGGTACTGGGTACGGCTCAAATTTATGATGCTGTTTATGCATCTCTATTCACTTATGACCGTAACTCAAACATTTTACAAGCGTTCTGTGAAGCTTGGTGTCCAAAAACCAATACATTCCTTACATCTGTCGGAGAATTATCTATTTCTTTATGGGATTTACATGTTCTTGGAGGTTTACCGATTTGGGGTTCTCTTTATGATGAAGAAATAGTGCCCGAGGTCAAGGAACTTGTAGGCTCCGATGAAAAGAGGACCAAGTACATTCCTCAGACTTGTGAATATTTGTTTGCGGCATTTCATCATCTTCGGGGGGGGGGGGGGGGNGCTAATCAAGAAGTATCTTTTAGCAAGTGGATAAGCTTTTGGTGTAAGAAACCTCAGAGGTATGAAGCTGATCCACCGAGGGAGGAAAATAAGTCTGCTCGCCCCGAATCGACCCATAATCCTAGTGGGGTTTTGCCTGATACAACCGAATGGTCACGTGTCGAAGAAAGGATGTTTTCTGGACTTGGAGTGAAAGTTGACAAAAGAGATGAGACTTATCTAGCCGCTTTCTTATCTTGTTGGTTGTGTGCTTCTGTCCTTCCTAATAAGGAGGGTGAGTTTATTCGTCCAGGGACTTTCAAGATGGCAAGCTTTATGGCGAGTGGGAGGAAGATCAGCCTTGCCATCCCGGTATTAGCCAGCATCTACAATGGTTTAAATAAGATCTCGACTTTATCACAACTTAATCAAATTAAAGTCTTCTTCCCCATCCACTATGTTTATGGTTGGCTTGCTCATTACTTCAGAACTCATTATGCATTTTCCAATGGGCCCTTTATTCCCACTATGGTAGTATATTCTAGAGAGGGTGGTTCAAAGTATTTTGATAGCGATGATGCGAGAAAACGCATTCATGGTGAGGAAAATGTCGCTTGGACATCTACTATGTTGGATAAAATGTACCCTCACTTTTATGTGGATAATAATCATGCATCAGAAGAGGAGTTGAGCTATTTCATGAGTATTCGTTTTAACTATCTTCCTCTTCGATGTAGAGATTCATTCATTGTTGAGCCATATAGTCCACATCGCTTCGGTCGTCAATTTGGATTCTACCAAAACGTCCCTGGTATCATGAAGAATGATATTCGTAGTGCATCTTTGGACAAGGGTCTTACATTTTGGAGAATTTGCACTATGAGTCGATCTGCGTCACGAGCAACTTTTCCTTTTATCACACCTAATGCGGGAAAGTCTTTTGGATCTGATTATCAAGCTTGGTGGAACAAAACTCATGGGAAATTTCTTGATGATCATTTGCAAGCTTTAGTGGATGCTGCTAGGCCAATTCCCCTCATACATTTAGAGGGTTCTGGAGAAGTAAATAACAAAGTCCTTAATACTGGTATGCCTTCTTCTTTGGGTGTTAAGGTACCCCAGAAACGTAAAATAAAGCCTCAATTGCCTTCGGTAGCATAAAAAAGAAAGACACCTACTCAAGCCGATTATGTTTCCAAGAGATTGCTTGAGGGTGAGAGTGAAAGTAGTAGCAAGGAAGTCTTTTTTAGAAGATTAAGGGTATTGAATGATGCTACCCCACCCATGGTTGAGTCGTGTGACAATGCAAGCATTACTTCAAGAACTATAACAGTCTCTCTCAATAATGTGTGGTTAAGACCTTTGCTCTATCGACTATCTCTTAGTATTTTTTATTTTACTTGACTATTTACACCTCTCCCTTTTTTTATGTAGGTGAACAATGTCGCGATACCACAACGAGAAGAGTCACAAAATAGTGGTGAGTCTATATCTCGTTCAGATTTGATGAAACAACCTTCTATGACTCAAGTGAAAAGAGCACCTCATGTCTCTTGTGACGAGGTTAAAGACGACTTTGGGTATGACGTACACAAGCATCTTCCACCTGCTATGTCCGTGTTTGATGGGAAGAAAGTCATCTTAGATGCTCAGAAAGATTTTATTTCTGCTCTTTGGAATGTTATTAAGGGAAAACTTTCAAGAAGTGACGTAGATTCTGCATCTTCTCTTAGAGATGAAATTCAAGTAATTATCAAGGAGATGGACTGCAAGGACATGGACGTTTCACCTTTGAAAAAGTTATTGAACTCTTTCTTTGATTTTGCGGCTTCATATGATCAAGCACGATCGACCCTTCATGATATGGATATGGAAAGTGCTAGAAAAGAGTTGTTTGTAGCAGCGGGAGAACGTCTCACAAATTCTATGTTCGAGGAGCAAGATAAAGTTGAGGAGGTGTCCTCCCTTCGTCAGTCGCTGGATAGTATGAAGAAGGAGATAAAAGCGTTGTGCAAAAGAGCGCAAGATTTGCAAGCCCGTTTGGCAGCTGCCGAGGATGAAGTTGAAGGAGCCAACCAAGCAACCTTGTTTGCAACCCAAGAATTTGATGCATGTTTTGATGTGGACTTGACGAATGATCTAGGACAAAAGAGAGAGCATCTAGAGGCTATGCGTCAAGAACTGATCAATTACAAATTATGCTTGGATTAGATTTTATTTATTTATTTATTTTATTTAGAGTTTGGTTGATATGCTAGACGATTTTATATATATATATATATATGTGAGGATAATGTTTTCTTTTGTTTCGTCTTATATATCTTTAATTGCATTCTTCAATTTACTCTTTATTCTTTGATTGCAAGAATGAATAATTCAAGCTCCATCCACATTCATGCCAATAAGAATAGAAATTCCTCATTTCTTCAAGTTTACTCATTCGAATATGTCTTGCAAATGTTGCAATTATAATGCTTCAATTTGAAAGACTTTTGAGGGCTTCAACTTACTGGCTGGGTTGATTTAAGAATCCGACTTGCAGACTTGAAGACTTCAACTTGCAGACTTGAAGAATTTGAAGACTTCGACTTGCATACTTGGAAGATTTGAAGACTTCAGCTTGCATTCTTGGAGGATTTGAAGACTTGAACTTGCATACTTGGAAGACTTTGAAGATGCAAACTTGAAGATTTCAACTTGCAGACTTGAAGAATTGAAGACTTCAGCTTGCAGAATTAAAGAATTTGAAGACCTCAACTTGCAGACTCGAAGGACTTTGAAGACTTTAATTTGCATATTTAGAGGATTCGAAGACTTCAGCTTGCATACTTGACGAATTCAAAGACTTCAACTTGCATACTTGAAGAATTCGAAGACTTCAACTTGCAGACTTGAAGAATTTGAAGACCTCAACTTGCAGACTTAAAGAATTTGAAGACTTCAATTTGCAGACTTGAAGAATTTGAAGACATCAACTTGCAGACTTTGAAGAATTTGAAGACTTCAACTTGCATACTTGGAAGACTTGAAGACCTTCAGCTTGTATACTTGGAGGATTTGAAAACTTCAACTTGCATACTTGGAAGACTTGAAGACCTTCAGCCTGTATACTTGGATGATTTGAAGACTTCAACTTGCATACTTAGAAGACTTGAAGACTTTCAGCCTGTATACTTGGATGATTTGAAGACTTCAACTTGCATACTTAGAAGACTTGAAGACCTTCAGCCTGTATACTTGGAGGATTTGAAGACTTCAACTTGCATACTTGGAAGACTTGAAGACCTTCAGCCTGTATACTTGGAGGATTTGAAGACTTCAACTTTAAAGAAACTTCAAGCATGTTGTTAACCGAACTCATTTTTTTAAAAGGTTTGCCCCCATCTATTGACCAATGAATACTTCGTACAAGTCTAAAGTTTGATGGGACAAAAGATAAAACAAAATACTTACCGCTTTGATTGTCATGTGACAGATCAAGTGGGAACATGTGGTTTTTTTTTTTACTCATGCAACTGAACTTAGGATATATGCTAAGCGCCTATGTACCTCAGTGAAGAGGATCAAGTCACAACGTAGTTCTGGGGGATTGAGTGAATTTTTTTTTTTGTGCCATACATAGTTTATACTTTTGCGGGCCAGGAGTGACATGCAATTTAGGCTCGTACCTTAAGGAGCATCATCTTACTTCAAGGGTAGTACCTCTTTAGGAATTTTTCATTAATAGGACCAATCCTTACGCCATCTGCATCAATAAGCTTGTAAGCACCATGTGAATATGCTTCTTGTACAACATACGGTCCATCCCATTTTGAGGTAAATTTGCCCCCAAACTTGTGCGAAGTAATAATGGGTCTTCTTACAGGGAGAACTTGGTCTCCAACTTGAAAAAACCTCAAGCGAACTTTCTTATTGAAAGCACGAGATAGACGAACTTGATAACATTCAAGGTTTTTTTGGGCTTCTAGCCTTTTTTCGTCAAGTGCTGCTAACTCAGCAAGACGCAGTCGAGCATTTTCTTCTTCAGTGAGCCCTTCTTGAATAGCAAGTCTTAAGGAAGGTATTTGACGCTCGAGTGGCAGGACTGCTTCAACTCCAAAAGCAAGTGAATATGGTGTTGCTTAAGTTGGTGTGCGGTATGTTGTCCTATATGCCCACAAAGCTTTTTCCATTCTTTCATACCAATCCCTTTTGGACTTGGAGACAACTTTCTTCAGGAGGTTGCATAGAGTCTTATTGAATGCTTCGGCAAGACCATTGGCGGCAGCATGATACATAGAAGATTTACGCTGCTTGAAACCAAAGAGATCACAAATTTTGTTCATTAACTTGTTATCAAATGGGTTGCCATTGTTTGTTATTATGTAGCGAGGGATGCCAAAGCGATATATGATATTCACTCGGATAAAATTTGCAACATTCTCTTTCTACACTTCTTTAAGAGCGACAGCTTCAGCCCATTTTGAGAAGTAATCTGTTGCAGCCAAGATGTACAAGTGTCCACCAGAAGATTTTGGTAGTGGTCCCACAACATCCAATCCCCAAGCGTCAAATGGCCAAGATCTAATAGTTGGGTGCAATACTTCGGGCGGCTGATGTATAAAATTCGCATGAAATTGACAAGCATCGCACCTCCGAGCATAATCTAAGCAATCCTTCACCATGGTTGGCCAATAATACCCCATCCTCTTTATGTGAAAGTGGAGTTTTGGTCCAGATTGATGTGATCCACACACTCCCGAGTGTGCTTCTTGTAAAGCTTGAATTGCTTCTTCCTCTCCCAAACATCGTAATAGTACACCCTCAAATGATCTTCTATATAATGTGTCCTTGCAATAAAGGAAGCGAGGTGCACAACGACGAATGTCAGTCCTTCTCCTTGGATCTTCTAGAAGTATCCCATAACACATGTAGTCAATAATGGGTTGTCTCCACTCTTCCTTCGCAGCTTCAGAAACGGCGACGAAATGATTAAACTCATTTTATATACATTCTTCCTCATTTGGCGATGGTACTATCCATTTTTGACAAATAGTCACTTGCGTCTGATCAGGAAGGGTTAGCGTTGAAGCTAGAGCAACCAATGCATCAGCTTTCTTATTCTCCGTTCTACGCACATGTTGAAGGGTTACATCTCCAAGCCATCCTATCAACTTTTGAGCATAATCATGATAAGGACGCAATTCAGGCTTCTTCACCTCATCACTTCCTAAGAGTTGGTTGATCACCAACTGAGAGTCACCAAAGACTTGTAAGTTTAATTGCTTCATGTCAACGGCCATCTCTAGTCCAAGTATCAACGCTTGGTATTCAGCGACATTATTGGAGCAACATTGCTTCAAAGAAAATGAGAATGGTAGGATCTCTTCTTGTGAAGTAATGAACACTACGCCAGCACCAACTCCGCCACGATGTGCAGCTCCATCAAAGTACATTTTCCAAGGAGGTAGAACTTCAATTAACATTGCATCTTCATCAGGAAGCTCATCAGTTAACTCCTAATCATTCGGTATCAGATGGTCTGCCAAGAAATCCGCCAATGCTTGTCCTTTCACAGCTTTTTGAGGGATGTACACGATCTCAAACTATTGGAATTGGAGGTACCATCTTGCTAGTCGGTCACTAAGGACAGGTTTCGACATAACAAACTTGATGGGATTTTCTCTAGAAATAAGACGAACAACATGGGCTTGAAATAATGCTTCATCTTTTGAATTGAGAAGACTAGCGCCAAGCACAATCTTTCAATCGGCGAATAGTTCAGCTCATTTGGTGTCATCGTTCTACTCAAGTAGTAAAGAGAGTTTTCTTTGCCTTCACCATTCTCTTGAGCTAGCAGGGCTCCTACAGACCTTTTTAGTGCCACAATGTAGAGTATCAATGGCTTTCCAGGTATAGGGGCTGCCAAAACTGGAGGTTTTGCTAGATATGACTTGATACTTTTAAAGGCATCGCTACATGTTTCGTCCCAATTAAAAGGAGCACCTTTCTTCATGAGATGACCGAATGGTTGGCATCATCCTGCTAGGTTTGAGATGAACCTCCTCAAGTAGGCTAGCTTTCCTTGGAGACTTTTTAACTCATGAATATTTTGAGGTGCAGGCATCTTCAATATTGCATCAACTTTGGCTTGATCAATTTCAATTCCTCGATGTCTCACAATGAAGCCAAGGAACTTTCCAGAAGTAACTCCAAAGGCACACTTCAATGGATTCATCCTTAGTTGATATCTTCGAAGCAGCTCAAACACCATTCTTAAGTCTTTCAAATGATCACTCCTCTTTCTGGATTTTACCACCAGGTCATCCACATAACATTCAACATTTTTATGGAGCAAGTCATCAAATATATTTTGCATAGCCCTTTGATATGTAGCACCAGCATTCTTTAAACCAAATGGCATCACTTTGTAGCAATAAATACCCTTAGGTGTGCGAAATGCGGTGAGTTCTTCATCCTTTGGAGCCATGCGGATTTGATTATAGCCAGAAGAACCGTCCATGAACGACATTGCCTCATATCCAGTGGTGGCATCAATCATCAGCTCTGGAATGGGAAGAGGAAACCCATCTTTAGGGCATGCATTATTAAGATTTCTAAAGTCAACACATACTCGAATTTGAACATTCTTCTTTTTCACAGGAACAATACTTGAAATCCATGTAGGATATTTGACCTCACGAATAAAGTCTGCCTCAATGAGTTTATTAACTTCATTTTCTATCAATGGAACCAAGTCTGGCCTAAAACGTCTTTGAGCTTGCTTAATGGGACGAGAACCATTTTTGACTGCCAACTGATGGACCACTACTTTAGGATTCAATCCAGGCATTTCTTTATAACTCCAAGCGAAAACATCCCTATATTCTTTGAGTATATTCATATAAGCGATTTCTTCATCAACTTCTAGAAAGGCACTCAAGTAAGTTGGCCTTGGGTCTTCATCAGTGCCAATGTTAACTTCTTTCAAAGGGTCTATTGTGGTCTTTACTCCTTCTTCAAGTTCCGGTGGAGCATCTCTAGCATCTTCCTCTTCTAAAGGATCATTGTCATTGACAGATATATGACAACACCAGACAATATCTTCTAACTCTTCATCAATCTTTATTTGAGGCAGAGAATCGTACTCATTTTGGATTGTAACATAATTTGAGGAGCCTACACTTTCTTCATCTTCCTCGCGCTCCTTGGTGTAAACCACAGTGCGAACCTTTGCCTTGATCTCCTCTTTACATGAAACTACAAGTTCCACTCGTCGCCTCATTCTAGAAGGAATCAAACTTTTGAAATCCTTTCGAACCAAATGTGAAGCAGGCGTTGTAACTTTAAAATAACTTCTCAGATTCTTATTTTTCTTCAATGGACCTAATCTCTTGAACACAGAAGTTCTTGCAGTCGATTCTCCGAGTCGATCAAAGACGGAAAGCTTTCTATTGGGAGCAGTAACATCTTCTTCAAAAGTTATATGATTATTCCTTGCTCTTCTTATGGAGATGCGAACTGGCGGTGGTTGGTTATAGCCTATGACCTCACGTGCTTGCCTGGTTTTATCAACTGATGGGAGTTTCCCTAATATTGATGGCTCATTAGGGTTATATCCAGCCTTCGCAAATAACTTGTAAGCATTAGGATCAAAACATTCTCCCGTGCGTTTTGTAGGGAGTGCTACATCTCGCACTTGATTTTGAGCGATTGTCTTTACTAACAGCTTTGAAGGCAAGTTTATTGCATCAATTTATCTGATAGGAAGAGTTAGTCATCTTAATGCATCTTCTCGAAGGTTAGATGATTTGACTTCTTCTTTCTTTACTTTTGGAACATAGCGAAGTCCAGAAGTCAGATTCTTCTTTGAAGACATGGTCTTCCCTTCATTGAGATTGGGACAAAGTACTTTAGTGTTAACTTTTACCTTTTCGACAGCCGTATCGATTATTTTGCTTGTGATCTTGTCAGACTTGGTTGATTTGACATCATTAGATTTTGTCCATTTAACAACATAACTCTTCAAATAGAATTTTGCATCGGCAAACTACGTCTCAACTTCGGTGAAAGGATTATCGTCTGCAACTATCTTCCTTTCAATATCGTCTTCAAGATACTTCAAACATTGATAGTAAGAAGATGAGACAATTCTATTCTCGTGTACCCAAGGCCTACCAAGTAATATATTGTATGAAGTCTTTGCATCGATCACGTGCATCCATGCGCTTGATCGCAAATCTTCCATGTAAATTTCTAATTTAATGGAGCCTATGGACCTCTGTCCTCCTTGATTGAATCCTTGTATCAACAAACGACTTTCACTAAGTTCTTCGGTCGTGATGCCGAGTTCCTTCATTGTGTGGATAGGCAGGATGTTGACTCCGGATCCTTCATCTATCAAGATTCTATTTATCTTCTTATCTCGCACGTGACCAACCATATACAAAGGACAAATGTGTAGTGTTTCACCAAACAGAAGATCGTTATCTATGAATGTGATTTTTGTATCACATGTATAACCTTTTTGGGAAGAAGGTTCAATAGGCTTTTCAGAAGATGAAGGAGACATCATTGACGAGATTTCCCTTGTTGCTTTTTCTTTGCCACTAGGAGACACTTTTGGTGAGGATTCTCTCGTTGTTCCTTCTCTATCAGTTGGAGACACATTCATTGTTTCTTCTTTATCAGCATTAAAACATGGTGCCTCGACATTTTCTTGAGTAGACTTTGTGCGCAACCAACTTGGTAAGAATTCTTCTAGAGTTACAAGATGTCGGGGTTTCTGGTAGTGATGCACTTCTACCTTCACCTTCCTTGGGCGCTTGATTGATTCCTGTTTCACCAGTTTCTTCACCATTTTCTTTCTAATCGGTTGCTCACATGATTCTTTTTGTAAGCTTGACTTGTTGCGTCTTCGCCTAGTCACAAGAATCCAGCCTTCATCACTATCTATATCAACTTGAGATTTGTCTAGTTCCAATGACTCTTCTTCATGCTTTTCAGCGAAATGTATTTGGATCGGATCGAGCGAGCCGAACGTGATGGAGATTTGATTAGAACTAGCTTTCTCATCATCAAGGACAATTTTCTTTTCTCTAACCAATCGCATCACTCTATCCTTGAAGACAAAACATTTTTCAAGAGGATGACTCATGAGTCTATGATATTTACAATAATTTGGGTTATCATCTTTTCCAGCTTCATCAGGCCGCTTCATCTCTGGCAACTCAATGAGCTTTAATTCAAGCAACTCATTGAAAATATCAGAAACGTCGGAATCCAAGAAGGGGTATTCCTTTTCTTGCATTTCCCTTAGGATCGATTTTTGGTCTGAACGCGCTTGAAAATTTGTTCTCACACTTTGCTTCTTCCCTTCCTTCATAGTGAACTTTACAGGCGACACATTAACATTCATTGACTCTTTGTTGTCGTTCTTGGGCACAAATCTGCTCCATCTCTTAGGTTCCTGCTTGTCTCTTCCTTTGCGAGGGTCATGGACAAACGTCATATCCTTTCCAGTAGAGGACATGCTCAACTCCATATCATGAGCACGAGTAGCTAGATCTTCAAAGGATTTTGGTTTTATCCCCTGTAGGATATAAAGAAGCTCCCAGTGCATCCCTTGGATACACATTTCTATTGCAGAAGCTTCACTAAGCCTGTCCTTGCAATTTAGGCTCGCGTTCCTCCATCGATTTATGAAGTCTATGGCTGGTTCATCCTTCCTTTGGCGAGTATTCATAAGTTCTACCATGCTTACAGTGCGCCTTGTGTTATAGAATCGATTGAGAAACTCGTTCTCTATTTGCTCCCAACTATCAATAGAATTGGGCTCAAGATCTGTGTACCAATCAAAGGCATTTCCTTTTAGAGACCGGACAAACTGTTTGACAAGATAGTCTCCATATGTTCCAGCATTATTACATGTCTCCACAAAGTGTGCAACATGTTGCTTCGGATTTCCTCTACCCTCAAATTGTTGAAATTTGGGAGGTTGATAACCAGCAGGCATTTTTAAGCTATCAATTCTTGTAGTGTATGGCTTGACATACATATGAGAAGACTTGGTGGAGACTTCATACTTATCTTTGATAGCGCCTTCAATGAACTCCTTCAAGCGATCGAGTGGGATCATCCCTTCAGAAGAAACTGGCATCTCATTAACAATCGGTGCTTTCTTTGCAGGATTTTCAATCTCTTGAACTTCAACACATTTTTCGGGCGCATGACTTGCTTCTCCGTCTAAAAGTCCTTCCATTTGATTCATCAACTTATCGATTCTAGACTCTTGGTGTTGTACATGCTTTGTCAATCCTTCAACCAACTTCGTCAGATTTGCGAGTTGTTCCTCAGAGGAAGAAGCAGCAGCCACCATTGTTTGCATGATCATTGGAGATGTAGGAGAGTAGCATGGATTGTCGCGTAAGTTGATCTTCAGCAGATTCACATTACGCTATGCACGTGGAGGTGACTCATTCGTTGAATCATAGCTCTCCCTTGTGGTAGAGTTCTTGGAACCAGATTGCTCAAGGAGAGCCAATGTCTTCTTGATCTTTTCAACAACACTGCTTCCTCCTTCTAAAGCTTTTGCGGAGGAAATTGATTATTTTGGAGTAGTAGACCCAAAAACTGGAGTTGATGTGGATGACACTTGAAGTGTTTGTTGTCCTAGTGTAGCAGCTTTGCTTCTCGTAACAGCTCCGAAACTTCCAAAGGTAACACCCAAAATGCCTTCAACTTCATTAGAGAACTTGGAGCTAGTAGCCTTAGAGGCATTTGATCGGGAGTTGTTCTTCATAGAAGTTATCTCAATATTCTTTGATGCTTGAAAAGTTGAGATGAGAGGTAGAGATTGTCCCACCCGGCGTGCCAGAATTTGTAGACGATAAAAATTCGCGTCGAGAAAACAATAATCAAGAACGGAAAATTATGCAACAATCGTTTTATTGATTTAAGTGAGAGTGTTACAATCTCTATTATTCCTCTGAATTCGCCTTTTCAAATATAATTCAAGGGCTCTTGAGCTTGATCTTGAATTTGAGATTTATCTCCATCTTGATCTCTATCTTGATCTTGATCTTGGACTTGAACTTTATCTTGATCTTGACTTCTAGTTGAATCCAAGGGCTTCGCACTTGATCTTGAATCCGACGGTCTTGATCTTGATCGTTTTTTATCTTTATCGCTCTTGATCGTTATCGCTCTTGAGACTTGAACGTTCTTGAATCTTGAATGCTTGAATTCTTGAACTCTTGAACTTGTAGAGAAATCTGCAGCTTTTGATCCACGAGCTTTCTCTAGCTTCTTGTTAAAATTCTTGGTCCTCTTTTCTGAATTATGAGGGCCCCTATTTATAGTTTTAGAATAGGGGAGTTGTGATTCGAATAGGATTCCCTTCGGCCAATCAAATTTAAGTGACATGGCATATGGGCTTTATGGAGCGGGCTTTGATTAAATTCATATTTATTGGATTTAAATAATTAACCCAATTATATTAATCCATAATATTTATTTGGACTAATATTCATGAATTTAATATGATCCGAATCATCTAATAAATTTATATTTAATAAATTTTAAATGATTACACTTCTATTTTTATTTTTTTTATTTTATTTTTTGCTGTTATTTTATGTTTGGTTGTTAAAACATATAAGTTTTTACAACTAACTGTAAATATTTTACTTCCTGGGGCTAGTTTTATCCCTGACACTTTCCAATATAATACTAGTGATTTATCTATGTTTATGTCATTTATTACTACTGAATAGTTAACACTTATTATAAATTTAAATTTTTGGTATATGAGGTTACCTTTTACTGCACTTATTATACTTTTTTCTTTGGCTTGTATAATTCTATCGTCCGCTAAGTATATTTCTATGGGTGTATTTTTTTCCTTCTCTAAAACATGTTTTTATTAGTATTTCTGTTCCTCCTAAATGTACATATTTAATTGGATTTTTAGCCTTAATATCTTGTATTTCTTTATTTATTATTCGTTTGTTTATTATTGGTATTTTAGCCTTTCCTTTGGTGTATTTGCAATCTATGATATGTTATCTTTGACTTACTACATAATATTCTTCTTTTTATCGTTTAAACCAATTTCTTATTGTTGGTATTTCAAATATTTTTTCTGCGGTTAAGTCTAAATATTTTCCTTTTATTTGTTCAAATATATTATTATCAAATATTATATTTTGTTCTGCCGATTCTTCATCTTGATATTTTTCTTTAGTTATTATTTGTATATCTGTTTCAGTCATTGATATAGTATTCATTATCTGATTCTATTACTGAATTATTTTTCATTTCGTCTGTTTCGTTTTCTGATAATTCATATATACTATCTTCACTTTCTAATTCATAATCTACGTACTTCTATCTGCGTATATTTTTTATCGTCTATTATTATTTCTGATATTTGTTTTTTCTTTGGATTTTTAGGTAATTTACAATCTCTAGCTATATGCCTAATTTTCCACAATTATAGCAGGTACATTCCGTTAGTTTTCTGTTTGGTCTTTTGGTTTTGTAGTTTTTTACATAGTACCTTCTTCTTGGTTTTTTATATTTATATTTTGATCTATATTTTTGTTATATCTCTTTTTATAGTATTTGTCCGTACAACCAAATTGGGGTGCCGTTTTATTTTTGCAACATACTAAGTTTTTTACTAGTATTTTTTTAGTTTTATTTCTTCTTTATGTTTTTCACATATTTCTATAAACCATCGTTGTAAGAATTTTATTCTAGCTCCTAAGGTATCTGTTAATCCTGCTTCATTCCAACTTTTTATTACTTTTGAATTAAAAGGTTCTGGTAATTTTGTAAAATATAATTTTCTTATTTCCTTATTTTCTTCTGTGCTATATGTTCCTTTATAATAATATTCTCTAAATGCACATGTATATTCATCTATATAACACATATTACATATTGCTAATTTTGTCATTAGATTACGATTTATGATTTTTTCTTTATTTTGTTCTTCTACTTCTGTTGTCATACTACTAAATTCATTTCTTATAGCTACTTCGTACTTATATAATATTTCCATAATTGTAGTAGCTAATTCACCATTAGATTTTTTATTACTTCTTAGAGTTTTTAAACTTTCATCTGATAAATTTTGTAGCCATAATTTTACTGTTCCTATAAGTGTTCTTTCTATATATCCTAGTGTTTCTGTCATTCCTATTTTGTTATCTATTAATTGTTTTGATATATATCTCATCTATAATTGAATTGTTTTATTTATATCTGCTACACAGTCCAAATCTAAAAAATCATATTGTTCAGTTATTGGTTTAATTGTCCATTTTTTATTTAATCTTTTATCCCATATAGTTTTTTCTTTATCATATTGTTCATAGTTAGTATTATATTATTTTAATTTTTTTGGGTTTTTTATTTCTGATGTACTAGGTTTTTCATCCATGTCTGTCTCTTGTATTTACTTCTAAATTCTTTGTGTTATCTATATTTGTTTAAAGTTCCGCAAATGTTTCGCTTGTTTCTGAATGTTGTTTATCTAGATCAACATCATTTATTTCATCAATTCTTATTTCAGGTAGATTATCTCTGTTATTTTCTTCTTTTTCTTCTACTTCATCTTCTAATTGCAATTTTTCTTTAAATTTAATTATCTCATTTGCTAATTTTGTGTTTTGTTCTTTTTCTTTTTGTTTCATTTCATTCATTTCTTTTAACATTGCCAGTTCTTTTTCTAGTTCTATTATTTTAGTATTTTTTACTTCTTCTAATTGTTGTACTTCCTTTTTTGCTTGTTGTTTTATTTTTTCAATTTCCGTTTTTCTATCTATTTCTTCATTTTCTTTTGTTATTCCTATCATAGTAGTTAAACTATCTCCTAGTTTTACCGTTTCTTTTTCTAACATTAAATTTATATTGTCACATATTTTCTTGTATCTTCTTTCTAGATTAGAAAATATTATCTTTATTTTTAATCCGTCATAGTTTTCATATATATTTTCGTCTATAGCATATTCTTCTTTATTCATTTATAGATTGTGTTGAAGTTTATATTCTAAACTTTCTATCTGTATCTGTAGATATAAAATAGTTTTCCTTTGTGCTTCTATAGATTTTTTACAAGTTTCGGCGAATATATTACTGTTAAGTCTACTTTGCCTATGTGTTAATCCTTGTCTTTTCACTATAATTATTTCAGTAAGATTTTCTTTATATTCGTTATTCTCGTTATTCATTGTATTTTTAAATATTGAATATATTTATATTCTATTTTAGATATATAATCTATTAATTGATCTAATTTGTCGTTATCAGTTATTGTGATATTGAGTTGTTTGTATTCTGGATATAATTTGTTTAATTTTTCTCTTATTTTTCTTAACTTTCTACTAGTATGTTTCTTCTTATATTTCTTAACTCTCTTTTCATCCATAGCTCTGATACCATTTATCGTTGCGGAATTTATTTTACTAGTAGATGATAAATTCATGATATACTAAGATATTTTTGGTAGTGTGGTAGGTGAGGGATTCATGACATTTTTGGTAGGTGTACCATTTTTGGTAGGTGAGGAATCCATTTTAAAGATTTTATTATAATATTCTTTTGCTAAGTGTTTTAATCTTGATTTCTCTTTAATATTATTTATGATATATTCTAGATATAACATATCTTGGGTTCTTAGGTACGTATATAAATTATTTTCCATTAATTGTTCTAATAGTTTTATATTTTCCATAGCTTCTGTCCAATATTGTAAATATTCGTAGTTCATTTTAATCTGAATTTATTTCTAAATCATACCATTCTATTCTTTCAAAGTCTAAATAACGTAGGTCTATTTCATACCATTGTTGGTTTAATATATTTTCTGATTCGTTATCATTAAAAAATAGTTCCCATATGATTCTTCTTAATTCAATTATCTCTATACCTTTAAGTATATATAGGATTAAAGTTTCATAGTTTTTTATTATTTCATCATGCATGTATGTAGTCATGTTCTTTATCATGCAGGTTTTTATTTTCAATTATTCCTTCCTATCATATTCATAATTGATTAAATTCATATTAGCTCATTATGAAACTAGATTATCTGTTTATCATGTTCTCTTGTCACTACTAGCATCGTAATTTAGCGGATGCTTTCTTCTTATCAGCGCCTCAACTTTGTTTACTCCCCTAAATGGCTTTTCTTGCCTACCGGTTTCAACATTAGGATGGCATAGTATAGAAGTTTTCTCCCTGTTTCCAGTGTGCTAATAAACTAGAAATCATGATTCAAATAATTCTAATACATAATAACTAACATAAATTTATTCAATCATATATATGATATTCAAGAATATATGAAATTAGTTCTGCATATTTTTTGAACAATATACCTTTGCCTCTTGCTTATCCATGATATCTGAAAGTTGTTCCATTATCTACTAAGTATTTAAATATTGGAGAGAGTGTTTTTTAAGAAAGCTTCGTTTATTCCCGACTTGCTTATTATGTTACATATATCTTCTTTTATATAGAAAAGAATTTCTATCCTCTGTCTACTACTAATAATGCACGTACTATACTACTTACTGCACACTAAGTTTACAATAATGCATACCTACCATTCATACACTTGTCCTATTAATAATGCACATCACCTACCATTCATACACTTGTCATCATTATTAATGCACACCATACCTATCATTTTTAATATGCACATGCATACTACCCCACTTGTTGACTAATTTACACTACACTTTCTTACAATAAGACTAATAATTTACAATAATGCTCCTACTTTATTACTTTATACTATTTACTTTTGGCTTTTTTGGCCAAATATGTCTTCTTTGCTTTATCTCTTTAGTTGTTGCTATCTTCTTTATCTTCTTATTTCTTTAGACTTTATTCTAGCTGGACATCTGGAATCACGTTGTCTTGTCCATTACATTTTGTACATAGATGATCAAGGTATTTGTGTCCAATTAGCTTTCATTATCTGGTTAATAGTTCTGGCGAAATAAATCCAGCTTTGAGTGCTCTTGCCGTAGGTCTTTCTTCTGATTTTAATAATGATAAAATCTATTTCTGGACTTCATCCATAAGTGTTTTCCTTAGTTCTCTTGAATTTGAATATTTCACTAACTGATCTCTAGAGTAGTAACTCCATATAGCATTTTTGTTTAAATAATTGTTTGCTAGCTCTTGTATAATAGTTGATATACCAATTATTCTTTTAGTGGCGTAAAAACTTGGTATCTCTATTTTTCATATTTCTTCTTGTTGTCCAATATCTTCAGGTATAATTATATCTTTGGTTAGTCCTATTTTAATAACTTGAATTGGGGGTTTTATCTTGTCGTATAATATCTCCGCTGGTGCTATATAAAACTTTACATTAAATAAATTTCCCTTGGTAACTCTTTTATATGTAATGAACGCCTTGTGTAGTTCTGTTATTCCACTTATTTCTTCTCCATCATATGTGTATACGGTATTTAATAGTCCATAATTGTAACATGTCCTTACTAAATTGGCGTTAGTTTTTGGTTGTGCAATTAGCATGTTATAACCTTGTAATTTTTGGATTAGGTAGTCTTGCCTTGGTTCTTTGGTTGTAGTGGATCTAGGATTACAGTTTAAATAGGTTTGGATTTTGTATATATTTTCAATAGATGTTATCGTGACATGGTTATATATCTTTTTCTCATTTTGTAGGCTATTTGCATAGATAGAGGTTTCTGGTTCCACAGTCAATATATTTCTTGGCAGTTTTGGATTAATGGTTTTTCAAATAGCTGGTTTAAGTTTGTATTCTTATGTTGTTTCTCACTAACTTGTTTACTTGTACCTGTAGCTGTATTTAAACAAATATTATGGGTTTTAAGGTGTTTTCCAACGTCACCTTTTAGCTCTGGATTTTTAAAGTCTTCCGATTGACTTAGCTCCACATTTTTACAGTCATACTGCTGACCTGTATTAGCTTTAGACTTCAGATTATCTTCATTAGTCTTTAACCTTTGTATCTCATTGTCCATACTATCCACTTTTATACAAAGTGTAGTAATGACTTTGAGTATATCTTCAATTGTATTTTCTTTCTCAGTCTGAGTAGATTTGTCTTGATAAGTAATCTGTATTTTAAGACTCATCCATAACTTTTTTCACTGGCGTCTGATTCTACTATATAAGTAATTTTTTTGTTTTCATCCGGAAAATATTGTGTAGGTAGGTTCTTACATAATAGTTTTATTTTTTGTATTCGTGTTTGGTATTTTGTATAAAACTGGTATTCTACATCTTTCTTTAATTTTTATTGTAATAGTTTTAAATTCCCTGCTAATTTTTGTATGTATTCTCTTACTTGATTTACTAGTCCTAGAAATGATTGTAATTTCTTTTTTGTATCTAGTTGTTCATTTGAGTTAATTTTTTTTGTACTATATGTGTTTGCATTTTTATCTATTCGTATTCCTAAAACTTCTATTTGCTTTTTCATTATGTCTGCTTTCTTTTTGCTTAGACTTATTCCTAAATATTCTATAATATGTATAAATTTTTCTAATAATCTTATATGTTTATCTTGTGTTTCGGAATATAGTAATATATCACCACTATATACTACACAATTTTCTAATTGTTTTAAAATAGTTATCGATAAAGTGTTGATATCTACCTGGTGCATTTTTATATCCAAATGGTAATACATTTCATTTATAAAATCCTTGTGGTACTGTAAATGCTGTAAGTTTTTTAGATTCTTCTTCTAACTTTAAGTGGTAAAATTCTGATTTGCAGTCAAATTTACTAAAGTAATTATATCCTTGTTTTGTCTTATCTTTAATATTTTATTTTGTATTGGATAATTATATGTTTTAGTTTTTGCATTTAAATTTCTATAATCAATAACCATTCTACTTTTTCCTCTTTTTTGCTCACTATGTTTATTTACTATAAATGTTGGGCTTGTATGCTTGCTGTTGTTTTCTTGTATATACTCTTTTTCTAGTAATTCGCTTATATGTATCTTAAATTCTGTTATTTTAATGATTTTTGGGTTATTATACTATTATTATCAATTATCTCAATCTTTACTTTTGTTCTATGTTTTTCCCATCCTTGTAAAGGATCTTTACTATATAACAATTCTAACTTATCTTGGATTATTTTTACTTTATCTATAGATAATATAATTAATTCTATTTAAGGGTCTTCTTCTTTTATATTTCCTAATTGTTGTGTAATTTTTTCACTACCTTTTATCCATTATGTTGTTTTTTGTTTTGTGTTATTCACTCTTTTTGCGCCTATTTTTTGTTTACATGGTGTTGTGAACCACCAGTGTGTTTTTGTTATTATATGTGGGTATAATTTTTCTAAAAATAGCATTCCTAATAGCATATCCTTTGTTGTAAGTTCAAAGTTATACATTTCTTCTATAGTTAATATCTTATCCCATATTTGTATTTTTATATTTTTTGCCTTATATGTGATCATGCTTCCTTCATTATTAAATCCTGTTACTACTATCGGTGTTTTTAATTTTTCCCATTTATCTTCTGGTAAACAATTGTATTTATATATATTAGCTTCTGCTCCTGTATCTATCATTGGTGTATAATATCTGTTGTAATATCCCTCTATTATTATCTTTGCAAGTATGTATATTTTCATATTTTTATCATACTAAAGTTCTTTTTATTATTGCTCTTTTATTTTCATAATTTATCGTTAACTGTTTGTCTTCTAGATTATATGGTTTAACTTGTTCTAACCATTTTATTCCTAAAGTGATACTTTTATCTCCTTGATATATTTTAAACTTTAATACTATTGGTACTCCTCCAATGATTATTTTCCTTTTTGTAGTTTCTTCGGTATATATTAATGCCTTTGGTCGTTCAGGGCATAATTTTCTAGTAGTTATTATTTCATCTTCTGTTACTAATTCTCTTGTAATATAGTTTTCTTCTTGTCCTGTATTTATTAATATTAAGTATTTTCGTTGTTCCATTATTCCCGTTATGTAGTAATGATATGGTTCTATTTCTTTTTCTATTGATTTTTGTGGAGTTTTATCTATTTTTCTTGAGGTACTCATTTGTTATGATATTTGGGGTATTTCATAGTTTATTCTTTTTGATGTACTTAATCTTTCTTTTACTATTTCTAAATCTTCTTCTATATCAATCTAATTATAGCTATAATCATTATTATCTATGACTGTAACTATTCTTTCAAAAGGATTTTCTATTTTTATTTTATTTATTTATTTATTTGCTGTTATTTTATGTTTTGTTGTTAAAACATATAAGTTTTTACATCTAGCTGTAAATATTTTACTTCTTGGGGCTAGTTCTATCCGTGACATTTTCCAATATAATAGTAGTGATTTATCTATATTCTTGTCATTTATTGCTACTGAGTAGTTAACACTTATTATGAATTTAAATTTTTGGTATATGAGGTTACCTTTTACTGCACTTACTATAATTTTTTCTATGGGTTGTATAATTCTATCATCCGCTAAGTATGTTTTTATGGGTCTATCTTTTCCTTTTCTAAAACATACTTTTATTAGTATTTTTGTTCCTCCTAAATATACATATTTAATTGGATTTTTAGCCTTAATATCTTGTATTTCTTTATTTATTATTCGTTTGTTTATTATTGGTATATTAGCCTTTCCTTTGGTGTATTTGCAATCTATGATATGTTCTCTTTGACTTACTACATAATATTCTTCTTTTTGTCGTTTAAATCAATTTCTTATTGTTGGTATTTCGAATATTTTTTTTACGCTTAAGTCTAATTCTTTTCCTTTTATTTGTTCAAATATATTATTATCAAATATTATTTTTTGTTCTGAAGATTCTTCATTTTGGTATTCTTCTTTAATTCTTATTTGTATCTCTTTTTCAGTCATTCGTCATATTATAGAATTCATTGTCTGATTCTATTTCTATATCATTATCTATTTCATATATGGTATCTTCACTTTCTAATTCATAATATATGTACTCTATCTGTGTATATTTTTCATCGTCTATTATTATTTCTCATATTTGTTTTTTCTTTTGATTTTTAGGTAATTTACAATCTCTAGCTATTTGTCCTAATTTTCCACAGTTATAAAATGTACATTCCGTTAGTTTTCTTTTTGGTCTATATGATCTTTTGGTTTTGTAGTTTTTTAACTAGTATCTTCTTCTAGGTTTTTTATATTTATATTTTGATCTGTATTTTTTGTTATATTTCTTTTTATAGTATTTGTCCGTACAACCAAATTGGGGTGCTGTTTTATTTTTGCAACATGCTAAGTTTTTACTAGTATTTTTTCCATTTTATTTCTTCTTTATGTTTTTCACACCGTTCTATAAACCATCGTTGTAAAAAATTTATTCTAGTTCCTAAGGTATCTGTTAATCCTGCTTCATTCCAACTTTTTATTACTTTCGAATTAAAATATTCTGGTAATTTTGTAAAATATAGTTTTCTTATTTCCTTACTTTCTTCTGTGCTATATGTTCCTTTAAAATAATATTCTCTAAATGCACATGTATATTCATCTATATAACACATATTATATATTACTAATTTTGTCATTAGATTCCGATTTATGATTTTTTCTTTATTTTGTTCTTCTACTTATGTTGTCATACTTCTAAATTCATTTCTTATAACTATTTCGTACCTATATAATATTTCCATAGTTGTAGTAGCTAATTCACCATTAGATTTTTTATTACTTCTTAGAGTTTTTAAACTTTCATCTGATAAATTTTGTAGCCATAATTTTACTGTTCCTATAAGTGTTCTGTCTATATATCCTGGTGTTTCTGTCATTCCTATTTTGTTATCTATTAATTGTTTTGATATATATCCCATCCATAATTGGATTGTTTTATTTATATTTGCTACACAATCTAAATCTAAAAAATCATGTTGTTCAGTTATTGGTTTAGGTGTCCATTTTTTATTTAATCTTTTATCTCATATAGCTTTTTCTTTATCATATTGTTCATAGTTTGCATTATAATATTTTAATTTTTTTGGGTTTTTTATTCTTGATGTACTAGGTTTTTTCATCTATGTCTACGTCTCCTGTATTTACTTCTAAATTCTTTGTATTATATATGTTTGCTAAATGTTCCGTATATGTTTCTCTTGTTTCCGAATGTTGTTCATCTAGATCATCGTTATTTATTTCATTAATTCTTATTTCAGGTAGTTTATCTTGGTTATTTTCTTCTTTTTCTTCTAGTTCTTCTTCTAATTGCAATTTTTCTTTAAATTTACTTATCTCATTTGCTAATTTTATTTTTTATTCTTTTTCTGTCTGTTTAATTTCATATATGTAACGACCCGCTAGGTCATTTTGAGAACTAGGACTATTTTGACTTTTCCCGAAACTTTTGAATGGGAAATTTTAATTTATTCAGTAGCTACGAGTAATTAGTTGACGAATATTTAGCAAATAATTAATACAGTTCATAGTTAGTGGGCCAAGTCCATAACCACTTCATTTAATACCCTTTACCCAACCCATGTAATTAAAATATGTTAGTGGAGTCAGTTTAGAGAAAAAAAAAAGGAGAACAAAAGAGAAGAGAACTGTCAAAGACGGAAACAAAGAAACCTACGAATTTAGTTGAGGATCGCTTCAGGTAACTCCTTTTGATCTTTTTTTTCTTTTTCCAACAATGGGATATTTAATTGTTAGGTGAGAATAAATATATTAGCGAATTATTAATTGCTTGCTATTTGTAGTTTAGCATTAGAGTCAAATTAGTGGAGAATGTTGAATTGATGGTTAGTTAATGAGTGATAATTATTAGCTAATGATTAGATAATGATTGGAAGGTTATTAAATGGGAAATCAAGACACGTTGGGGGTTGGGTTTAATTGTTGGTTTCATAATTAAGGTGCAGCTTATAGTTGAGTGAGAATTTTGAATTTCTTGCCACTGTTTTTGGATTTTTATACTAACTTTAGACTATAATTGTAACTCCTTGTTTGGTAGGATAAATCAAATCACAATATGAAATTTTTTATGAAATTAATATTTAATTAGAGTGGGTGATTGCTGAAATTTGTGGGTAGTAGGGTGTGCTATGTTGGCTAATGATATTGATTATGTGACTTAGGGTTAAAAAGAAAAGGGAATAAAAATGGTGTCAAGGTTTGGATGTTTCCTCTTGTTGTTGCCACTGGAACGTAAGTTTTCCTTGGGATAAGATAACGATTACTTAGGAATTTTTCAATTTGGTGGAACCGGTTGTGCCGACCTTTTCTTTTTTTCTTATTATCCTGCTAGATTTATGAAATTGTTTGTTAAAATGAGACTTAATCTTATGCTTAATCTAGGAGCTTGGTTAGAGATATGAGTGAGTTTTGGGTCTAGGATAGGCATATAATAATTTGGGTGTCTATGAACTCGCGTGCTTACAAATAATACATGATTGGTAGATTGGGAACGTTCTGAAGCTTTGCGAAAAGGGAAGGAAAAATCTTGAGGATTTGTGGCACATGTTCGGCATTCAAGGTATGTTAAGACTTTTAGACTTTGTTGAACGGCGTTTTCCTAATTTAAAGATTAAAAAATGGAATAGACAACGGGTAAGGGCGAAAGATGGGGGTCTCATACCAATGATGTGACGAGCATTGGTACGAGTACCAGTGTTATAAAGGGAAAGTCTATTACTATAGAATGCAGATTTTAATCCGAGAATGCCAAAACATATGGGCATTAGCTGATATATTATGGACTGATTATTTGTGTGATTGTGTTCTTATTTGAACCCGTATACTTGTGATGGTTGAGGTGGTTATGTATTATGTTGATACTTGATTGGTTGAGATACATTATCATCCCCTTTATTTGAGATTATATTGTGCACATGCATTGACATGAGATTGAGTATAACTTTGGCACGTGGAGATCG
The DNA here is from genome assembly GCF_019186545.1 of Solanum stenotomum. NCBI lineage: Eukaryota > Viridiplantae > Streptophyta > Magnoliopsida > Solanales > Solanaceae > Solanum > Solanum stenotomum. The sequence goes on along the minus strand of NC_064291.1, from coordinate 16,857,854 downwards.
TCCGTGCTAGGGATGTTAAGATGCTAAGATTTTATTTTGGGCACGTGGAGACCGTCCGTGCAGAAATTATTTGATTTTATGATAGTGCGTTGAGATTGTCCGCACAGACATGTGGAGATTGTCCGTGTCGGTATATGGACCTCGCGAGTCTCCTATGGGTCATGAACTCTCGATGTTTTTTCGAGGAGTATTATGTATATACGATTGAGAGAGTACTTGGTATTCTGAGGCATATCATTCCATGGTGTCATATTGCATTGCATCTCATGACATCTTTCATTTTGATGATTATGTGTTTTATTGGTGGTTGGAAAGTACTTGTTATTTGATTACCTATATTTGATGAAACTTGACTCGTAATTATAATATAGACTTGTATAAATAAATAACAGATTTTCCTTATATGAACTCCCGTCACTACTTCTTCGTTGTTGGTCTATGAGATATACTAGGTATATGTGGTTTCGTACTCATACTACACTTGTTGTACTTTTTTGTGGTGCAGATTCGATTCCGAGTACGAGCACATCTCGTGGAGCTGTTTGAGTCCGAGCTTGGAGTACTTTGGAGTTGTGGTGAGCTGCTTGGTTGTTCTGTGGCCCACACCTCCCTCTACCTTTTATTTATTCTGTTATTTAGTATTTAGACAGAATATCCCTTATGTTTGGATTGTCCTTTAGTTTCAGACTTGCATTATATTTAGAGGCTCTTGTACTTATGACACCAATTCTTGGGGTGGTATTTTAGCTTTCTGCATTTAATATTTGTAAAGAACTCAATGTTGGAGATTTTTTACTTAGTATTTACCTTTTACCTCTTAGTTAGTTAATTAGAATTGGTAAATATGTTGGGTTGTCTTACCTATTCGTTGGTAACTTAGGTGCCATCACGACTTGTGAATTTGGGTCGTGACAAATTTGATATCAGAGCCCTAGGTTAACCGGTCTCACGAGTACAAGAGCAATGTCTAGTAGAGTCTTGCGGATTGGTATGATGACGTCCATACCTATCTTTGAGAGGCTATAGGACATTTAGGAAAAATTCTAGTCTTTCATTAATTATCGTGCACACTTTACCTTGTTGAAATTCTAATCTTGATATCTCATTCTCTCAGATGGTGAGGACTCGTACATCTGCAAGTGGTGATCATGAGCCTATTTTTGCGCCTGCTTCTGGGAGCACTATCCGAGGTAGAGACACGGGACGAGGTCGAGGTCGGGGTAGGGGTCGTATTGCAGCATCCATGGAAGGCCAAGTACCAATAGCTACCCAGGGCCGCGATAGGACAGTACCTCCTGATGCAAATGTTATTCATGGGTATGTACAGGATTGTGTCGAGGGGGATGGACCAGTTCAGGCTCCACCCAGTATGATTGCCACCCCAGTGCTTCAAGATTCCTTGGCTCGTATGTTAGGACTTCTAGAGGGGATGACTCAGGCGGGAACTTTACCTGTCACCTCTGATGCTTCACAGACCTGTGTTGGAGGTCAGACTCTAAATCCGATGGTTGCTCTAGATTCTCAAACTCCCAGGACTCAGCCAGCTGCTGCTGTAGCTCCCCATTTAGATAGTATGGAATTTCCAAGTATTGCATCACACATGGCGAACAGGCCTTCCATGACCATTGATGAACAAAAGATGTTTGGGAGGTTCAGACTAATGAATCCTCCAACGTATACTGGTGACTGAACTGAGGATGCATATGAATTTATAGTTAGTTGTCATGAGAGGTTGCATAATCTTGGATTAGTGGAGTCTCATGGAGTTGACTACACAGCGTTTCAGATGACTGGCTCAGCCAAGCAGTGGTGGAGGAATTATATTAGTAGTAGGCCAGCTGGATCCCCTCCACTATCATGGACTCAGTTTACTCAGGTATTTCTAGCCAAGTTTGTTCCATGCAGTGAGAGGGAGTGTAAGAGGGTAGAGCTCGAGGGTTTGCAACAGGATGGTATGTCAGTCGTAAAGTATAAGGATAAATTCCATGCCTTGGCTAGGCATGCTTCGATGATACTTCCCACATAGGCTGAGAGAGTGAGAAGGTTTGTTAAGGGGCTGATTATTCCGATTCGTCTGGGAGTTTCTAAGGTTGCTACTTCTGGTATTCCGTTCCAGAAGGTGGTAGATGCTGCTAAGGAGTTGGAGATGATTCGACGTGAGGGATTTGAGCAGTGTGAGGGCAAGAGGACCCGTCATTTAGGTGATTATGGTGGGGTTCCGCCTAGGAGTCGAGGTTACTTAGGGAGAGATTATCACTCTCAGTCTAGCAGACCCATTTATGCTGCTATACCAGCATCTGAGGTTGGTTACATTGGGCATAGTTCTTCGAGTTCGGTGCCTACTTCACATGGTTCATCTTCTAGACCTGTAGGCCGTGGAGGACATTCTGGTCATTCAAGCTCCTCTCATCAGCCTACGTCTCGTAGGGGTTGTTTTGAGTGTGGTGATATGGGACACTTTGTGAGAGATTTCCCTAGGGCCAGACGTAGTGGATTGCATTAGGGTTCTCAAGCTTTGACTTCCAGGGCTGCACAACCTCCAACTAGGGGAGGTGTACAGAGTGGCAGAGGTGGTTCTCATTCAGGTAGATGTGGTTCTTCTTCTGGTCGAGGTGGTGGTCGTGGAGGTTCATAATATGAGGGCGGTCGTTCTCACTGTTATGCTTTTCCGGGTAGGCCAGAGGCTGAGGCTTCAGATTTTTTATCACAGGTATTATTCCGGTTTGTCATCGACCAGCTAATGTATTATTTGATCCAGGCTCTACTTATTCGTATGTGTCCACATATTTTGCTTCGAGTCTAGATATAGTATGTGAGTCTCTTGATTTGCCGGTACATATTTCTACTCCTGTCGGGGATTCTGTAGTGGTAGATCGGGTGTATCGATTATGTATAGTTACCTTGATGGGATATGACACTCATGCAGATTTAAAGGTCTTAGATATGGTAGATTTTGATGTGATTCTTGGTATGGATTGATTATCTCCTTATCACGCAATTTTAAATTGTCATGCCAAGACAGTTACATTAGCTATGCCTGGAATTCCTATAGTAGAATGGAGAGGTTCTTTTAGTCACCCTCCTAAAGAGGTGATATCATTTCTTAAGGCTCATCACTTGGTAGAGAGAGGATGTTTGGCTTATTTGGTGCACATTCGAGATACTAGTGTTGAGACTCCTATACTTGAGTCTATTCCGGTGGTAAGTGAATTTTCAGAGGTATTTCCGACAGACTTACCAGGTATTCCACCTGATCGTGATATTGATTTTTGTATTGACATAGAGCCAGGAACTCAGCCTATTTCCATTCCTCCTTATCGTATGGCACCGGCTGAATTGAATGAGTTGAAGGAGCAGTTGCAGGATTTGTTGAGCAAGAGTTTTATTAGACCGAGTGTATCTCCTTGGGGTGCCCCAGTGTTATTTGTGAAGAAGAAAGATGGATCTATGCGTATGTGTATTGACTATCGGCAGTTGAACAAGGTAACCATCAGAAATAAGTACCCAATACCTCGTATTGATGATTTATTTGATCAGTTGTAGGGTGCTTCTGTTTTCTCCAAGATTGACTTGAGATCCGGCTACCATCAGTTGAAGGTTAGGGCGGAGAATATCCCTAAGACAGTTTTTCGAACACGTTATGGCAATTACGAATTTTTGGTGATGTCTTTCGGATTGACCAATGCCCCAACAACTTTTATGGACTTGATGAATGGAGTGTTCAGACCGTACTTGGATTCCTTTGTTATTGTCTTCATAGATGATATATTGATATACTCCCGTAGTAAGGAGGAACATGAGCATCATTTGAGGATTGTGCTTGGGATTCTAAAGGAGAAGAAGCTTTATGCAAAGTTTTCAAAGTGTGAGTTTTGGCTTAGTTCAGTAGAATTCTTGGGACATGTAGTGTCCAAAGAAGGTATTATGGTGGATCTTAAGAAGATTGAGGCAGTTCGAGATTGGGTCAGACCTGCTTCAGTTACTGAGATTCAGAGTTTCTTAGGCCTTGCAGGTTATTATCGACGGTTTGTAGAGGGGTTCTCATCCATTGCATCCCCATTAACTAGATTGACCCAAAAAGAAGTGGTTTTCCAGTGGTCTGATGAATGTGAGGTGAGTTTTCAAAAGCCCAAGACTTTATTGACTACTGCTCCGATTTTGACCCTACCCGTGGATGGAGAGGGTTTTGTTGTATATTGTGATGCTTCTTGAATCGGTCTTGGTTGCGTATTGATGCAGAAAGGGAAGGTGATAGCTTATGCTTCGAGGCAGTTGAAGGTTCATGAGAAGAACTATCCTATTCATGATTTGGAGTTGGCGGCTGTTGTGTTTGCATTGAAAATTTGGAGGCATTATCTTTATGGTGTGCATTGTGAGGTGTTCACGGAACATCGTAGTCTCCAGTATATATTCAACCAGAGGGATCTCAATTTGAGGCAGCGAAGATAGTTGGAGTTGCTCAAAGACTATGACATGACTATTCTTTGTCATCCAGGCAAGGCAAATGTGGTAACAGATGCCTTGAGTCGAAAGGCGGTAAGTATGGGTAGTCTAGCAATGTTACAGGTTGGCGAGCGTCCTTTAGCTAGAGATGTCCAATCCTTGTCCAATAGCTTTGTGAGGTTTGATATTTCAGAATTTGGTAAGGTTTTGGCTTATATCGAGGCTATGACGACCCTAAAAATGAACTAGTGAAACTAGAGCCTCACATGTGAGTTTGGAGTTGAGAACTTGATGAAATGATGAGAAATGACCGTGACGTCCGGAAACTAGTCATTTGAACTAGTGAGTTGTAAGGGTCAACTTAAAATGGTCATATCTTTTAGCTCAAAATGAATTAGGTGGACCTTTACCTATCCAATTAAAGGTCTTTGAGTCCTCTTTCCAACGCCACCGAGTTTGCCCAATTCCGACCTTGGAGTAAAAAGTTATGCCCGAAATATTGAAGCACTGTCATGCTGAAAAAAAAGGGCGAACTAAGACGGGAAGGGGTAGAATTTTTAAGTTAAGACTTTATGGGTCCTTAGTCCTTTTCCAAAATTGACCCTATG
>NC_064291.1:16829268-16850957 GCF_019186545.1 Solanum stenotomum | reverse complement strand
ATGCCTATTCCCATCATGTGGGATGTGCACTCTAGTTATTGGATAGGTTCTACAACGTGTAGGTAGTAGTATGGGATGCTATCTACACATGGCACGAGTAGGCTTTGAAGATACTAAAGTGAGTTCCCTAAGTCTAACGACTATTATGTGAAAGTCCCCTTATGTGCTTGAATGTCTCCAAAATGGTTTCTTAAAGAATGTTGGTCTATTGATGTTATGTTGTAAATGAAATGTCCTTATCTAAGGTAATCTTGGGGAACACTTAAGTGTGCTTGAAGAGGTTGTATGGGCGGTCACTTCTTGTCTCACTCAAGTGTGTCTTAAGATTATATTAGGTAGAGGTCTTATGTTAATGAAATGACATGTGTTCTTTTAAAGTTAAGCATGGGTTGTATATGGACATATGTTGAATATATGTATGGTTGGCTATGGTCTTACATGTTAATGTTGACTTGTATTATGTCTCTTATACTTGTAAAGGAAAGGTTTTATCAAATAATATGAAAGCATTTACTTCCTTGAAAATGTCCTTTTTGGCATGTTTTTGCATGGTCTCCATACTTAGTACTTAATTGTGCTAACCCATTTCTTTCCCTTTTTGGACTAAAGTGTGGGGATTTGGAGATGATGACATGTCATGGCTATTTGATAGGTTTCTAAGTGTTGAAGATGAAGACTTGGTGAGTCCTCATATATTCGAGGACAATACCCTATATGTTCTTTTATGTCTTTTTAGTATTGTTTAAGTTGTGTATGGGATTGGTCCCGAATTTTGTACTCTAAAGTATTAGATGGTTTTGAGACATCATGTATAAAGTCTTGAAAGTCTTCCGCTTGCTATTGTTTTTTTTTTTTGAAATGTTTTCTTGGTAAAGAAAGTTTTTAATTCCTTATGGTTTTAATGTCTATGCGATGAATGAATGCTAAGAGGCTTGTATTAGACCTCTTCGAGGTCGAGTACGCTGGTTACGACTAGGGGGTGATCCCGGGTCGTGACAGAGGCTAGGTCATCCTTGTTGGAGCAGATTCGAACTCAACAGTTTATTGATGGTGATTTATGTAAGATACGAGACAAGGTGTCAAAAGGAGAAGCCAAAGGTGCAATTCTTGATAGTGAGGGAGTTTTGAGGATAAAAGGTCGTATATGTGTTCCTCGGACAGGCAATTTGACTAGACTCATCATGGAAGAGGCACATAGTTTGAGGTACTCTATTCATCCTGGGGCTACTAAGATGTATCGTGACTTGAAGCAGCATTATTGGTGGTGTCGTATGAAGAGGGACATAGTAGATTTTGTATCTCAGTGTTTAAATTGTCAGTAAGTGAAGTATGAACACCAAAAGCCTGGAGGTGCAACCCAAAGGATGCCCATACCTGAGTGGAAGTGGGAGCGCATTGCTATGGACTTTGTGGTAGGGTTGCAACATACCTTGGGTAAGTTTGATGTTATATGGGTCATCATGGATCGACTGACTAAGTCTGCACACTTTGTACCAGTTCAGACTACCTATAATTCAGAGAAGTTAGCCAAGATCTATATTCGAGAGATAGTTCGCATGCATGCGGTTCCCATTTCTATTATTTCAAATCGTGGCACTCAATTTACATCTCATATTTGGAGGTTTATGCAGAAAGAATTGGGCATTCGAGTGGATCTTAGCACAACCTTTCACCCTCAGACTGACGGTCAGTCTGAACGGACTATTCAGGTTCTTGAGGACATGTTGCGGGCGTGTATGATCGACTTTGGTGGTCACTGGGATCAATTTTTGGCTTTAGCGGAGTTTGCTTACAATAATAATTACCACTCAAGCATTGAGATGGCACCATTTGAGGCTTTGTATGGTAGGAGATGTCGATCTCCAATTGGTTGGTTTGATGCATTTGAGGTTAGACCGTGGGGTACAGATCTACTGAGGGAGTCCTTGGACAAGGTCAAGTTGATCCAAGATAGACTTCTCATGGCTCAGAGTAGGCAAAAGAGTTATGCGGATCGGAAGGTTCGCGATTTGGAGTTCATGATGGGAGAGCGGGTTTTATTAAAGGTTTCTCCATGAAGGGTGTGATGAGATTTGGAAAGAAAGGCAAGTTGAGCCCAAGGTATATTGGCCCTTTCGAGATTGTGGAGCGTACTGGTGAGGTGGCGTATCAGTTGCCTTTGCCACCTGGTTTGTCGAGTGTTCATCTCGTATTTCATATTTCGATGTTGAAAAAGTATCATCAGGGTGGTGCTCATGTGATTCAATGGGATTCAGTGTTACTTGATCAGAATTTGACTTTTGAGGAGGAGCCGATAACCATTTTGGATAGGCAAATTCGAAAGTTGAGGTAGAAAGAGATTGCTTCAGTAAAGGTTCAATGGAAGCATCGTCCAGTGGAGAAGGCTACATGGGAGACCGAGTCAGACATGAGGAGTAGATATCCTCAGCTTTTTAAGCGTTCAGGTGCGTTCTATTCTTTTACTGTTCGAGAACGAACGTTTGTTTAAGTGGTAGGTGATGTAACGACCCGCTAGGTCGTTTTGAGAACTAGGACTATTTTGATTTTTCCCCAAACTTTTGAATGGGAAATTTTAATTTATTCAGTAGGTACGAGTAATTAGTTGACGAATATTTAACAAATAATTAATACAGTTAATAGTTAGTGGGCCAAGTCCATAACCACTTCATTTAATACCCTTTACCCTTGACCCATGTAATTAAAATATGTTAGTGGAGTCAGTTTAGAAAAAAAAGGGAGAACAAAAGAGAATAGAACTGTCAGATACGGAAACAAAGAAACCTACGAATTTAGTTGAGGATCGCTTCAGGTAACTCCTTTTGATCTTTTTTTTCTTTTTCCAACAATGGGATATTTAATTTGTTAGGTGAGAATGAATACATTAGCGAATTATTAATTGCTTGCTATTTGTAGTTTAGCGTTAGAGTCAAATTAGTGGAGAATGTTGAATTGATGGTTAGTTAATGAGTGATAATTATTAGCTAATGATTAGATAATGATTGGAAGGTTATTAAATGGGAAATCAAGAGATGTTGGGAGTTGGGTTTAATTGTTGGTTTCATAATTACGGTGCATGTTATAGTTGAGTGAGAATTTTGAATTTCTTGCCACTGTTTTTGGGTTTTTATACTAGTTTTAGACTATAATTGTAACCCTTTGTTTGGTAGGATAAAGCAAATCACAATATGAATTTTTTTATGAGATTAATATTTAATTAGAGTGGGTGATTGCTGAAATTTGTGGGCAGTAGGGTGTGCTAATGTTGGCTAATGATATTGATTATGTGACTTAGGGTTAAAAAGAAAAAGGGAATAAAAAGGTGTCAAGGTTTGGATGTTTCCTCTTGTTGTTGCCACTGGAACGTAAGTTTTCCTTGGGATAAGATGACGATTACTTAGGAATTTTTCAATTTGGTGGAACCGGTTGTGCCTTCCTTTTCTTTTTTTCTTATTATCCTGCTAGATTTATGAAATTGTTTGTTAAAATGAGACTTAATCTTATGCTTAATTTAGGAGCTTGGTTAGAGATATGAGTGAGTTTTGGGTCTAGGATAGGCATATAATAATTTGGGTGTCTATGAACTCGCGTGCTTACAAATAATGCATGATTGGTAGATTGGGAACGTTATGAAGCTTTGCGAAAAGGGAAGGAAAAATCTTGAGGATTTGTGACACGTGTTTGGCATTCAAGTTATGTTAAGACTTTTAGACTTCGTTGGACGACGTTTTTCTAATTTAAAAATTAAAAAATGGAATAGACAATGGGTAAGGGCGAAAGATGGGGGTCTCGTACCAATGATGTGACGGGCATTGGTACGAGTACCGGTGTTATAAAGGGAAAGTCTATTACTATAGAATGTGGATTTTAATCCGAGAATGCCAAAGCGATGGGCATTAGCTGATATATTATCGACTGATTATTTGTGTGATTGTGTTCTTATTTGAACCCGTATACTTGTGATGGTTGAGGTGGTTATGTACTATGTTGATACTTGATTGATAGAGATACATTGTCATCCCCTTTATTTGAGATTATATTGTGCACATGCATTGACATGAGATTGAGTATAAGTTGGGCACGTGGAGATCGTCCGAGCTGGAATGGCGAGATGCTAAGATTTTATTTTGGGCACGTGGAGACCGTCCTTGCGGAAATTATTTGATTTTATGATAATGTGTTGAGATTGTCCGCACAGACACGTGGAGATCGTCCGTGTCGGTATATGGACCTCGCGAGTCCCCTATGGGTCATGAACTCTCGACCTTTTTCCGAGGAGTATCGTGTATATACGATTGAGAGAGTACTTAGTATTCTGAGGCATATCATTCCATGGTGTCATATTGTATTGCATCTCATGACATCTTTCATTTTGATGATTATGTGTTTTATTGGTGCTTGGAAAGTACTTGTTATTTGATTACCTATATTTGATGAAACTTGACTCGTAATTATAATATAGACTTGTATAAATAAATAACAGATTTTCCTTATATGAACTCCCGTCACTACTTCTTCGTTGTCGGTCTATGAGATATACTGGGTACACGTGGTTTCATACGCGTACTACACTTGTTGCACTTTTTGTGGTGCAGATTCGATTCCGAGTACGAGTACATCTCGTGGAGCTGTTTGAGTCCGAGCTTGGTGTACTTTGGAGTTGTGTGAGCTGATTGGCTGTTCCGTGGCCCACACCTCCCTCTACCTTTTATTTATTCTGTTATTTAGTATTCAAACAGAATATCCCTTATGTTTGGATTGTTCTTTAGTTTCAAACTTGCATCATATTTAGAGGCTCTTGTACTTATGACACCAATTCTTGGGGTGGTATTTTAGCTTTCCGCATTTCATATTTGTAAAGAACTCAATGTTGGAGATTTTTTACTTAGTATTTACCTTTTACCTCTTAGTTAGTTAATTAGAATTGGTAAATATGTTTGGTTGGCTTACCTATTCGTTGGGAACATAGGTGTCATCACGACTTGTGAATTTGGGTCGTGACAATACATTTCTTTTAATATTGTCAGTTCTTTTTCTAGTTCTATTATTTTAGTATTTTTTTACTTCTTCTAATTGTTGTACTTCCTTTTTTGCTTGTTGTTTTATTTTTTCAATTTCCGTTTTTCTATCTATTTCTTCATTTTCTTTTGTTATTCCTATCATAGCAGTTAAACTATCTTCTAGTTTTACCAATTTTTTTTCTAACATTTAATTTATATTGTCACCTATTTTCTTGTATCTTCTTCCTAGATTAGAAAATATTATCTTTATTTTTAATCCGTCATAGTTTTCATATATATTTTCTTCTATAGCATATTCTTCCTTATTCATTTATAGATTGTGTTGAAGTTTATATTCTAAACTTTATATCTGTATCTGTAGATATAAAATAGTTTTCCTTTGTGCTTCTATAGATTTTTTACAAGTTTCTGCGAATATATTACTGTTAAGTCTACTTTGTCTATGTGTTAATTCTTGTCTTTTCACTATAATTATTTCAGTAAGATTTTGTTTATATTCGTTATTTTCGTTATTCATTGTATTTTTAAATATTGAATATATTTATATTCTATTTTAGATATATAATCTATTAATTGATCTAATTTGTCGTTATCAGTTATTGTGATATTGAGTTGTTTGTATTCTGGATATAATTTGTTTAATTTTTCTCTTATTTTTCTTAACTTTCTACTAGTATGTTTCTTCTTATATTTCTTAACTCTCTTTTCATCCATAGCTCTGATACCATTTTTCGTTGCGGAATTTATTTTACTAGTAGATGATAAATTCATGATATACTAAGATATTTTTGGTAGTGTGGTAGGTGAGGGATTCATGACATTTTTGGTAGGTGTACCATTTTTGGTAGGTGAGGAATCCATTTTAAAGATTTTATTATAATATTCTTTTGCTAAGTGTTTTAATCTTGATATCTCTTTAATATTATTTATGATATATTCTAGATATAACATATTTTGGGTTCTTAGGTACATATATAAATTATTTTCCATTAATTGTTCTAATAGTTTTATATTTTCCATAACTTTTGTCCAATATTGTAAATATTAGTAGTTCATTTTAATCTGAATTTATTTCTAAATCATACAATTCTATTCTTTCAAAGTCTAAATAACGTAGGTCTATTTCATACCATTGTTGGTTTAATATATTTTCTGATTCGTTATCATTAAAAAAAAGTTCTCATATGATTCTTCTTAATTCAATTATCTCTATACCTTTAAGTATATATAGGATTAAAGTTTCATAGTTTTTTATTATTTCATCATGCATGTATGTAGTCATGTTCTTTATCATGCAGGTTTTTATTTTAAATTATTCCTTCCTATCATATTCATAATTGATTAAATTCATATTAGATCATTATAAAACTAGATTATCTGTTTATCATGTTCTCTTGTCACTACTAGCATCGTACTTTAGCGAATGCTTTCTTCTTATCAGCGTCTCAACTTTGTTTACTCCCCTAAATGGCTTTTCTTGCCTACCAGTTTCAACATTAGGATGGCATAGTATAGAAGTTTTCTCCCTGTTTCCAGTGTGCTAATAAACTAGAAATCATGATTCAAATAATTCTAATACATAATAACTAACATAAATTTATTCAATCATATATATGATATTCATGAATATATGAAATTAGTTCTGCATATTTTTTGAACAATATATCTTTGCCTCTTGCTTATCCGGTTGTTTCATTATCTATTAAGTATTTAAATATTTGAGAGAGTGTTTTTTAAGAAAGCTTCATTTATTCCCGACTTGCGTATTATGTTACATATACCTTCCTTTATATAGAAAGGAATTTATATCCTATGTCTACAGTAGTGCACAATAATGCACGTACTATACTACTTACTGCACACTTACTTTACTATATGCATACCTACGATTCATACACTTGTCCTATTAATAATGCACACCACCTACCATTCATACACTTGTCATCATTATTAATGCACACCATACCTACCACTTTTAATATGCACATGCATACTACCTTACTTGTTGATTAATTTACACTACACTTTCTTACAATAAAACTAATAATTTACAATAATGCTCCTACTTTATTACTTTATACTATTTACTTTTGGCTTTTTTGGCCAAATATGTCTTCTTTGCTTTATCTCTTTAGTTGTTGCTATCTTCTTTATCTTCTTATTTCTTTAGACTTTATTCTAGCTGGACATCTGGAATCACGTTGTCTTCTCCATTACATTTTGTACATATATGATCAGGGTATTTGTGTCCAATTAACTTGCAATATTTGGTTAATAGTTCTGGTGAAATAAATCCTGCTTTGAGTGCTCTTGTCGTAGGTCTTTCTTCTAGTTTTAATAATGATAAAATTCATTTCTGGACTTCATCCATATCTGCTTTCCTTAGTTCTCTTGAATTTGAATACATCATTAACTGGTCTCTAGAGTAGTAACTCCATATAGCATTTCCGTTTAAACAATTATTTGCTAGCTCTTGTATAATAGTTGATATACCAATTATTCTTTTATTGGCATAAAAACTTGGTATCTCTATTTTTTGTATTTCTTCCTGTTGTCCAATATCTTCAGGTATAATCATATCTTTGGTTAGTCCTATTTTAATAACTTGAATTGGGGATTTTATCTCTTCGTATAATATCTCCGCTGGTGCTGTATAAAACTTTACATAAAATAAATTTCCCTTGGTAACTCTTTTATATGTAATGAATGTCTTGTGTAGTTCTGTTATTCCACTTATTTCTTCTCCATCGTATGTGTATACGGTATTTAACAGTCCATAATTGTAACATGTCCTTACTAAATTGACGTTAGTTTTTAGCCGTGCGATTTGCTTGTTATAACCTTGTAATTTTTGGGTTAGGTAGTCTTGACTTGGTTCTTTGGTTGTAGTGGATCTAGGATTATGATTTAAATAGGTTTGGATTTTGTATATATTTTCAATATATGTTCTCATGACATGGATATATAATTTTTTCTCATTTTGTAGGCTATCTGCATAGGTAGAGGTTTGTGGTTCCATAATCAATATGTTTCTTGACATTTTTGGAGTAAATATTTTTTTCAAATAGCTGGTTTAAGTTTGTATTCTTATGTTGTTTCTCACTAACTTGTTTACTTGTACCTGCAGCTGTATTCAAACAAATATTATGGATTTTAAGGTGTTTCCCAACGTCACCTTTTAGCTCTGGATTTTTAAAGTCTTCCGATTGACTTAACTTAGCATTTTTACAGTCATGCTGCTGACCTGTATTAGCTTTAGACTTCAGATTATCTTCATTATTCTTTAGCTTTTGTATTTCATTGTCCATACTGTTCACTTTTATACAAAGTGTAGTAATGGCTTTGAGTATATCTTCAATTGTATTTTTTTCTCAGTCTGAGTAGCTTTGTCTTGATAAGTAATCTGTATTTTAAAACTCCTCCATAACTTTTTTCACTGGCGTCTGATTCTATTATATAAGTAAATTTTTTGTTTTCATCCGGAAAATATAGTTTAGGTAGGTTCTTACATAATAGTTTTATTTTTTGTATTTGTGTTTGGTCTTTTTTATCAAATTGGTATTCTACATCTTTCTTTAATTTTTATTGTAATAGTTTTAAATTCCTTGCTTATTTTGGTATATATTCGCTTACTTGATTTACTAGTCTTAGAAATGATTGTAATTTCTTTTTTGTATCTAGTTGTTCATTTGAGTTAATTATTTTTTGTACTATATGTGTTTGCATTTTTATTCCATTTTTATCTATTCATATTCCTAAAAATTCTATTTGCTTTTTCATTATGTCTGCTTTCTTTTTGCTTAGAATTATGCCTGAATATTCTATAATATGTATAAATTTTTCTAATAATCTTATATGTTCATCTTGTGTTTTGGAATATAGTAATATATCATCAATATATAGTACACAATTTTCTAATTGTTTAAAATAGTTACCCATAAAGTGTTGATATCTACCTGGTGCATTTTTATATCCAAATGGTAATACATTTCATTCATAAAATCCTTGTGGTACTGTAAATGTTGTAAGTCTTTTAGATTCCTCTTCTAACTTTAAGTGGTAAAATCCTGATTTGCAGTCAAATTTACTAAAGTAATTATATCCTTGTATTTGTCTTATCTTTAATATTTTATTTGGTATTGGGTAATTATATGTTTTAGTTTTTGCACTTAAATTTCTATAATCAATAATCATTCTACTTTTTCCTCTTTTTTGTTCACTATGTTTATTTACTATAACTATTGGTTTGTATGCTTGCTATTGCTTTCTTGTATATACCCTTTTTCTAGTAATTCGCTTATATGTATCTTAAATTCTGTTAAATCATTAAAATTATATTCTAATGGTTTTTGGGTTATTATACTATTATTATCAATTAGCTCAATCTTTACTTTTGTTTTATGTTTTTTCCATCCTTGTAAAGGATCTTCACTATATAACAATTCTAACTTATCTTGGATTATTTTTACTTTATTTATAGAGAATATAATTAATTCTATTAAGGGTCTTCTTCTTTTATATTTTCTAATTTTTGTGTAATTTTTTCACTACCTTTTATCCATTCTGTTGTTTTTCGTTTTTTGTTATTCACTTTTTTTGCGCCTATTTTTTGTTTACATGGTGTTGTGAACCACTAGTGTGATTTTGTTATTATATGTGGATATAATTTTTCTAAAAATGGCATTCCTAATAGCATATCCTTTGTTGTAAGTTCAAAGTTATACATTTCTTCTATAGTTAGTATCTTATCACATATTTGTATTTTTATATTTTTTGCCTTATATGTGATCATGCTTCCTTCATTATTAAATCTTGTTACTACTATCGGTGTTTTTAATTTTTCTCATTTATCTTCTGGTAAACAATTGTATTTACATATATTAGTTTCTACTCCTGTATCTATCGTTGGTGTATAATATCTGTTATAATATCCCTCTATTATTATCTTTGCAAGTATATATATTTTCATATTTTTATCATACTAAAGTTCTTTTTATTATTACTCTTTTATTTTCATAAATTATTTTCAACTGTTTGTCTTCTAGATTATACGGTTTAATTTGTTCTAACCATTTTATTCCTAAAGTGATATTTTTATCTCCTTGATATATTTTAAACTTTATTACTATTGGTACTCCTCCAATGATTATTTCTTTTTCTGTAGTTTCTTCGGTATATATTAATACATTTGGTAGTTCAGGGCATAATTGTTCAATAGTTATTATTTCATCTTCTGTTACTAATTCTCTTGTAATATAGTTTTCTTCTTGTCCTATATTTATTAATAATAAGTATTTTTGTTGTTCCATTACTCCCGTTATGTAGTAATGATATGGTTCTATTTCTTCTTCTATTGATTTTTCTGGAGTTTTATCTATTCTTCTTGAGGTACTCATTTTTTATGATATTTGGGGTATTTCATAGTTTATTCTTTTTGATGTACTTAATATTTCTTTTACTATTTCTAAATCTTCTTCTATATCAATCTCATTATAGCTATAATCATTATTATCTATGACTGTAACTATTCTTTCAAAAGGATTTTCTATTTTTAGTTTTTTTATTTTATTTTTTGCTGTTATTTTATGTTTTATTGTTAAAACATATAAGTTTTTACATCTAGATGTAAATATTTTACTTCATGGGGCTAGTTATATCCGTGACATTTTTCAATATAATACTAGTGATTTATCTATATTCTTGTCATTTATTGCTACTGAGTAGTTAACACTTATTATGAATTTAAATTTTTGATATATGAGATTACCTTTTACTGCACTTACTATACTTTTTTCTATGAGTTGTATAATTCTATCATCCGCTAAGTATATTTCTATGGATGTATATTTTCCTTCTCTAAAACATGCTTTTATTAGTATTTCTGTTCCTCCTAAATGTACATATTTAATTGGATTTTTAGCCTTAATATCTTGTATTTGTTTATTTATTATTCGTTTGTTTATTATTGGTATTTTAGCCTTTCCTTTGGTGTATTTGCAATCTATGATATGTTCTCTTTGACTTACTACATAATATTTTTCTTTTTGTCGTTTAAATCAATTTCTTATTGTTGGTATTTCGAATATTTTTTCTACGCTTAGGTGTAATTCTTTTCCTTTTATTATCAAATATTATTTTTTGTTCGGAAGATTCTTCATTTTGGTATTCTTCTTTAGTTATTATTTGTATATCTTTTTCAGTCATTCGTCATATTATAGAATTCATTGTCTTATTCTATTTCTATATCATTATCTATTTCATATATGTTATCTTCACTTTCTAGTTCATAATCTATGTACTCTATCTGCGTATATTTTTATCGTCTATTATTATTTGTGATATTTGTTTTTTCTTTGGATCTTTAGGCAATTTACAATCTCTAGCTATATGTCCTAATTTTCCACAATTATAACATGTACATTCCGTTAGTTTTCTTTTTGGTCTATATGGTCTTTTGGTTTTGTAGTTTTTTACATAGTATCTTCTTCTTGGTTTTTTATATTTATATTTTGATCTGTATTTTTTGTTATATTTATTTTTATAGTATTTGTCTGTACAACCAAATTGGGTTGTCGTTTTATTTTTGCAAC
This sequence comes from Solanum stenotomum, assembly GCF_019186545.1. Classification (NCBI taxonomy): domain Eukaryota; kingdom Viridiplantae; phylum Streptophyta; class Magnoliopsida; order Solanales; family Solanaceae; genus Solanum; species Solanum stenotomum. The sequence goes on along the minus strand of NC_064291.1, from coordinate 16,839,349 downwards.
ATGCTAAGTTTTTTACTAGTATTTTTTTCATTTTTATTTCTTCTTTATGTTTTTCACATAGTTCTATAAACCATCGTTGTAAAAAAATTATTTTAGCTCCAAAGGTATCTGTTAATCCTGCTTCATTCCAACTTTTTATTACTTTTGAATTAAAAGGTTTTGGTAATTTTGTAAAATATAATTTTCTTATTTCCTTACTTTCTTCTGTGCTATATGTTCCTTTATAATAATATTCTCTAAATGCACATGTATATTCATCTATATAACACATATTACATATTGCTAATTTTGTCATTAGATTCCGATTTATGATTTTTTCTTTATTTTGTTCTTCTACTTCTGTTGTCATACTACTAAATTCATTTCTTATAGCTACTTCGTACTTATATAATATTTCCATAGTTGTAGTAGCTAATTCACCATTAGATTTTTTATTACTTCTTAGAGTTTTTAAACTTTCATCTGATAAATTCTGTAGCCATAATTTTGTTGTTCCTATAAGTGTTCTTTCTATATATCCTGGTGTTTCTGTCATTCCTATTTTGTTATCTATTAATTGTTTTGATATATATCTCATCCATAATTGGATTGTTTTATTTATATCTGCTACACAAGCTAAATCTAAAAAATCATGTTGTTCGGTTATTGGTTTAGGTGTCCATTTTTTATTTAATCTTTTATCCCATATAGTTTTTTCTTTATCATATTGTCCATAGTTTGCATTATAATATTTTAAATTTTTTGGGTTTTTTATTCCTGATGTACTAGGTTTTTCATCCATGTTTACGTCTCCTGAATTTACTTCTAAATTCTTTGTATTATCTATATTTGCTAAAAGTTCCGTATATGTTTCGCTTGTTTTCGAATGTTGTTCATCTAGATCATCGTTATTTATTTCATCAATTCTTATTTCAGGTAGTTTATCTTGGTTATTTTCTTCTTTTTCTTCTAGTTCTTCTTCTAATTGCAATTTTTCTTTAAATTTATTTATCTCATTTGCTAATTTTGTTTTTAGTTCTTTTTCTTTTTGTTTAATTTCATACATTTCTTTTAATATTGCCAGTTCTTTTTCTAGTTCTATTATTTTAGTATTTTTTACTTCTTCTAATTGTTGTACTTGCTTTTTTGCTTGTTGTTTTATTTTTTCAATTTCCGTTTTTCTATCTATTTCTTCATTTTTCTTTTGTTATTCTTATCATAGCAGTTAAACTATCTTCTAGTTTTACCGTTTCTTTTTCTAACATTAAACTTATATTGTCACCTATTTTCTTGTATCTTCTTCCTAACTTAGAAAATATTATCTTTATTTTTAATCCGTCATAGTTTTCATATATTTTTTCGTCTATGACATATTCTTCCCTATTCATTTATAGATTGTGTTGAAGTTTATATTCTAAATTTTCTATCTGTATTTGTAGATATAAAATAGTTTTTCTTTGTGCTACTATAAATTTTTTACAAGTTCCTGCGAATATATTATTGTTAAGTCTACTTTGCCTATGTGCTAATTCTTGTCTTTTCACTATAATTATTTCAGTAAGTTTTTGTCTATATTCGTTATTCTTGTTATTCATTGTATTTTTAAATATTGAATATATTTATATTCTATATTAGATATATTATCTATTAATTGATCTAATTTGTCGTTATCAGTTTTTGTGATATTGAGTTGTTTGTATTCTGAATATAATTTTCTTCTTATTTTTCTCAACTCTCTACTAGTATGTTTCTTCTTATATTTCTTAACTTTCTTTTCACCTGATTTCCTTCACAAAGAGGCCTTTGTTTGTTTCCTAGCAGTTGCAAAAATTTCATTGGGAGGTTAGTTTTTTTTCCCTATTGTCATTCCATTCATTCATTTTCACGGTGTGAATGCATCAGCCTACAGTAGGTTGATGTAATATGTATTTCTAATACATTAGCCTACCTTAGAGTGATGTAATAAGTATGTTAGGTACTTAAGCATGCAAAAATGAAGTATTTTCATGTAAGAAACATCTAACATGTTATTAAGGTACCATATTAAAGTGCACTCAACAGTTAATCTTCTAAAAAGATGCTTATTTTCAATATGTTGCAATTCTGGAGCTGCAGGAAGATCTTTCATCATGTAGCATTATGGGAGTTATTTAAGGTGCGTAACTTACCAGTTCGTTATTTATTCTTTTGCCACTATTTGAATTTTGAGTGTCATGAGGCTTTATAGAATCACTACTAAAAAAACTGTGAATACCGANTTTTGAGTGTCATGAGGCTTTATAGAATTTATTATTCTGGTGGAAGGTTTGTCTCTTTTCCATGTCACTTCTTTTTTAGTACAGAAGAAAAAATTATCCCTTACTTTTATCCACTCGCAGGGAGGTTAATATATGAACTCTATACTTATTACAATGATCCGAGAGTTAACTATTTCTTAATCACTCTATTGCCTATTCGTTCAGCTCCAAAACCAACTTGTCTTTGAATCAATAACTCAATTTGCACTTTGCAGAAAGATAAACAAATATTATTTTGAATGATTATCTTCAATGGTCTTATGCTATACATGAATAAGAATAGTTGTGATTCATTCTATGTGTACTTTAGCTTTCATTAATATCAGTAAGTGGCATTGATAAGATTTACTTTCTTTCTAGCTTGTTGAAACATGCAACTTTCGGACAGTGCATTTAAACCTTTAGGTGGAGCGTCGTCGTCGTCTTTTTTCGAGGGTCTGTCTATCTATAACATAGTTGAGGAAAATAACTCCCTATGCATGTTTCTTTGGTTAGTAAATTTATAAGAATATGATTGTCCGCTTTCAAATATTTTATCTTATCTAGTGAGAATTTTTCATTTTTAATAGTTTATACACATTAATTTGCCTAGGATTATCTCAGTTAGGAGGTCAGGGACTCATCGGAACCCAAGTTTCTTGTCTTGCTTCTGATATTTTCTATATCTGGTAAGGATATTAAATTTTATTCAAGTTATGTTACCACCATGACATGCTATATTCAACGTTTTACCAACAAAGTTCTTTTTTTGTTGTTACAGGTGTCCTCAACTTCATCTACAGCTTTAGTAATAGACAAAGGTCTTAATATGCAGATCCAGAAGTACTGTCTTGTCAACCGAGTCCTTTTCTTCCAGTAAGCTATAGTTCATCTGTGATTACATTCTTTCTTTGTTTTTCTCTTGTTTTTGTGACTATATTTATTGCTATACTACAATTATAGTGGCATTTTGAGAGAGTTATTTTAGATCTTTACTTTGTTGAATGAGAAAAAATAAGAGTACACATACAAAACTAACATGGATTTTTATATTTGTACAACTCACAAATTTAAAATTTGATGAACCTTGAAGAAAGCGCAGAGCACATATATGTGACTGGAATAGTTAAAAGAAGTTGAAGAACAAGAAAGATATATTTTTCTATCTTGTTTGAATTTGTTTAATGATGTCCCAAGTGCATGTTACAAAATATTTTCATTTTGTTGGGAGTTAACTGGTACAACTTTATTTAATTTAGCTAAATATATTTTTCTATTCTAATTCTTACTTCTTCGAAATTAACTATGGAAGTTCATATATATCTCACTACAAGAATGATTACTATTTAGTTTTTATACACTTTTTACAGTAACAAGCATATAATTAACACATTTTTGGTTGTCAAAATTTATACACAATTAGCAAACGTAGAATCTGATTGCGTAAATAAGTTATAACAACCGGATTAGCTATTGTAATTAATGGCTTTTAGTGATTGGAATGACCATTAACGAAAGGAAAATTTTGTCGTTAAAATGAGAAATAACGACCGTATTTTTTGTTGTCGCTAAAGTCTGTTAACAACCGGATTGTAAATTCGGCCGTTAACTTTTAACGACAAAGCTTTTAGCGATCGGTGACGACCGCATTTCTTCCAATTGCTATTGACTAATAGCAACTGGATCTAGACTTTTAGAGACTGCATTTTCCATCGTTAAAGACCTTTTTTCTTGGAGTGATGTTGTTGAGGTACCATATTAAAGCGCACTCAATAGTTTATCTTCTAAAAAGATGCTTATTTTTAATATGTTGCATTTCTGGAGCTGCAGGAAGATCTTTCATCAGGTAGCATTATGGGAGTTACCTAAGGTGCCTAACTTACCAGTTCGTTATTTATTCTTTTGCCACTATTTGAATTTTGAGTGTCTTGAGGCTTTATAAAATCTATTATTCTGGTGAAAGGTTTGTCTCTTTTCCATGTCACTTCTTTTTTAGTACAGAAGAAAAAATTGTCCCTTACTTTTATCCACTAGCAGGGAGGTTTACATATGAACTCTATACTTATTACAATGATCCGAGAGTTAACTATTTCTTAATCACTCAATTGCCTATTCGTTCAGCTCCAAAACCAACTTGTCTTTGAATCAATAACTCAATTTGCACTTTGCAGAAAAATAAACAAATATTATTTGAATGGTATTTTCAATGGTCTTGTGCTATACATGAATAAGAATAGTTGTGATTCATTCTATGTGTGCTTTAGCTTTCATTAATATCAATAAGTGGCATTGATAAGATTTTCTTTCTTTCTAGCTTGTTGAAACATGCAACTTTTGGACACTGCATTTAAACCTTTAGGTGGAGCGTCGTCGTCGTCTTTTCTCGAATGTTTGTCTATCTATAACATAGTTGAGGAAAATTACTGCCTATGTATGTTTCTTTGGTTAGTAAATTTATAAGGATATGATTGTTCGCTTCCAAATATTTATCTTATCTAGTGAGAATTTTTCATTTTTAATAGTTTATACACATTAATTTGCCTAGGATTATCTCATTTAGGAGGTCAGGGACTCACCGGAACCCAATTTTCTTGTCTTGCTTCTGATATTTTCTATATCTGGTAAGGATACTAAATTTTATTCAAGTTATGTTACCACCATGACATGCTATATTCAACGTTTTACCAACAGTTCTTTTTTGGTTGTTACAAGTGTACCTTAACTTCATCTATTATGTTTAGTAATAGACAAAGGTCTTAATATGTGGATCCAGAAGTATTGTCTTGTCAACCGAGTCCTTTTCTTCCAGTAAGCTATTGTTCATCTATAATTACATTGTTTCTTTGTTTTTTCTCTTGTTTTTGTGACCATATTTATTGCTATACTACAATGATTGTGGTATTTTGAGAGAGTTATTTTAGATCTTTACTTTGTTGAATGAGAAAAAATAAGAGTACTCATACAAAATTGACATGGATTTTTATATTTGTACAAATCACAAATTTGAAATTTGATGAACCTTGAAGAAAGCGCAGAGCACATATATATATGTGACTCGAACAGTTAAAAGAAGTTGAAAAACAAGAAAGACACATTTTTCTATCTTGTTTGAATTTGTTTAATGATGTACCAAGTGCATGTTACGTAATATTTTCATTTTGTTGGGAGTTAACTGGTATAATGTTATTTAATTTAGATAAATATATTTTTCTATTCTGATTCTTACTTCTTCGTAATTAACTATGGAAGTTCATATATATCTCACTTCAAGAATGATTACTATTTAGTTTTTATACACTTTTTACAGTGACAAGCATTTAATTATCACATTTTTGGTTGTCAAAATTTAGTACACAATTAGCAAACGTAGAATCTGATTGCGTAACTAAGTTATAACACCCGGATATTCTATTGTAATTAATGGCTTTTAGTGATTGGCATGACCATTAATGAAAGGAAAATTTTGTCGTTAAAATGAGAAATAACGACCATATTTTTTGTTGTTGCGAAAGTCTTTTAACGACCGGATTGTAAATCCGGATGTTAACTTTTAACAACAAAGCTTTTAGCGACCGGTGACGATCAGATTTCTTCCAGTTGCTATTGACTAATAGCAACCAGATCTAGACTTTTAGCGACCACATTTTCCGTCGTTAAAGACCTTTTTTCTTGTAGTGGACCCAAAGTCGGCAAGAGTTCTATGCCAATATTAGAGGGAGGGATCTAGAACCTTATGGCCATGATTGGGTTTGTTGAAAATCTCACCCATAAAGGGTGTTATGAAGTTTGGGAAGAAGGGGATAATCCTCGGTTTGTGGGTCGTTATGAGATTGTGAGGCATGATCGGCAAGGTTGCATATGAGTTAGAATTGCCAAATGAGTTGGCATTGGTGCATCCGGTGTTCCATTACTTAATGTTGAAGAAATATATTGGGGATCCATCAACCATTGTTCCCTTAGAGGGTTTAGAGATTAAGGAGAAAATCACTTATGAACACTACAAGAAAATGGGTCTTTAGCGAAAGAAAATGTAGTCGCTAAAGGTGTAAATCTAGTCGTTATTAGTCACTTACGACCGGAAAGAAGCTGGTTGTCGCCCGTCGTTAGTAGCTCCGACGTTAAAAGTAGACGACCAAATTCTAATCCGGTCGTTAAGAAATCTTTAGTGACAGAAGAATAATGGGTCGTTAGATCTCTTTTTGCGATCACACTTTCCCTTCGTTAATTTTTATTTTGGTCGTAGATAACTCCAGAAAGAAATATTATAGGATCTTTTAGAGACTGGAATCCTTTCATTGATTTATCTTATCAACAATTAACAATCAAATTTCCCTTCATTGATATTTTTTTTAAATAAATATTATTAAATGGAAATTAGTTACATTTTGTCCCTTGTTATTGATAATTCAAAACCATTATTTCATATGTAATTGTACAAAATTTCACAACTTATAAAATAGAGTCAATAATATAAATAACAGATAATATAAGCATCGTACGTAGTTAATTACATAAAACAAAGAGGTTTTAAAAATCATGCTAAAAGAAAACTAAAAATCTAGAATATATATGTAGAGATCGTAATTAGTATTTTTAAGCAAATAGCCTAGATAATTAATTAACTTCTTTCTCCTCAACTTGTTCATCTGCTAACATCTTGAATTGTTTTTCAACTCACTCCAAACTTAAAGATCCTTCGTGACTTCAAAATCTTGATCATCGATCCGTTGCAAGGATAAAAGCTCTCATCAGTTAGTTAAATAGTTCCTGTAATTCAGGTGCATAAATGTAGAAGTTATATATATGTAATTACTCATAATGTACCCATTCATTTCAAATGCAATTTTTTTCAGTGTTGAATGATTTGTAGTTTCTAGGTACTAATTCATCTTCATTAATTGGACTTTCAGTATTCGAACTTCGAAGGGACAAAGACAATGGGAAAAGTAATGTTCAAGCATGGCGAGTTTCCGAAGTGCAAGTACTTCAACATGTATTAGAAATTCTTCTCTCTTAATAAATGCAAAACCTGCTTTAGTATGAAAACTAAGGATTTCAATAGTTACTGTGATCTACAAAGGGAATTTTTTCGAAGCCATTCAAAACTCTGTGAATTCTTTCTTGATGAGTCCAAAAACTGGGAAATCTTTCTGCCAATATTGTCATGCTATCTATGTGCACTTTTCATGTAGATATACCCTTACATGAGCTTAATCTACTGTTTGGCAACATGGTATGATCAACTTAATCTACTGTTTAATCTTTCTGCCAATATTGTCATGTTATTGGATACAATGGTGTTCAACTATGGCAACATGGTATGATCAGCTTAATCTATTGTTTGGCAATAAAAAATATGGTATGATCAGCTCAATCTTATGTCATATACGTATTAGCAAGCTTATTCTTAACCTGAAAAATACTTTGTTTCACATTAACAAACTTACTAACGTGTAAAATGATTCAACCTGTATTTTGTTCACTTGAGGATGGTGGTGATGAAGGATCTCTAAAGAATGCATTTTCAAACATTTCACATCTCTTTTCTATTTTATCCATGCGTTTTTTCATTGAATCATTTTCTTTTCGACTCGCATTCAGTTCTTCTAACAGAGCAACCTTTTCCTTTCGACTCACATTTAGCTGTTCTAACAGTGCATTTTTTGCGGAGCTACCTTCTCTCAAATCTTTAATGGTAATACCGCCACCAAATCCAACAACACGACTCTTTCTCTGAGTTCCGAAGCATCTCTCTACTACATCTATATTAGTTCCTTAATTTCTTCCTGTAAAATACAAGAAAATTTAAAGATAGTGCAATATATTAAATAAAAAGTATGTAAAATGAAAATTGCTAAATGAACATACGTATTTTTTATTGGTTTCAAGTTCGAGAAGCTTGTTGTCCATCTTACGAGTCTCAAAGAAGATAGTCGCCATGTCCGGTGGATTACCATGCTTGCCTCCCTTCACATTCAAACAAGCAGTCATATACTTAAAATGAACAGGAGCTTTCTTAATAGGATTAGAAGAATCACATATGTACCAATTCATAAATTATCTCTCTAAACGGCTTGCTGCCCGTACAGTGAGGCATACTCAACTTAGACCTGTTCATTGCATTTCGCATACTTGTTGAATATTAACAACACATCAGCAACATTATAATACATAATTTAAATGGCTCGTTAATAGCTATCCTACCTTAAATTTTTCAGATAGAAAATGCTCTTTGACCAACCATTCCCAATCACTCTTGTTGACCCCCTCTGGCACATCTTTTAGAACCGCTTGCAATGGCTTAGACTTCACATTCATATGTAGCGATCCTCTCCAATTGTTCCACAACCTTCTCATATATTTCAATACAGGATCTCTATGACCATTCATGTCATTACTGTCAAATTTTTCCTAATATATTTAGCAGATGTCATTAAACAAGAGAGTTAATTGCAGGTTATGGGGAAAACAGAGCGACAGGTTCTCGACAAAACAGAGGAACAATTGCAGACAATAGACAATTAACGAAGCATAAGAACAGAGGGATAATTGCAGGTTATGGACAATAGAGGGACAATTGCAGACAATAGACAATTAACATATCATAAGAAAGAATGAAGAAAAGTAGAAGACGAGATGAAAATCATACTTTGCAGTCTCTTAAAACAGTGTCGCAGCAAAGAAAAATGTTTGGAATGAAGTAGTGAACTATTTGGCAAGAAGTTGAGAACTGATTTTATGAAATAAAAAATATAGTTATTACTGTCAACCTCGCTAAAGCAGAAAAGTGATACAACTTTGATTCTATGAACAATTGTCACACCCCTTTCTGCGCACGACGGCGGAAGGGTTTTTCCAATTTAAGTGACGGTATTGATTTAGGGATTATTTTATTTTCGTTTCAGAGTCGCCACTTGAAATTGAGTTATGGTGTTCCAAGTCACCTTTTGTTTAATCCCTAATCAAAAGGAAATGACTCTTTATATGGTCTGCGAACTAGAAATTCGGGTAGGAAATTCTGTTGACCGAGGGGAAGGTATTAGGCAACCCTTGAGTCCCGTGGTTCTAGCACAATCGCTTTTATTGACTTCTACCTACTTTAAATCATTTGTAGATATATTATTTTCAAGTCATGACTTGTTTGCATTTTTATTATTGAACTTTTATTTGGTCTCAAATCGGATGCATAACTGCATTCTCGACTTTTGACATATAAATAGCTTATGAACATAATTGTTTTCTTCTCTCGAGTGCATCACCTAATGTTATCTATAAGTGATCTTATTTTAAATTAATGAGAGTTATTATATTTTTGGACAAGGCGCGTCACCGCATCCTTGAGTTTTTTTTCAATGTCTCGAAAAAGATGCGCAACCGCATTCTTAATTTTTTACAGATATTTTTAATGTGCATAAAACTCATCTAGTATTAAAAGTACTTACTCTTACTTTTCTGAATTCTAGACAACTAATCTTCTCATTTCATTATTATATTTATTGATGATACTTTTAATTAAATTAATCCACATGTTAAAATATATATTAGAATAATTTTATCAAGGTGTGTCACCACATCCTTGAATTTCTTTTAAGTGTTTCAAAAAAGATGTGTAACCACATTCTTAATTGAAACAAATATTATTTTTTGTTTACATGCCTAAAACCCATCTAATGTTATAAGAAAATATTAAATAAAATCAAATAAAATAAAACAAATCTAAACTTCTAGGATACAATATAAATTTTGGATTATCTTATATTCTTTTATTTTTATTCACCCTTAAAGTTAATGTTAAAATTAGGCCTACACATATTATATTTTTATTT
>NC_064291.1:16815572-16826395 GCF_019186545.1 Solanum stenotomum | reverse complement strand
TTTTTTTTTTCTATTTTTCACTTTTCTCTTTTCTTGACTTTTTTTTTTCCCAAAAAAGGGGTATGAAAGAAAATAAAATTAAGGCTCAAAAGGGATAGCAAGGGATTACACGGTGTTTGGATAGTTGAATGAAATGCCTTCGTCATATCAATTATTAAAAATGTCAAATACAAGCAATTTCCTTTAAGATGTGAAGTGAAATTCATACAATATTTCTTTGCAACATATGTATTGATGAATATGTATATCATTTTGTTGCATGTTTGTCAGCTGAGAATCTCCATTTGAGTAATACCTTCTTGACAACAGATGATATGTCAAGTTAGATGATTTTTTTTTCTTTTTTGATACTAAAGGAAGTATCAAAGTGTCTAAGTCCTTTATTCATTTCCTCAATTTTTTTTTCCTTTGATGTGTTCATTTCATGATTAGATATAATCTTAAGATCTGATCAAATCATTTTGCATATCATGTCACAAAATTGAACTGAAAAGAGATGTATATGTGGAATGCCAAATAGAACGGATCAAAGTGACACAGAATAAAGATTATATTAAAGATCTAAAAAAAAACTTGGTGACAAGACAACAAACTAAATTTAGGTGACAACTCTATAATAACTCAAACTACGACAAGACTCAACAAACAAACACATAAGAGAAATGATAGAAAGATTTGACTTACTAAAAATAAAAATGATTGCATAGCAGAAATGATGACAAAATAAACTATCTATACACTCTTTTTAGAGAAAAGAAGAGTGTCTCTCAATCACCAAGTTGAACTTCTTAGCCATTGCTTTGCACGTTAGCCTTCGTAAAAGCTCTACCAATTTCAATTATCTTTTCTTTAGAATTGTCATATTCTTTGTCATCACATATCATCTCGATAAAGTGTACATCACTATGTGCCGGTAGAGGATTCTTAGTAACATTTGGGGGGTCATCATTTTGAACCACAATCATCTTTGTTTGAATCATCTCTTCCACCTTTTTTTTAAAATTACGACAATCTTCAATACTGTTCCCTAAAGCATCAGAATGGTATGCACATCGTGCTGTAGGATTGAAACCCTTTGCATGTGGATCCACATAATTTTGAGGAATCGGCTCTATTATCTTCAAATGTTTCAACTTGTTAAATAAACTTGTGTAAGACTCTCCAATTAGTGTGAAATTGTTTCTAGGCCTTTGGCCTCCTTCAAATCCCTGTCTCGGACAAAGATTATAAGGTGCTCGAAAATTTTGAGAAGAAGGTTGAACATTTGGGTGAACATTTTGATATGTTGACGCTCGCCATTGAGGATAGTTTGGTGGGTATGCATATTGTTGTGCATTGTAAACTGCATATTGAGGTGGAACAACAGAATATTGTGTGTCTTGCATAGGGAGATAATGATGGTATTGAGGTGGTGCAAATTGATAAGGTGGACCCCTTGGGCCTTTTTGTGTGCCTGACACAACATTTGCTACATCCTTCTTCGTTTTCTTTCCCCCAAAATTTCCTGATCCATTTTTAATCACTTGTGTTGTAGCTTTCAAGGCAGCTTGACCAATTTTTCCAGACTTGATGCCATTTTCCACCATTTCACCAATCTTAATAACTTCAGCAAATGTTTTTCCAACAACGGAAAGTAAATAATGAAAGTAATCTGATTCTTGCGCTTGAAGGAAAACATCGATCATTTCAGACTCTTTCATTGGCGGCTTAACCCTAGCAGCTTGCTCCCTCCACCTAATAGCATATTCACGAAAATTTTCAGTGGTCTTCTTCCTCATGTTGACAAGTGAAGTGCGATCTGGAACTATGTCAATGTTATATTGAAATTGTTGAACAAAACATCAAGCCAAATCATCCCATGTATGCCAGTTAGAAGTATCTTGGTCTATGAACCATTCTGAGGCAATTCCCATCAAACTTTCCCCAAAATAAGCCATGAGCAATTCTTCTTTGCTTCCAGCCCCTTTCAATTGATTACAATATCTCTTTAAATGAGCTACATGATCTCCATGTCCATCATATTTCTCGAACTTTGGAGTTTTAAAATCTATGGGCAGATGAACGTGGGGAAACATGCACAAATCATTGAACGAGACACTTTTATGACCTCCCAATCCTTGCATATCTCTTACACTCTGTTCCAAACTTTTCATTTTTCTAGCCATTTCTTCATGTTCCTCGTTCTTAATAACTTTTTCAGCTTCAACATGGGAACTATACTGATGAGTGTGATGGTAAGAGCTTGGAATTTTAAAAGTCAATTCAGGAGTATAACCTCGATCATATTGAACTTTAGGTAGAGGATCATTGTTGGATTTTGGCTCTATTATAGGTTGTTGAACAACATTAGTCGGCGCAGTTGGAATGAATAGTGGATTACTTGTCATAGGCGTATTCAAAGGGTGCACCGTAGAAGTTCCAGCTACATTGGATGCGGGACCGAATCCAGGTGGATAAAGTGGATCACTTATCGATACTTGGACATGGGGTGACATATTTGTATTTAGATAGTCACGGATTGAAGACGGTGGAGCTTGCCCACTCATCCAAGCTTCGTACATCTCCGTCATTTGCTGTCTTAGTATCCTTATCTCTTCGGCTAACACTATTTCTTGTGACATCATCTGGTTCTGGACCTCATCATTGTCCGACTCATTTCCGTCTTTGTGAGTCATTTTCTTTTTCCCTTTTGACCTTGTATTATAGGGATGGGATGCCAGTTTAATCACAAATCAACCACCTTAATTTAACTGTGCATAGATAATAATGTTTGTTAGGGTTAGACCGTCTTCAGTTATATATATATATTTTTTAATAATGCATTGATCAAATCCGTTTGAGATTGCATACGTAACACGTTTGCAAAGATCTTTGCATATTTTTTCAAAAACTCAATAACTAAGCTTTTCTTTTTTAGAGCTTTGAGATAAAATTCTTTCGTTTTTTTTATTTGAATTATTAAAAGAAAATTAATTTTTGATAAAGATCGAAGCTTCTTGTTTTCCATTTTTTTTTGAACTTTTGAAAAATGGTTTTTTATTTTTTATTTTTGAATAAAGATCACCGAACCCAAAGAGGGTTGCCTACATATCTCATTGAGGTGAGAATCAGGTGTGCGTAGTTCGTCCAGATTGGACAGTTAAAAAAACTTTAAGATATTGACTTGACTTGACAAATGCATTATTTTCTAAAGTTTTATGAAAGTAGAATCTATTGATTTTTTTTATTGTACAAAAAAAAAAACTAAAAATAATTTTTTTACTTTTTTTTTTGTAATTTTTGTTATAAATTGAAAAATATTTCATTTCATTTTTTAAGAAAAATGTATAATAACTTCTAAAAGAAGAAATATTTTTATGTTTTCTCCATTTTATAAAAATCGAAAAATAATATTTTTTCTCATTCCACTAATCACACTAAAATGGATCAACTTGTCTACCTTCTAAATAAATGTATTTTCATTTAGCATATAATTATGATCTAAGTGGTCAAGTAAAAGAGGGATACTTGTCCTAAGCTGACCCAACTATTGTTTCGAGACTCACTAAATCAAATGCAAATGATGCAAATAAGTGGAGTCTTCTAGGGATAAACATATCTATGTTACAGTTTTACTAGGTTCAAACCTGAAGGAGATATGTATCTAGACTGGCTTACCCGAATGGACAACTCGAGCCAGGGAGGGGTAACTTATCGGTAGAAGCGCTATTCCGACTTCATTGCTGGTCCAACTCCGCCTAAAATGTGTGACTAAATTTCCTTCACTTGGTGTCAAGATACTCCAGCTTTATCTCAAGGGAACGTAGGATGCATAGCTACATTCCTGTGAACGTGTGTTATGTGTATTAAAGACTCATAAGGTGTGCATGAGAGAAAATAATTTAGTAAAAGTCATCAAACACAATATATCCCACAAAATAAAATAATAATGTAGCAAGTAGCACATTAGGTCATCAAACACAATATATCCCACAAAATAAAATAATAAAATCAAGTAAAAGTCAATATAACAAAGCTCGAATTCTGGTTAGTCCCCAGTGGAGTCGCCAGAGATGTCACACCCCTTTTTGCGCACGACGGTGGAAGGGTTTTTCCAATTTAAGTGAAGGTATTGATTTAGGGATTATTATATTTTCGTTTCAGGGTCGCCACTTGGAATTGAGTTATGGTGTTCCAAGTCACCTTTTGTTTAATCCCTAATCAAAAGAAAAATGACTCTTTATATGGTCTGTGAACTAGAAATTCGGGTACGGAATTCTGTTGACCGAGGGGAAGGTATTAGGCATCCCTCGAGTCCCGTGATTCTAGCACGGTCGCTTTTATTGACTTCTACCTACTCTAAATCATTTGTAGATATATTATTTTTCAAGTCATGACTTGTTTGCATTTTTATTGTTGAACTTTTATTTGGTCTCAAATCAGATGCATAACTATATTCTCGACTTTTGACATATAAATAGCTTATGAACATAATTGTTTTCTTCTCTCGAGTGCATCACCTAATTTTATCTATAAGTGATCTTATTTTAAATTAATGAAAGTTATTATATTTTTGGAAAGGTGCGTCTCCGCATCCTTGACTTTTTTTTCAATGTCTCAAAATAGATGCGCAACCGCATTCTTAATTTTTTACAGATATTTTTAACGTGCATACAACTCATCTAGTATTAAAATTACTTACTCTTACTTTTCTGAATTCTAGACATCTAATCTTCTCATTTCATTATTATATTTATTGAAGATACTTTTAATTAAATTAATCCACATGTTAAAATATATATTAGAATAATTTTATCAAGGTGTGTCACCACATCCTTGAATTTCTTTTAAGTGTTTCAAAAAAGATGTGTAACCACATTCTTAATTGAAACAAATATTATTTTTTGTTTACATGCCTAAAACCCATCTAATATTATAAGAAAATATTAAATAAAATCAAATAAAATAAAACAAATCTAAACTGCCAGGATACAATATAAATTTTGGATTATCTTATATTCTTTTATTTTTATTCACCCTTAAAGTTATTGTTAAAATTAGGCCTACACATATTATATTTTTATTTTATTTTTTTATCTTGAAGTTAATGGAGAAATTAGACATACTCATATTGTACTTTTTATTAATCCAACAAAACAATGACGAATTGCTAAAATAAATCTCATTCTTTATTTAATAAATAAAACAACAATAATTTTGTGAACCCAATAATTCCTACTTTATCATTATGAGCATCGAAATCAAGAAAAGAACAACATCATGACACATTCATTTTAAGACATCACAACTAATGAACAAAAATAGATAAATAAAAATAACCACCAATAAAGTTACTTTCATTCATTAAAGAGATATAACACTTAACACATTCTTCATTTTAATCAAATTATGAAGAAAATAAGAGTGTAAGAAAACTTATCATAATAATTATATCAAATTCCATGAATAAATTAAATAAGAAGATAAAGTAAAGTTGAATACCGCAAAATCTTAACCGAAGCTCGATTAGAACACCCACAACTTTTGTAGGTTGTTTGTGATGGTATATGTGTTTGTGTTGATATGCAAAAAAAATGGGTAAGGAAGCAAATATGTGAATGTGTTGGTGAATTTTTAAAAGAAGAATAAAACAAGGATGTGTATTTTTTGGTTTTTTTGTATGTGCAGATTGTGTTTTTTTTTTGTTTCTTTTTTTTTGTTCGTTTGTGTTGCTGTGTGTATGCTTTTATTCTTTTTGGGAATGGGTGGTATATGTAGATAGGGGGTGGTGTGTTGTGGGAATGGGTGTGTGGATGTACGTGTGAGGGAGTGTTGTGTGTGGGAAGTGGGTAGATGTGGAGTGAGGAAGTGGGGTAGTGGAGTAGTGTGTAGTATATATAAATATAAATATAATAATTAAAATTACTAACTAATTATTTTAAATTACTATAAATTTAATAAAAGTTAAATAGCTAATTAAAAATATAATTAAGAAACACTGATTTATTTATTAAATATACATTAAAAGAAAACATATATTTTTTGAACATTTTTCTCTTTTGAATAAATTGAAAACAAAACTTAACTTAAAACATAACTCTATTTTTGTGGTTTTGGAATATTTTTACACTAAACTTACTAAAATATGATAAAATCAAAATATTTAATTTAAAAGTAAAAGAAATATTTAACCACTAAAAATGGTGTAATACCTTAAATTCAGTCTAAAATTACGTGTCTACAGTTTGCCCCTCTTTGACTGGAAACATGAAGAGTTTTCAGACAAAGAAGTAAACAACGTGACAAGTATTGAACGGACTCTTATTCGAAAAGAAAAATATGCGACCGAGTCCTAGTTTTGGACATCCTACATATCCCGGGTTATAGGGGAATCTGGTCATATGTAGTTCAAAGAGATGAGGTAATGAGTTTGAAGTAAAGTGAGGTTTTATCGAGGTTCCAAGTTGCGGTTCCTATCCTTACATAAAAATAATGAAAGCTNNACAAGTATTGAACGGACTCTTATTCGAAAAGAAAAATATGCGACCGAGTCCTAGTTTTGGACATCCTACATATCCTGGGTTATAGGGGAATCTGGTCATATGTAGTTCAAAGAGATGAGGTAATGAGTTTGAAGTAAAGTGAGGTTTTATCAAGGTTCCAAGTTGCGGTTCCTATCCTTACATAAAAATAATGAAAGCTAATAGTCAAAAGGAAAATAAAAGTACAAGCTCCTATCTATACAGCTTCTCTTGAGTCGTCACTTGTGTCCTGACTTTCAGATATCACCTTGATTTTTTTGGGTAAGTATCTTGATCTTGAATTGAATTCGATACTTAACTTGCCACTTAAAGTGAGTTTTTGACACTCTTCAAAATGACAATTTGAATATGTTCTTGAATGACTGTATGTTTTCTTGATCAGAAGCTGAATAGAAATAGCTGTCAGGAAGTGAGGCTGCTATATGCATTGAAGAAGCTGATTCTGGCTATCATGGGATTGATCATTCTGAAAAAGAGTTGAAACTTTGTTCTTGAATTTCAAATCCATGTTTCACTTGAAGAAGCCTGAAAATCATCACAAACAAAAGAAATAAACAAAATTTTTGCCCCAGTTTTCACTGGAAAAATTTGTGAGTTATTAGCAAATGTAAATTTCCAAAAATAAACTCAGACTAGGAAGTGTTTATCCTAGGAGAAAAAATAAAAAATAATGTCTCAGAGTAGGAAGTGTTTATCCTAGGAGAAAAATAATAATAATAAAAAATAACGTTCTTAGACTAGGAAGCGTTTATCCTAGGAGAAAATAACTAAATCCCATTATGTAGGAGGGTCCTGCTAATCTAAATCTCATTATGTAGGAGGGTCCTGCTAACCTAAATCCCATTATGTAGGAGGGTCCTGCTAATCCCATTGTAGGAGTGTCCTGCTAATCTAAATCTTATTATGTAGAAGGGTCCTGCTAATCTAAATCCCATTATGTAGGAGGGTCCTGCTAATCCCATTATGTAGGAGGGTCCTGCTAATTCCATTATGTAGAAAGGTCCTACTAATTTAAATCTTATTATGTAGGAGGGTCCTACTAATCTAAATCCCATTATGTAGGAGGGTCCTTTTAATCCCATTATGTAGGAGGGTCCTGCTAATCCCATTATATAGGAGGGTCCTGCTAATCCCATTATGTAGGAGGGTCCTGCTAATCCCATTATGTAGGAGGGTCCTGCTAATCTAAATCTCATTATGTAGAAGAGTCCTGCTAATCTAAATCTCATTATGTAGAAGGGTCCTGCTAAACTAAATTTCAGTACTTAGGAAGATCTCAATTAATAGAATCATCAAATAAAATCACCACAATATTTTATCTTTTTTTTTTTTAGTTTTTAAATGTCTTATATTAGGAAATGTTTATCCTAGTAAAGAAATGAAAAAAATGAAAATAATTGTCTCACACTAGAAAACATTTATCATAGGAGAAACAATGCAATAATTTTATTTTTTCTTTTTCTTGCAATAATATTAACAAATTTGAGTCTTCAAGATATCTTTTACGTAAGGAATATTTCCCTGTTTTAGAAAAGAAACAAAAGAAAGTTTATGTTTTTTTTTTTAAATGGTGGTCGATTTGTGGCATTGGCTTTGAGGATAGTTGCTCCTGTTGTTGCCATGTTTGAAGCTAATTTTAGCTTGAGATTGACTACTTTCGTTTGCTAGTCAGCTCACCTTGATAATCTTGAAAACATCTCTAGCTGTTCAGAACTTCCAACTTCAAATTTGTTATACTGTTTCTACCCTCCAACAATAATTGAACCATGTATTCAAAACTTGTCAATTGCTGACAAGTTACTATGCATATCACTATTTCTTGAATCATGTCACGATTGATGGGCTAATCAAGCTTTGTTTTGTGCAATTGAAGAGATGGTAGCAATTTTGAAATCATTTTCTGCCTGCTTAATGAAGACTATCTCATGATTGAATTGAGCGAAACGCAAAATAAGAAGAAATAATATATGATCCTTTTAAGAAGAAATAAATAAATAAAGAAATAAATAAAAATAAATGGATTCCATTGATAGTGGTGGTCAATTCTAATGATCATGACATGCATTTTGGATTAAATGGTCTGGTCTGTCCAATCAATCTAAACTTTATCTTTGTCAAACTTTCAACTTTGAAGTCAGACTTCCATAATCCAACTTTTGCACTAGATTTATGACTAACACTTGACTGGTGGTGCCTCGAAAGGTTTTCACTAACATGTCTGTTTTTTTTATTATCTTTCACTCACTATCGTCTTACGGTGCCCTGAGGGTTTTCAACAATAAGACTCTCATTTTTTACTTTCTCTCGACTCAAATGATCCGCTATAGCGATTTTGAGGATTTTTCATCGATAAGATTTCCTCATTTTTCACTCTTTATGCGAATGACATAACATTTTTCCTTATATAATCAACACTAAAAGCTTGATTGACTTGTCATTGTTAAAAATTGATCAGAAAGTCTTTATTTAGATTGTAACGTGGCTTTTGGACAGGGTTAAAATGAAATGATTGGCATGAAAGTTCAAAGATACTGCGTAACAGGGTTAAGACTTACAACTTTTGAAATCAACTCTTTTTACAAAAATACAATAAAATAATAATAATAATAATAATAATTATTATTATTATTATTATTAATTTTGCCCCAGTTTTTGTGATGAGGGATTTCTAGATTTTTCTTGCTAGGACCAAACCTCAAAATAAGGCTAGATACGTATCTTGTCAAAGCAAGAATCAGGTCGAACGTAGTTCAGGAAGTTTGTTTTTTGTTGTTATTGGATTTTTATTTTTATTTTTCACTCCAACTTTTCTTTTCTCTCTTTTTTTTTTCTATTTTTCACTTTTCTCTTTTCTTGACTTTTTTTTTTCCCAAAAAAGGGGTATGAAAGA
Source organism: Solanum stenotomum (assembly GCF_019186545.1). NCBI lineage: Eukaryota > Viridiplantae > Streptophyta > Magnoliopsida > Solanales > Solanaceae > Solanum > Solanum stenotomum. Next base: position 16,816,984 of record NC_064291.1, on the reverse strand, counting down.
AAATAAAATTAAGGCTCAAAAGGGATAGCAAGGGATTACACGGTGTTTGGATAGTTGAATGAAATGCCTTCGTCATATCAATTATTAAAAATGTCAAATACAAGCAATTTCCTTTAAGATGTGAAGTGAAATTCATACAATATTTCTTTGCAACATATGTATTGATGAATATGTATATCATTTTGTTGCATGTTTGTCAGCTGAGAATCTCCATTTGAGTAATACCTTCTTGACAACAGATGATATGTCAAGTTAGATGATTTTTTTTTCTTTTTTGATACTAAAGGAAGTATCAAAGTGTCTAAGTCCTTTATTCATTTCCTCAATTTTTTTTTCCTTTGATGTGTTCATTTCATGATTAGATATAATCTTAAGATCTGATCAAATCATTTTGCATATCATGTCACAAAATTGAACTGAAAAGAGATGTATATGTGGAATGCCAAATAGAACGGATCAAAGTGACACAGAATAAAGATTATATTAAAGATCTAAAAAAAAACTTGGTGACAAGACAACAAACTAAATTTAGGTGACAACTCTATAATAACTCAAACTACGACAAGACTCAACAAACAAACACATAAGAGAAATGATAGAAAGATTTGACTTACTAAAAATAAAAATGATTGCATAGCAGAAATGATGACAAAATAAACTATCTATACACTCTTTTTAGAGAAAAGAAGAGTGTCTCTCAATCACCAAGTTGAACTTCTTAGCCATTGCTTTGCACGTTAGCCTTCGTAAAAGCTCTACCAATTTCAATTATCTTTTCTTTAGAATTGTCATATTCTTTGTCATCACATATCATCTCGATAAAGTGTACATCACTATGTGCCGGTAGAGGATTCTTAGTAACATTTGGGGGGTCATCATTTTGAACCACAATCATCTTTGTTTGAATCATCTCTTCCACCTTTTTTTTAAAATTACGACAATCTTCAATACTGTTCCCTAAAGCATCAGAATGGTATGCACATCGTGCTGTAGGATTGAAACCCTTTGCATGTGGATCCACATAATTTTGAGGAATCGGCTCTATTATCTTCAAATGTTTCAACTTGTTAAATAAACTTGTGTAAGACTCTCCAATTAGTGTGAAATTGTTTCTAGGCCTTTGGCCTCCTTCAAATCCCTGTCTCGGACAAAGATTATAAGGTGCTCGAAAATTTTGAGAAGAAGGTTGAACATTTGGGTGAACATTTTGATATGTTGACGCTCGCCATTGAGGATAGTTTGGTGGGTATGCATATTGTTGTGCATTGTAAACTGCATATTGAGGTGGAACAACAGAATATTGTGTGTCTTGCATAGGGAGATAATGATGGTATTGAGGTGGTGCAGATTGATAAGGTGGACCCCTTGGGCCTTTTTGTGTGCCTGACACAACATTTGCTACATCCTTCTTC